>NW_003302548.1:15576947-15697526 GCF_000004255.2 Arabidopsis lyrata subsp. lyrata | reverse complement strand
TGTAACATGATTTCTGATTTAATGCATTATATATGAATATCATGAAGTATTATGAATAGAGAAAGATCGAAAAAGAAGAGAGATAAATTTGTCTTGTCAATAATTCACCCTATTGGTTTAAACCAAGGAGCTATATTTTTACATGTGGAATTAATAATTATCTCACCATTCTGTTTAGGAGAAAATTAGATTGAGTACCACATTTGACCCAAAATTTAGGTCCAGTACCACTTTCGAAGCCCAGTTAGCATTCATACCACGATTGAGATATGTAATGACCATTTTGTCCTTCTTTTTGTTTGCTCAAATTTCGGGGACAAAATTCATAGATTGGGGACACAAAAAGAAGTTTACATACAGTTGTCCCCGAAGTTTGAGTTTCTCTATAATTTCATCTTATTTTTGCATGTTTGCTGGTTTTTGTTCCTCAATTTTAATTCATTGTTCTTGGATTTTAGTATGTAAACTCTAATTGCGGTCTTTTTCATTTTGTTTGATGTTTATATTTCGTTTGATTATTGTCCCCGAATAGGTTTTTTGTCCCCCTAGATACTTGTCCCTAAATGTAACACTTTATCTACCATATCAGCTAAGGGCGAAACCGTCTTTTTCATACCACAATACTACATGAATGTGGTACAAGTGCTAAACCATTCTCAATTATGGTACAGATGCTAAGAAATTTGAAAAATGTGGTACATTTGGCAAAAATCCCTTCTGTTTTAGTCACTTATAGACGGTTTAAATGACAAAAACATTCAAAATATGTATATAGAATTAGTCTAGGTTTTTGTCTAAGATGATCCCAATTATCTCTTTTTCTTTGATGAACATTTATGTTCGAACTTTTTTATGAGACGTGGTAAAACTGTAACGATTTTAGACAGTACAATAAAAAAAACTTTTTATAAAGCTGGAATAATCTTCAAAAAAGCAAGAAAAGACAAAGGAATGTGTATCCAATTCCAATGTATCCATCTCTTTTGTAAACGATTATTAAATCACTTGACTTTTCTAGATCATGGTTAAAGTCGTTTTCAAATCAGTCGAAATAATGCTAACCGTTTTTTTGCTGCTGTAAATTTTCAACTGTTTCCATGCACATTTACAATTGGTAATCAATAAAATGGTTAGTCCCGAGCCTTAGTGGTTGGTTGTTACAAAGAACTTATTCATTGAAAGATAAAGTTAAGTTTGCAGTTTCCACAGAGAGGTAGTAAAAGTGCACACACCATGCATTTATTAATTGAAAGAAGCTGTCTGCAAATTCAACTTAAATGTGTAATACATACAAAATCCGTTTTAATTTATATTAATAAATCAAGATTTTAAGTAACAAGAGAAGAAGACATGTTTTGTCCATTTCTGCAGACATCTACGAGCAATAAATTGTACTTATATATTGATTGACATCAACTTTACTTTTCGTATTTTTGTAACATATAAGAGGATCGTTATTTGATTGAATGACCAAAAGGGATGGTCAGTACACTTCTACGTTTAGTAAAATAATAATTTATTTGAGTTTTACGTAAAATGGGAACATTAAATGAATTAGTACAAAGAAAATCTCTGGTCGATATGGTTGGCCAAAATAAATTGAATAGTACCTACCCCATGCATTCGTGGCATTGGAGAGATCAATGATTATTACGTAATGGTGAAGAATAGTACAAGTAAAATGGTGAAGAATGTACAAGTAAGGACATTAACCCAAGGCAAGTAATGACGTTGTTGATCGCTCGTGAAGGAAGAGACTCTTAGCATATCACTATAATATAGGGCTATATACTTAGATTGGTAGTCTAATTTGGGAGATAAATTAAGTAAATGACTATAGTGAAAAATATGTTTTCCTCTTATTTTTCAATTTGCAATAGAGTCTCAACTCTCAATAATTAAACTTAAGTTAGTACTTAGTATAGTCGGTAGAGTATTCATTAAAATTCTCGTGTCCCTAGGAGTTGATTTTTATTCTGGTGATTTGATCACTTCTGATACTATTACTTTTGTATTTGAGTCTAAAAATATTTGTCCTCAGTGAAAAAAAAAAAAGTTACGCATGATAAAATAATCTATAAAACATAATAACGTCCATCTGAAGATGTCATAAAAAACCATAAAATATACTGACAGGAAGATGTAGTAGCTATGTTAAACAAAGAGTCAAAGAGACCATGAGTTCATAACTAACATCGTGTAACTTATATATATAGAGAACAGAGCATAAAGTGACTGTGAGTGGAAAAAAAAAAAAACCCACAAAGCTTGGAAAGAGCCCACTAATAGTTTAAAGAATGGGTGAAGCGAAGAACAAGGCGAGGGAGACGGTGGAGGAGGAGCCACTCAGCCCATGTTCACGGCTGTTTAATTCGCCGGATTTTAACTGTGCGATAATCGTGACAATGGGATCTAGAGTCAAAGGAGACACACCTGCCATCATCCACGGCCTTGAACACACCCTCGTAAACCACCCTCGCTTTTCTAGCATTTTAGTAAGTCCAACGATACATTTTTATTTAAGAAATATATTTTCATCATTGTTATAAAAAAAATATATAGAAGAAATGATATAAAATTATTGGATTCATGTTTCGCCACTTGGTACTGAATATATCAATAGTTAACACATTTTCTTTTAAAGTGTTTGTTTCATTGGAGTTATTAAGCCAAATAATCCTCTTGATTATTTTTAGTTTTTGGTTTTTATTAATCATTAACCAAAAAGATGATATAAAATCATGCGTATGTTTTTATTTATGTTAAAAATGATTATTGTTTCTTGCCATGATGAATTCAGGAGATGAACAATGGTAAGAAAGGGAAACCGCGTTGGGTTCGGACAAAAGTTAAAGTAGAAGAGCATGTGATTGTTCCTGACATAGATCCCGACATTGAAAATCCTGATCAGTATCTTGAAGACTATATCTCTAAGTTAACGACCATTCCTATGGATTTGTCTAAGCCATTATGGGAAATGCACTTACTAGGCCTCAAAACATTGAACGCTGAATCCTTTGCCATTCTCAAGATCCATCATTCTTTGGGTGATGGAATGTCTCTCATGTCTCTTCTCCTAGCTTGCACCCGCAAAACATCAGACCCCCAGGCTTTGCCTACCGTTGCGGTTCAGAAAAAACGCTTTGGACCGAGCTGCAACAGCGGGTTTTTCAACAAGATTTGGTGGTTATTTGTAGGGCTCTGGTTCATCATAAGATTGCTATTCAACACTTTTGTTGATATCTTAATGTTTGCTCTTACAATATTTTTCTTGAGGGATACGGAGACTCCTCTCTTGGCCAAACCCGGTAGTGAACTTACACCTAAGAGGTTCATCCACCGGATTATCAGCTTTGACGATGTTAAGCTGGTGAAAAATGCAATGAAAATGGTAAATTTTTTTTATTTCCTAATTTAAAGAATTTCTTGATCATGTATAATCGCTGACATTTTTAGCTTTTAATTAATCTATTTTTGTTAGACGGTAAACGATGTTCTCCTTGGAGTAACCCAAGCCGGGCTTTCACGGTATCTTAGTCGAAGATATGGTAAAGTTGTTTTTACACCACTGTGTTATACTATACATATTAATTTAGAGCTCATACTCATCTAAAGATACTCTTGTCATATGTTTTGAAATAGATCAAGAAGCAACACCAAAATCAAAAGAGTCGATGAGGAAAATCCGACTTCGTTCAGCCATTATGATTAACTTGAGACCAAACACAGGAATTGAGGTACACAAATATTTACTCTTGGAATCTTTGAAACCAAATAATTTCAAACGGATTGTGTGGTTTTTCATTATTGTTCAATTATTCAATATAGGCTCTAGCGGATATGATGGCCAAGAAATCTAAATGCAGATGGGGAAATCTCTTCGGCTACATTCTCCTACCGTTCTCCGTTGGGCTAGAGGCCGATCCTCTAGAATACGTGCGCCAAGCTAAAGCCACGATCGACCGCAAGAAAAACTCTCTTGAAGCCGTATTCTCCATGGCATTCTTTAAATTGATATTAAAAGTTCTTGGGCTCAAGGTGAAATCTAAATCCGATTTTCTACAGAGTTAATCATGCATAGGTCTTGTTATATATATATATATACATGAACATTGTCTCATGGAGAAAACAAAAATACAGGCAAGTGTAGTTCTTGTAAGGAAAGTGATCCATAGCACAACGTTGACATTTTCAAATGTGGTCGGTCCAAAGGAAGAAATTACATTCCATGGTCACCCGCTGAATTATATCTCCCCTTGTGTTTTTGGCCACCCACATGTAAGTAATATATATAGAAAATTCATCATATAGAATCTTCTGATTATCTTGTTTTTAATTGTGTTTTGTGTATGTGTGTGAAGGCTCTTACTCTACATTTCCAGAGCTATGCGAACAAGGTCATAATATCGGTAACGGCTGATCCAACGGTCATTCCTGACCCTCACAAGATGTGTGATGATTTGGTGGAGTCTCTGAAGATAATTAAATCCGCTGTCCTAGAAAGAGGGTTATATGAGATCGACGTCTAGTTAAAGCTCTTTTGTTGTCACAATGTGGAATCGTCCGTTTCTTCTATTGACTACGGTTCCTCCATGATTATTTTAATGTATACCTTAGGAAGTTATTATAATAACTAGACGTATTGATAAAGAGTAAGACATCAAGTTTATATTAAGAAGGTTGTTGACTTTAATTTGTACGGTACTTAAGATGATATTTTTAGGGAAAACGGTGTATTTCCCCACGATAAATATCACATCATACCAGATAGAGCTCAATCTATGATCACGTGCTAGATGTCCCCGAAAAAATATTTATCAACTTATATCTCCGTAAACTCATTGTTCGAATCCTATTTCTCTAGAAATATGGGTTTAATCGGTTCACAAATTAAATCCGATAGAAAACCACATAAACCAATATAACCAAATTAAAAATCCGATCCAATGTAAAACCCTACCCGATTTCTTCTTCTTCTTCACCCAATCCATGAAACTCATTAAGAACATGCCACATAGACCAAGAAACAAAAATTATGAATTTAAATTCAAGTAAAATCTGATACAATTTTCAATTGAATGCTAACAACTGCTCGTATACATTTTGCGGAACACTTTCTGAACAAGAAGCAAGAAAATGGTGAATTGGATATGAGAAAACGTCAAAATCAAAGAAAGCCTTGATGGAGAATTCGAACTATGTCTACACTCATCACCCACGCAAGCTCCAGTCTGATTCCAGCTCACTATCACATTCTTCTTCTCGTCAAATCTCACCACGAATTTCGATCCATGGCCACAAATAGCTCATCCGCCAGTAATTTCACCGAGAAGAACTGCGTTCTGCGTCACATAGAGAACAACGCCAGATCGAGAAGGATGGTGGTGGTAGTTGTTACGGAGAACAGTACGACGTGATTTGGGCAAATAACGGTGGTTTGATCTCTTTCAACAACTGAAACAAAGCTTCTCAAATTGTTGTCGGTAGCAAAAACGTTTGGTTGAACTGCAAAATGATTCATCTTCATCAAAAGAAAATTAAGGAAATTTTTGTTAACATGTTCACATGAAATTTGAATTTTTTATAACATGTTGAACAATGATGAAACAATGTAATCAAAATTTAGAAAATAGATCCATCAATTTTGTAGAGAAATGGTGAACACGAAGCAAAAATTTCAGATCTAAAGGATTTAAATACATTAAAAAAAAAAAAAAACTGGAAATAGGATATGCCGATCTAAGAAAATCCATGGAAGTGGAGAAAAATAGGTTAGGTTTCATAAGTACAGCTTTTGAAGGAAGGTTAAGCTATGGCGAAGAGAGCGAGTGAAGCTAGAAGATGAACATAGACAGATTCCGGGAGAGAAAGAAGAAGAATTGGTATGTTACGGGTGAAGAAGGATGTTGGGTTGGGTGGGTTTGCTTGGGTCGGGTTCAATTAGTTGTAATTGGGTCAGAATTGGTTTAGATTAGGTTTAATCCGGTTTAGTATTTTCGTTAGTTTGGTAAGCAGACAGTAAACCAATGTTTGTGTGTAAATAAGATGAAAACTTTTATTTTAGGGAGAAATAGGATTCAACCTATGAATTTATGGGGATATAAGTTGAAAAGTATTTTTTGGGAGACATCTAGCACGTGGTCATAGATTGGGCTCTATCTGGTATGATGTGATACTTCTCGTGGAGAAATATACCGTTTTTCCGATATTTTAAGTTACTTGGTGGGCAATCACTTTAATAGATACTAATTCACATTCGAACCGATGTGGGATATTCTAATATGAATTCAAGAGTTAAGGGTTGTCACATCTTTTAAATATTACTCAAAGATCTTTATCCCAATCGATGTGGGACATTCTAATAGAACCAGCCCCGGCTTAGAGGGGTGGGCGGAGGTGTGAAAGCCTGGGTTTTTTTTTAAAAAAAAAAATTAAATGTAAAAAAAGCCCAAATATTTTTTAAAAATATTATTAGTATAAAAATTATATTTTAAAAGACCTAATTCTTTATAAGAAAATGTATAAAAAGGACCAAAATTTTAAAATAATAATTTTTACTATAAAAAATCCGTAAATTTTTTAAAAAATTAAGTAAATTTTCTCTTTATATATAATAATAGGTCAAAAAAAATTTTTTTGCCTTAAGGCTCCCAAATATATTGGGCCGGGGTTGAATAGAACGTAAATAAAGTTTTTGGGAAGAGGAGGAAATGAAAATAAGAAAGCTTTTGTTACATACACCCATATTTTTCGGTGTTCACACATAGTTACAATCGCATAATATAAACTTTTACACAAATTATTTCACACTTAAGACAATCACCCATACACATACCAATTTTTTACAGAGATTAGTAGCTTCAACTATGCACTCCAACAAACCGGTCACTTTTACTAGACAGAGTGTCTTTCAAAGACTTCTCCATTTCATCGCAAATATTGTGAGGATCTGGTATGACCGCAGGATCGACCGCTATCGTAATTACCATTTTCTTCGCGTAACTTATGAAATGTATCATCAGGGCCTACCAAATACATTATATATATATATATATATATATATATATATATATCAATATAAGAAGAACATAAAGAGCTCTTCACATGTAGTATTATAAAATTATAAATTCGTTTATTGTGAAACACACGTACTTGCGAGTGTCCATAGCCACTTAGAGCGATGTAAGTGATACAATTTCCGTGTAAACTAACTTCTTCCACAGGGCCAACGATGTTTGATAAGATTGTTGTTGTATTCGAACATGTTCGTTTGAATACCTACAATGACATGAGTGTCATATAATGTCCCCACATTAAAACGCAAACAAACATTGGGTTCCATTATCACAATCTATACCTTAGGTCCGAAAGTATTGATGATAAACTCGAGGACTGAATAATGCATAGCGGCGCAATGAGAATGCTTCTTTCGATCCATTATTGATTTAGCTTTTAATAGAGGAACCAATGGATCGATTTCTAAACTGATGGAGAGCGGAACAAAAACTAAGGAGTCATAATTTCCCCATCTACATTTCGAACCCTTGGCCAACATATCCTCCACAGGCTTCATACAATTGTTTGATCAAGTGAGAGTTAAATTCTCAACAATTAAGGTTAAATATTAGGTGTAGATATCTAACCTGGATTCCAATATCCTGCCTTAGATTAACCGCAACACCTGCTCGAATTCGTATTTCACCTGGAAGATTGTTTAGATCCGATGTCGTTGTTCCATCCTCACCATCTTTGTCGCCTTGTTTGTCAAGAAACAGTACACACATGGAAAATATTAGAAACTAGTTCCAATTCATTGCATATATATATATTGCATTTCAATATTTACCATATCGCTGGTTCAAATAGCGGGAGAGAGCGGCTTGTGTAACTCCGAGTAGAACATCATTGATAGTCTAGCCACACCCACATACACACAAATTGACAAATGTTTTAGTATGAATTTTCTTTACAACCGAACAAAAATAGTAACTCACCATGTTCATAGCGTTCTTTATAAGCTTAATATCATCCAATGAGATAGTTCGGTGATAAAATCTTCTTGCATTATTCCCGACACTGGCACCCTCGTTAAGAGGCGTCTCTGTATCCTTCAGAAACATTATAGTCGCCAAGAGCAATAGAAGATCTACAATGGTATTCCAAATCAATCTAACCGCAAAGTAAATTGCGAATATCCATCTTAAAAGCCATCCTTTGTTTCCAAGACGTTGTGACATAATTTGTTCACGCCGTTTTATGGCAGGAATGGTAGGAAATGCCTCAAGATCTGATGTTTTTCGGGTAAACGCCACCGAGAGAGACATCAAGGACATTCCATCTGCCAAAGAATGATGACATCTCATTACACCAACCGCTTCTGCATCAGATGTTTTGACATTGAGGATGTGAATATCCCACAATGGTTTTGATTTATCGAGAGGAATAAGCGTTAGACGAGAGACATAGTCATCCACGAAACTATCTCCATCTTTGTTGATCTCTTGTGGGTCTATGTCTGGTGCAAATACATGGTCTTCTACATTGACTTTTATTTTCATCCATCTTGCACCATCATCTGACTTCAAATTTTTACACAATGGAGACCAAACACAATGTTAAATCGTAAGTAAAACTAGGTACAATTGGTGTATATATAGTGGTAATTACCAGTTTACTACAGAAACGAGGATGCTTGGAAACGTTTTGCTTCAATTCATCTAGAATGATGTCACGATTAATCTTGGCCTTGAAACCGATCATCGTGACAATGCAATTGTCTATCCCCGGCGATTGGAATAGCCGAGCCATCGGGCTGAGAGGCTCCTCCTCTACTTTCTCCTTCGTCATTTTCTCTTTAATTTTCTTTTACGTATCAGATTTGTCTTGCATGTTCTATAGTTTGTATCATATCGTAAACTTATAGTGAAAGTTTTTTTTTTTTTTTTACTTACTTATAGTGAAAGTTGTAGCGATATAGACATTAATAATGAAATATTTTAGCATCTAGCTTCGATCAAAATGCGTACGTTAAGGCAGTAATAGGTAGAGTACATAACTTCTCTTATTAGTATTATTATCTCACAGAAGTATCTATTAATTTCATTTAACAGGTGAGTCCCATGTGAGACAGCTTCAAGATTATGTGTATACATAGATTAACGTACGTAGTACATATAGATTAAAAAGTTTATCTTATTTATTTTCTCACAATTTAATAGGTGTGTTATACGGCTAACTCTTCCAAGCAACAAAACATGCCCGCATGAAGAATTTAAGAGCTAATTCTAGCCCAAAAGCCCAAACCTCTAACCTAATCTTGATCCACTAATAGAATTGCAATTTGTTGAAAATTTGATAAATCCTTAAAAAAAAAAGAAGGGTTGTTGGTATCAATTAATTAGAGATGAAGATATCTTAGATCAAAAAACACTGTGATTAATTCCTAGATTTAAATCAAACTAATAATAATTGCATATGTATAACGTTCTTTGGTCTAGTTAGTTATCTCTAATCAATATACCTTTTGACTTTAATCTCTATTCTCCAATGGTTGAATCTAAATTATTCAGTGAGATTTTAACGCATTACCAACAACCAATCTTATGAATGTTGCTGTCAAATTCATTAAACGGTATGAGCATTATTAAGTGTAAATGATGTCATGCAAGTGACTGAATCTTTTAATGATAATTAAGATAGTGGTTTATTTTTCGTAATTCGTTATAAAAAAAAAAAAAATCTCTTCTAAAGGAATGGAAATTACGAATAAGCTAACGTGAGATCTGTTTGTCATCAATCTTGTGATAATTGAGAAAAGTCTACAAATGATAACCTGATTGGTAACCCATAACGTCTAAAAAGCAATATTCAGTTTTATCTATATACTGCCAATAATGGATATCAGAGCATGCAAGTCCATGTATATTGAGTGACACATGGACATGTGTCCAGCCCCGGCTCAATATATTTGAGAGCTTTAAGGTAAAAAAATTTTTTTTGGTCTATTATTATATATAAAAGAAAATTTACTTAATTTTAAAAAATTTTGCGGATTTTTTATAGTAAAAGTTTTTATTTTAGAATTTTTGGACCTTTTTATACATTTTCTTATAAATAATTAGACCTCTTGAAATATAATTCTCATATTAATAATATTTTTTAAAAATATTTGAGCCTTTTTTATATGTAAATTTTTTTTTTTAAAAAAAAGCTCCGGGCCGTCGCACCTCCGCCCTACCCCTCTGAGCCGGGGCTGCATGTGTCTTTGTACAAAATTTATTAAAGAATTGATTTGTGGTTCTTACGTAATTAATTCTTTCTTTGCAATGCTTAATTTATGTTTCTAACGTTAAAAAAAATTCATCAACGATTCAACATGTTATCAACGGTGTGATGATTTCGAGTGTTTCTTTAAAATACTAATGTCAAACTAAAACAGTAAATTCATCATTTCAGAAGGTTTTTCTTACTAGAAAAATGGGAAATCGGCCATCACTAGATAATTAAAACATTTGCAAAAATATTTTGTAGTGTCCATGTATGTATGTAACATTGTAACTAACATGAAAATATTTTGCATACGGATTTCCAAAGATTTATATGGTAACAATATACCTTAATAAATTAGACGGTAATGTGTGATAAACAAATGCGTCGATGAACCACATAAGACCTTTTTGTTAAAGTAATTGCAACAACAAGAATCATTCATTAGCTAGAATGTGTGAGTGGTCTCATGAAATAGAACTTTGGTGAAAAAGACAAAGCACAAAATGCTAAGATAAGAAAAAGAAAAAAGAGGTTAAGGGACAGAAGAAGACTTATGGTAGAGGACAGCTCACTCTCTTATTGACATTGACTTCGTACCCAACCTTTAATTTTGTTATCATTAGGCTATATAGCTAAATAGCTACACATCGTATACAGAATTATCATATCAACATCTAGTTCACCGCGTGACTTTTTTTTTTTTGTTGTTTTGGCAAAAACATTGACTTAAAGTCTTAAACATAAAACATACCATAACAAAAAGGGTATTTTTAGTGTTCTTCTGCCAAATTACTTTAAACAATAATCAATATGTAATTCTGATAACTATATCCACATGAAAGTGAAAATAGGTGGCATAAACACCGTCTAAGGATCTTTGAATCAAGGCCAAACTTGTTGTGTCTGTGTGGCTCACGTTCAATTTTTGCGTGTTTTCGTTCTTTCTTATTCACATCAAAACGTAAAACAAATCATACACTGATGTATGCATAAAAAAAGATTAATGAATATATAGGATATACATAGTAGAAACTAAGGCACATTAGATTCACAAACAATCTATTTCGTAGCAACCTGGAATATATAACAAGACTTTACAAGGTTAACTGTACTAGATTTCATTCCTTAACCGGAGCATTGAACGAGATTTTTGGAAATGATTGAACTACAACAAAGATAGAAAAAAAAAAAAAAAAACGAACAGAATTCGTAACATTTTCTTCACCTTTGCATATATTAATGGACTATGTACGTTTTTTGTGTGTGTAATATTGGTAGAGAAGTCTATCTCAATGACTATTCTATTTTAATTCTATGGGGCTCCAGCTGGTGGACGATGTAGATTTGTCCCATCAAGGCTTTTCGAAAATATGAGCGACCTTGACTCTTCCTATACTCATTGCAATTTGTACGTATACGCTTGTAAGTATTTAGCAATTTTTTGATTCTAAGCCCATATTGATCGGACGGTACTCGAACCCCATGCAACGTCCGTGAATTGGATTAATGTTCGAATTGGTGTTTAATCCGTAGTAGGTTTGCGGGAAATTGTTGTCACTTGACTCATATGTTATTTTGGTATAGAGGAACATCCTATTGAAGTTAAACTTGATTTTGGTTTAAGCTTAATTATGGGTTTATAATTCAATATTCTATATTGGATAAAACCCAAAGTTAAGCCTAAGTTCTAGATTTCTCTAGAGCATCATAGAAAAATCATCACCTCCTTAAATGTTCTAGAGAATTTTATTAGATAGATATTTAGATAATTATGTAGAATAATCTAGAAGTTTGTAAGATAAAATCTAGATATTTTAGTAGAGTTATAGAGATGATGGTAGAATAATCTAGAGACTTTGTAAGCTAACCTTGGAGGCTATAAATACCTCCTCACCCCCATCATTTGTAATTTTGTGAGGAAGCTGAACAAGTGAATAAAAAGAAAGTTCAAATAAAAGAACACTCTTTAAAAGTTCTCTAAGTCTCTCCAAAAGTCTTTCAAGTAGTCTCTAATTGTTCTTCCAAATTTTCTATCATACTTAGAGGGTTTCATATCTTGATTATATCGAGTTTCTCGGGTATTACGGTCTTGGGCTAGTGCTAAGCACTATCGAGTCGGTTTCTTTATATGGTATCAGAGCCATTCTAATCTTGTGCTCTTCAAGATCGGGATTATAGGAGAACTCGGATCTACTCTAAGTATGGAATCTATGGGTCGTGTTGTTGGATTGGGAATGGAGATCTTAAACCAATCTAACTACCGGTTATGGAAGTCATGTATGGAGTCATACTTGGTTAGTGAGGACTTATGGGATGTCGTCGGCGGAAGTAATACTTCACCACCTACCGGAGATGCTGCAACCGCGGAAGCGACAAAGGAGTGGACACGTAAAAATGCCAAAGCGGAATTTACTTTAAAGAGGTCAATATCCTCAGGAGTATTTGAGCATGTCTCAAGGTGCACATCCGCTAGTTCAATTTGGCAAGCGTTAGATCGACTGTTCAACAAGAAAAACGAAGCTCGTCTACAATTGTTAGAAAACGAGTTGGCGAATGCGAAGCAGGGGGAGTCTTCAATCTCGGAGTTTTTCATCAAGGTAAAGAACCTTTGCTCTAAGATCAATAGTCTTAATCCGGAGGAATCAATCTCGGATGCTCGGTTGAAGCGGTTTATTATTCGAGGTCTACGACCCGAGTATACACCGTTTGTGACTTCGGTTCAAGGATGGGCTACACAACCTTCCTTGGAGGAGTTTGAAAATTTGCTTGCTTCGCAAGAATCACTAGCGGTACAAATGGCGGGAGTCAAAATTCATGATGACTCGGGAAGCGCTTTTGTAGCTAGGAGGCAACAAAACTTTAAAGTCAAATCCAATGATGGTGGTCCAAGAAATAATGATGGACATGAAGGATCTTCTAAGGGAGATAAGAAAAAATTCAAGTGCTATCGGTGTGGAAAACTAGGGCATTTTAAAAAAGATTGCCGAGTCAAGCTGAAGGAAACAAACATGGCAGAAACAAAAGGTCATAATGAAGACGAAGAATGGGGAAAATGTTTTACGATGGAGGCTGCATCTTCAAGTACATCTACACCTAAGAAGGTGGAAAATAATTGGATCGTAGATTCTGGTTGTAGCCATCATATTACCGGAGACGAGAAATTATTTTCTAGTCTTCAACGCCATGAAGGAAAAGAAGCAATCATTACCGCGGATAATTCAATCCATCACGTTGAGAAGGAAGGAACGGTGGTCATCAAAGGAGATGATGGAAGCCCAATCACTCTCGAGAACGTTTACCATGTTCCTGGAGTAAAAAAGAATCTTCTCTCCGTGGTAAATGCGGTGGACTCAGGTAACTATGTTTTATTTGGCCCAAGGGATGTTAAATTCTTAAAGAATATCCAAGAGTTAAAGGCAGACGTGGTTCACACTGGAGCACGGGTTAAAGATTTATACGTTTTATCGGCGTCAAACTCTTATGTGGAGAAGATGAGTACCAACGATAATGTTTTTATATGGCATGCTAGGCTTGGTCACATAAATATGACTAAACTCAAGGTTATGGTGAATAAAGATTTGGTGAACGGGCTCCCAAAGTTGAAGATCCAAGATGAAGGCACAATTTGTGAAGGATGTCAATATGGAAAATCTCATAGGCTTCCATTTGACTATTCCATTTCAAGGTGCAGTTTTCCGTTGGAGAGGGACCACAGTGACTTGATGGGTCCGACAAGAACACCCTCATATTTCGGATATCACTACATGTTGTTGTTCGTTGACGACTTCTCTCTGTACACTTGGGTATACTTTGTGAAGGAAAAATCTGAAGTATTCTCCAAGTTTCTAGAATTCAAGGTTACCGTGGAAGGGGAGTTAGGTCAGAAGATCAAGACCTTAAGGACGGATAATGGAGGGGAGTTCATGTCTAAGGAGTTTCTCTCTTTTTGTAGAGATAATGGTATCAAGAGAGAATTTACATGTCCGCATACACCTCAACAAAATGGAGTAGCAGAGAGGAAGATCAGACATCTAAGTGAGACGTGTAGAAGTTGGCTCCATGGTAAAGATTTGCCTAAGGAGTTATGGGCGGAGGGCATGAGATGTGCAGCCTATGTCATCAACCGGATGCCACTTAGTCCAAACAATATGAAGTCTCCTTATGAGATGGTTCATGGGAAGAAGCCAACGGTGAAACATCTCAGAATATTTGGATCAGTCTGCTACGTTCATGTGTTTGATTCACAAAGAACTAAGTTGGAGGCAAAGGCGAAGAAATGCATATTTGTCGGCTATGATGAACAAAGGAAGGGTTGGAGGTGTATGGATCCTGAGACACACAAGTATGTTGTGTCTCGTGATGTTGTCTTTGATGAAGTTTCTTCATACTACGGGCCACCTCAAGTCTTGGTTGAAAAAGATGGTGCAAGTTCCTCCAAGATCGATGAATCAACTTTCCAAGTACCATGTGAGAATGGAAGTCCTGGAAATAAAATTCAAGGTCAAAGGGGGAGCACTAACCAAGAAGAAGAGGAACAAGATCATGGTTCGATGGTCAATCAACGGCCGAAAAGAAACATTGTCAAGCCTGCAAGATATAGAGATGAAGAATTCATCACTACTTATTCATGCTTCTTCGCAGCTCCGTTAGATGATGATGAGCCATCTTCTTATGATGAAGCTAAAGGAGTCCAAGAATGGGAAGCTGCAATGAATGAGGAGATGAGTGCTCTAAAGAAAAATGAAACTTGGGATCTGGTTCCAAAACCCAAGGATGTTGAGCCCGTTTCTTGCAAATGGGTGTATCGAATTAAGCGAAAAGCAGATGGGAGCATTGATAGGTTTAAAGAAAGGTTGGTTGCTCGGGGATTCTCTCAAAAATATGGAGAAGATTATGATGAGACATTTAGTCCTGTGGCGAAGATGACTACGGTACGCTCACTCTTATCCTTAGCAGCAAGCTTTGGTTGGAAGTTATGGCAACTTGATGTGAAGAATGCCTTTCTATATGGTGAGCTTGATAAAAGTATGTTCATGGAGCAACCACCTGGTTTCGAATCACGAGAGCATCCTGATCATGTGTGCAAGCTGAAAAAGGCCTTGTACGGATTAAAACAAGCTCCACGAGCTTGGTATGGAAAGGTTGCTCAATTCCTTCAATTTTGCGGCTATGAGGCATCAAATTCTGACCCGAGTCTATTCTTCAAAAAGAAAGGAGGAGTTCACGTAGTAGTTCTTCTTTACGTGGATGATATGATAATTACCGGGAATGATGATGCAGAAATTGCTCGCTTACAAGAAGACATGTCGATAAGGTTCGAGATGAAGAAGTTGGGTGAGCTGAATAACTTTCTTGGCCTAGAGGTTGAAAGAGGAAATGATGGAATATTCGTTGGTCAACAAGGTTATGCAAGAAGGATTGTTGAGAAGTTCGGGGTGCACGAAGGAAAGATGCGCACTACTCCGATGGATGTTCTTATGTGGAGACACAAGCATTTCGTGGTGTAACAAGAAACAACCAACGATATCGCTATCTACCACTGAAGCGGAGTATAAAGCTTCCACACTCACAGCTCAAGAGTGTATATGGCTTCGAAGACTCTTTGAAGATTTGTTCGAGCCCATAAATAAACCGGTGGCTATCTACGGAGATAATCAAAGTGCTATCAAGTTAGCTAACAATCCGGTGTTTCATGCAAGGACAAAGCATATTGAGTTAGAACATCACTTCATAAGGGAGAAGGTTCTTGATGGAACAATTGAAGCCTTGGAAGTTCGAAGTGAGGACAACGTTGCAGACATCTTCACCGAGTCATTACCAAAAGGCCAATTCGAGTTACTTCGCTCGAAGCTCGGGATGGTTGACAAAATCAAGTTTAAGGGGGAGTATTGAAGTTAAACTTGATTTTGGTTTAAGCTTAATTATGGGTTTATAATTCAATATTCTATATTGGATAAAACCCAAAGTTAAGCCTAAGTTCTAGATTTCTCTAGAGCATCATAGAAAAATCATCACCTCCTTAAATGTTCTAGAGAATTTTATTAGATAGATATTTAGATAATTATGTAGAATAATCTAGAAGTTTGTAAGATAAAATCTAGATATTTTAGTAGAGTTATAGAGATGATGGTAGAATAATCTAGAGACTTTGTAAGCTAACCTTGGAGGCTATAAATACCTCCTCACCCCCATCATTTGTAATTTTGTGAGGAAGTTGAACAAGTGAATAAAAAGAAAGTTCAAATAAAAGAACACTCTTTAAAAGTTCTCTAAGTCTCTCCAAAAATCTTTCAAGTAGTCTCTAATTGTTCTTCCAAATTTTCTATCATACTTAGAGGATTTCATATCTTGATTATATCGAGTTTCTCGGGTATTACGGTCTTGGGCTAGTGCTAAGCACTATCAAGTCGGTTTCTTTACACATCCATCATGTAAGGTGAATTCGAGTGTTTTTACCTATTTTACCCAAGTCGTTAACTCAACGTGTGAATTTCTGGTTATCCAAAGAAGAGTTTTAAAGATCCCAAGTTCGAGCATTAGTAACGTGGAAGTGACTATGAGTTTCGATACAAAAACTTTTTATACTTAAAAAAAAAATTAGTTAAAGAAAACGAGATTAAGAAAGAAACAAATATCCGTGAATGAAAAAAAAGCACCGACACCGGTAGGTGAGTAGAAAACTCTTTTTCAAATCATATAATATAATATTTCAAAAGCACCAACTAGTTTATCGTAAATAGACATTTGCGATTCTATTATAGAAATGAATTAAGTTTTATTAAGAGATGCGCATTACACTCACATAATACTCGTACATGACATCTACTACATATCAATCGTTAGAGACTTAGAGCCATCGACAATTTTTGTTTGTTTGTGGTCCTTTTTGAATACTACATTTCAATTAAATATGACTAAAATATTACAGCTATCAGGCATAATATATATTGAAATTGAGTAATTGACACATACATATATATAGTTTTATACATAACGCATAACATTTTTATTCTTAAATAGCTCCTTCTATATAATAATTTATAGAGCCTTCCACATCATCTTTGTTCCCATAACAAACTCTTCTAAACCAAAAAAAAAAAAAAAACACGACAATGGGTTACGATAGGCTCGGTCCAGCCGGACCATCAGACCCGAACCAGACGATCCCTGCCACGTCAGTCCCGGAGCTACAGAAGAAAACTAAAACGAAGCTGATTCTCTTCACTTTGGCCGTTTTAGTCGTTGGAGTGATCTGCTTCGGTATCTTTGCCGGCATCCGAGCCGTAGACTCGGGTAAAACCGAGCCGAAACAAACCAGTAAACCGACCCAAGCAATCTCCCGAACCTGTAGCAAATCCTTATACCCGAACCTATGTATCGACACGCTTCTTGATTTTCCGGGATCTTTAACCGCCGACGAGAACGAACTCATTCACATCTCATTCAACGCAACGCTTCAAAGATTCAGCAAAGCTCTTTATACTTCTTCGACGATCACATACACTCAGATGCCGCCACGTGTACGGTCAGCTTACGATTCTTGCCTTGAGTTACTTGATGATTCAGTCGACGCGCTGACACGCGCTCTCTCCTCCGTCGTTGTTGTCTCCGGAGATGAGTCTCATTCCGATGTGATGACGTGGCTTAGCTCTGCGATGACTAACCACGACACTTGCACTGACGGATTCGATGAAATTGAAGGTCAAGGAGGAGAAGTGAAGGATCAAGTGATCGGAGCGGTTAAAGATTTGTCGGAGATGGTGAGTAACTGTTTGGCGATATTCGCCGGAAAAGTTAAAGATTTGTCTGGAGTTCCGGTGGTGAATAATAGGAAGTTACTTGGGACTGAAGAAACAGAGGAATTACCTAATTGGTTGAAGAGAGAAGACAGAGAGCTTCTTGGTACTCCGACGTCGGCGGTTCAAGCTGATATCACGGTGTCTAAAGACGGTAGCGGAACGTTTAAGACGATCGCCGAAGCGATCAAGAAAGCTCCGGAGCATAGTAGCCGTAGATTCGTCATCTACGTTAAATCAGGAAGATATGAAGAAGAGAATCTGAAAGTTGGGAGGAAGAAGACAAACTTGATGTTCATCGGAGACGGCAAGGGTAAAACGGTCATAACCGGTGGAAAAAGCATCGCCGATGATCTAACTACTTTTCACACCGCAACTTTCGGTATCAAGATTGATCTTTTAAAAAACTTCTTGTTCTGTTTTCTTTTAAAGATTATTCATTAGTGATTTATGTATTGTTGTAGCTGCGACTGGTGCTGGATTTATAGTGAGGGACATAACGTTTGAGAATTACGCCGGACCGGCTAAGCATCAGGCCGTGGCACTCCGTGTTGGTGGAGACCACGCGGTGGTTTACCGTTGCAGTATAATCGGTTACCAAGACGCTCTTTATGTACATTCTAACCGACAGTTTTTTCGCGAATGCGAAATTTATGGAACGGTCGATTTTATATTCGGGAATGCAGCTGTGATATTACAGAGTTGTAACATCTATGCGCGTAAACCGATGGCTCAGCAGAAGATTACTATCACGGCTCAGAATCGGAAAGATCCGAATCAGAACACAGGGATTTCGATTCACGCTTGTAAGCTACTTGCTACGCCGGATCTTGAAGCCTCTAAGGGTAGTTATCCGACGTATCTTGGCCGTCCGTGGAAGTTGTATTCTAGAGTTGTGTACATGATGTCCGATATGGGTGACCACATTGACCCGCGAGGATGGTTGGAGTGGAACGGTCCGTATGCGTTGGACACGTTGTACTACGGTGAGTATATGAACAAAGGGCCGGGTTCAGGAATGGGTCAACGAATCAAGTGGCCGGGTTATCATGTTATTACATCAATGGTCGAGGCTAGCAAGTTTACGGTGGCTCAGTTCATTTCTGGTTCTTCGTGGCTGCCATCAACCGGCGTGGCCTTCTTCTCCGGGTTGTCGCAATAGACTGTCTCGGCCTTGTATGTAACGTATACGAAAGATTTTATGTACAAACTTAAGATTTGTAATATAGTCCATAAGCCATTTTAAGTGTACTTATTGTAATGACAGGACATCTTCTTGAATGAAATAAAGATTATGATTTGAATATGTTCTCTTTTAACTGTTTTAGATTCTTTGCTTTTGCTTAGATCTTACAATATTAAGATATACATTTATGGAAAGATTCAATCTTTGGAAGTTGTGTAGATTGCAACTTTTGCGACCTGTCTGCACATTTCTGGCAGATGGAACAACTCTTTTCTTCTTCTCTAAATACACTTTTGAACGACAAGAAGCTGTCTGGATAAAAAAAACACAAGAACCCGAAACTAAATCAAATCGAAGAGATCGAACACCTGAAGATAGGTTTGAAGAGTTGGCAGGTTTTGATTTAGCTACACACAGAGGTTTGGTATGCAAACACCAGAATCTGGATTCTGTTGCTCTTTCCAGATTCTTCCGGTGACTCTTAAGTTTCAGTTCTTTCCTTTCTCCACCCGAAAAGAAGAGTGCCATGTTTCTTTGGATTATTAGACCGTCGTGACTTTCTCTGATATTCCTGTGACTATCTCGGACACTTCTTGGTGTTCCTTCCCATGTGAGTTTTCTCCCACTGCCTCCAACTTCTAAACTGTAAGTGTATTTTCGTGCGTCTTCTTCATCTCCCATGAATCTCAGAAACGCCATGTATACTGGAGCCATACCGAGCTGAAACGCTTCAAAATGAAGACAAAAGTATTGTCCAAAACAATGAAATACCTACAAAACAATATGACAAAGAAAAAAAACCTTCAGAATCTCACACAACTGAAGAACTCGTAAATCATAAGCGTGAACAATGCTAACCGTTAGCACAAGGACAACTATAAGGTCTAAAGTTACATACAGACTCATGCTTTAGTTTACTATAATAAGGGAAAATCCCGTAGCATCCGATCATCTCTTAAATGAGCAACAAGGAAAGTCATGTCACCCACAACAGCACACTCCGAGCCAGCATATGGACAAGGACGATTATGCACCCTTGATTTACAGGTCGAACATATGTCCATTATGACACTAGAAAAGAAGAAACTTTTTTCACTTATCTTATAAAAGAACCAACATACATATAGCAAAACATCCATAAACCCTCAAGAACCTCAATAGTAACATACCATAGCAATGTTAAATACACAATTTGACCAAAATCATAAAAACTGGAACTTTATATCAGTAAGAAGCAACACAATTCGATGAGATCTTTCTCTCCAATGTTACGAGATGATGATGAGATACGAACCAGATGAATTGGTGGGTACATTGAATTGGTGCAGACTGGGCATTCAAGGAGCTCGTAAACGCTCGTCGCCGGAGAGATTACAACGGTGGCTCCGGCCTGAGACTTGGTTGATGAGAATTGGTGGATGTGATGGATCTCATCGTTATCGATCAAGCATTCGATACTATCTGTCTCCATTAACACCATAATTTTTGAATGTCAAAAAGTCCTAAACTCAAAAAAGTTGGGATTTGTTTTTGATAAAAATCCTTTCTTTTCACGCAGATCAAAAGAGCAAAAACGAGAGAGAAATGGGGAAGTGGAATTTTCCAGGAAAATCAAACAAGATTTTCCCTTTTTCTCTCTGTTGGTCACTGGTTTGCGCCAAAGAAGTGCTTTTCTTTGTTGGCTTGTTTCTCCATTCACTGATTTAAAAGCTTTTGTCTTGATTTTAATCCGACGGTTATTAGAATCTGACACATGGGTGTTTGAATTTTTCCTTGAGAGATTATTTGTTACAAGAGCGTTTTCTTGTTGAATTTATTGACCTAGCTAGAATTTGCAAGTTTGACCAAAAAAAAAAGCTAGAATTTGCAAAATATATAGCAAATTTTATTTTTAAGAGATTTGATTATTTGTTTCAATAGTGATTTTTCACAGAGAACCTTGAATTAAGTAAGATGCATCAATGAAAAGATGAGACATTGCATAAGATAAAAGTTACATCATCATTTATCAATGTGCAAATTGTGCATCCTTGTGTTTTCTTATCCAAGTTTGTTTTTCTTTCCTTCATTATGTACAAAGAACGGTAAATTATGCATACAAAGATACATTCACCAGATGTTCTGGATGATGATGATGGTGATCATTATTACATACTTGCAACAACAGATGGAATCTCCGCCTCCACCTCCGTTTCTCCATCTGATCCGTCCTTTGTCGTCTGCAACAATTTTAGCCCATCAGTTCAGATATTTCGGTTATCAAACCAACCAGAAGGTTGTTATTCGGTTAACTAAAATCGGGAATGCTCTCTCGGTTTTACCTGTGGGGAATCCTTGGATTTGGTTTCAGAGAGATACCGACCCAATGCTCCTTTGCCACGGAGAATCTTAGCTCCAGAGCCTCTACGCCCTTCTCCTTCAACTGCTTCTTCATCCACCACAACCGCCTCTATCATATCGCTCCCTGTACTCTCATCCGGAATCTGAGAAAAACAAATGTTTTGCAGAAATGTGAAAACTGTCTGAGTGAGGACTTTTAGCAAAATGGGGTTGAAAGTAATAAGAGGTGTACTTACCTCGTACATAGAGTCCATGAGGATGCTTTCTAGAAGAGATCTTAAGCCACGAGCACCCGTGTTTTTCGTTATTGCTTTTCTAGCTATAAGCCGCAGTGCGCTTTCCGTGAAATGCAGCTTTACCTGAGGAAAGAGAAGATGGAGACTTGTCTCAAGGTTTGGAGCAGAAGGAGAGAGATAGAGAGAGAGTAGTTACACTATTCATCTGGTACATCTTTTTGTATTGCTTTCCAAGAGCGTTCTTGGGTTCTGTCAACACCTGAAATCCAATGATTTATTGCTTATTCTATGAACATGTTCGAGTAATGAGAGAATCACAATGTCAAAAATTTATGTCAATCATATTACCTGCATAAGTTGGTTCTCAGTCAAAGCAGACAAACTGACGAGAACTGGAAATCTTCCAACAAATTCAGGTATTAAACCATAAGCAATCAGGTCACTGCTTTCCACCTGCCAACACCGAACATCTCATTATAAACTTCGATACAAACCAAAACAAGTAGAAGAATCCCCAACATTTGGTGGGTGAAGAAATGGAAAGACCTACAGTTTCCATTAGGTTTGATGCAACAGCGGCGTTTGTAACACCACCAGCCCTCATGTTAGCACGTACAGGAGCACCAAACCCTATTGAAGAATCATGGCGCCTGGAACCAAAAAACAAAAAAACTCAGACGCTTATAAGGCAATTCAGTTAGAGAATAAGAAAAAAGGGGGGATTTTTTGAAATATGTTCATCAGTCAGACCTCTCTGAGATAGTCTTTTCAATGTCTACAAAAGCACCACCACATATGAAGAGTATGTCCTTTGTGTCTATCTGCAGATATTCAACAAGACCCCGAGTAAGAAACAGATGGTTAACAGGGGAGACACCTAATCAACTCTTTGATAAGAAAACAAGAAACCATGTCGATTAAAAATTTTAAACCCTAACACTCCAATAGTTATGCATAGAACATTAAATTGGAAATCTCTTCTGTCTACATAATTAATAACAATAGAGTATGATAACAATATTGACCCATTTTCATGATAAAATAAATACATATACATAGCCTTGTTTTTTTGCAAAGTGCAAGCCAGAACATACACAGTAGAATAGAGTAGAGCACGACAAACCTGGATATTGTCACCTCTAGGGTGTTTCCTAGCGCCCTTTTCAGGTACATTTACAATCTATATCCAGAAAGAGAGAGTTGGAAATTGGGCATCAAACACAAAAAGAAGTCTTGTTATCTTAGTTAGCAGAGATCTCAAAGCAAATAATGCATGGCGATTCTACAATTTACTAAAGACTTTTGCGGCTATGTAAACTGTAAACTTACTGTTCCTTCCAGCATTTTTAGCAATGCCTGTTGAACACCTTCTCCTGATACATCTCTGCTGATGTTAAGGCTTTCTGCCTGGTAACCAAAAGGTCCAAGAACAAAATTCATCTAAGTACGGGAAATAATATCCCAAGTTTTCCAAACCAGTAAGAGGAAAATATTATTATTTAGTTCTAACCTTCTTTGTTATCTTGTCGACTTCATCAATGTAAACAATCCCCTGCTGTGCAGCTGCAACATTATAATCTGCAACCTGGCCAGAGATATCAAATCCCCACATTACAAACGATATATAGAAATCAACTGTAATTGTATACAAATTTAAATGTTTGGGTTTTAGAAGCTTACTGTGAGAAGTTTGTATAATATAGACTCGACGTCCTCTCCCACATAACCAGCCTGACAAATCATTTCATTTCCGAACAAAAATAAATGAATGTCACAGATTGGTCATCATGAAAAGGACATGCGCCAAAAAGACTAGAAGAAAGACGAGAATTGCCTGAGTCAGTGTGGTTGCATCCGCAATGACAAAAGGAACATTCACAAACCGTGCCAAGGTTTTCGCAAGTAGTGTCTTCCCTGTGCTTGAAGAAAAACACCAATACAAATGCGGTAAGACAGCTGAAATTGATGTTTCACAACCACGCTAGATTGAACTAATAAACTGTAAGAAAGTAGCTGAAATCAGGCTTGCGTATTTATTTTGCAGATTGGGGTCAGAATATTACCTGACCCAGTTGGTCCCATCAGGAGAATGTTACTCTTCTCTAGTTCTACCATATCATCATCTGCTGGTTTCACTGCAGTGCTATCGGTTTCTCCCGCAGACCTAGCTTCCCAAAAAGTATCAGCATCATAACTAACAATCTCTTTCCGGATACGTGAAATCACAAAGAAGCAAACAGATACAAAATGCATAAGAATCAAGTGGTGAACTAACCGTTTCTGTGATGATTCGTGATATATCCTCTTGTAGTGATTGTAAACTGCAACTGAAAGTACCTGCATCCACAAGATGACACAAGAATGCCTTAAGAACTTAAAATATTTCCCATATCTAAACCAAATGGTAGCATACAAAAATCTAACTTTCTAAAAACAACAACATCAAAGTATAATCATTTAACCTTTTTGGCTCTCTCTTGACCAATCACGAACTTGTTCAAACCTTTACATATCTCCTTTGGTGTCGGAAAATCAGACCCAAGATTGGATCCACCCCAACAATCTTCTTTCGAATTCGACCCAGTTCCGTTACCAGGACCACCAGGACTACTTCCACCGCCACCACCACCACGACCCAGATTAACACTGGACCCATTAACCCTAACGGAAACTCCATCACCCGGTGGCTGCCATAGATCCGGTGGGTCTCCTTGTGAGCTCAGCATAACAACAGAAGAACCAACACCGTTGAGCTTCTGTGAAGCATAACAGTTAGTCGAATTACGTCTCTCTCCTCCTCGATTATCCAAGAAACTCGTCCCAAGCGAGGAAATTTTATTGGGGGATTTAGAACGGTGATTGCACTGAGGACTCGTGGCGGTTCGAGCGGTGTGGATACGGTTGAAGAAGAAGTATCTAAACTGAGAAAGTGTGAGAGAAGCGGTTTCTCTTGACGTATTCGACCTTAAAGCCGCGGCCATGGCGGATTTCGAAGAAGAAGAAGAAGTCGGAGAAAGGTATTAGCAATTGATTAACATAATCAATGGGTTTGATGGGTATGTAAGAAACTTAAATAAAAACTGAAACTTTGCGTAGAGGGTTTTGAATTGGTGACGCGAGAGAGATGAAGTTGTGAAGCACACGAAAAGGATGATGAGCCGACGGAAATGCAAAATTCGAAAGGGGAAAAATGGAAGAGAGAAGAATATCTCTAATCAATCATCTGGTAAGAGTTTGACGAGAGCATTCGACGGCCCATGGTTTTTTAAACGTCGTCGTCTTGAACTTCTTTAGCAGATTTTTTCAACCGCCGCGGGTAACAAAAACAAGTAGCAAAGAACACATGATAGTTTTTTTTCACTGGGAAGGTTAAAAATCACTAGAAAAAAATTATAGAGTAACACAATGATCTTTTCATAACCTACAACTGAAAAAGAAAAAAAAAAAATTGAATACATTACATAATCCAAATATATCTTCTCTCGAAGCTATCGAAAAAAACTTTTTCTCGCATAACAATCTATGGAAACGGATTTTAACACAAATCTATATATATAATGGGAGTGTTTCTCTCCTCTTAGGGTGTCCACATCATCACCACATTAATATTATAGATCCCACCAACAATTATTTCAAAATATTTAATTTTATGGTTAATACATCTCATTATCAAAGAAGTAATCATCAATTAATGCATAATTTTAAATAAAGGTTACTTGAATAAGAATAACATAAGTGTAACATATATACATATAAAACATTTAAAATTAATTTTATGTTAATATATAACTTAAAATGAACATAACCCCTAAATATTTAATTAAGAAATAAAAAATAATTATGAAAATTTTATAAAGATATCAATGTTATTTAAGATGGATAAAAGGATTCTTAATGAAATTTATTATACAATTACAAACAAATAATAACTTATTAAAAATAAAATAAAACATTAAAAACTATCATTTTAAGAATAATAAGGAAACCTCAAATATAATTTAGGATTCTTAATGAAATTTATTATACAATTTCCATAAGAGTTTTTTTTTTTTAATAATAAGAAGATATTCATATTTCATGAAAACATTAACTTAAAGAGATAATAATGAAATAGAAGAAATTCATTTAAAATAATAATATTTTTAGATTAAAAAAATAAATGGTTAAATGTTATAGTAAATGTATGTTTGTATAAGTTTTTAAAGATAAAAGAAATAATTTATATTTAAAATTATATTTCGAGAGAGTAATAGTATAGATTCACATTGACGAAAAAAATAGAAAGATTCAATGTATCTTAATATTAAATTAGAGTAAAATATAAGAATAAAAACAATACAATTATATCTACATTATTTCGAGATAGTAATAGTATAGATTCACATTGATGAAAAAAAATAGAAAGATTCATTGTATCTAAATATTAAATTAGAGTAAAATATAAGAATAAAAATAATACAATTATATCTACATTATTGTTTGCTTTCTAAATAAAAATTGAATATGTTTAAATATAGGTAAAAATCTAAATAAGTACTATTGAGAAAATTATAACAAATATATATCTTTCGTAAAATTACATTACACTGAAGCACGAAAACCATATAACTGATAAACGAAAGATAAACTAAGAAGATGAAAATGAGGAAATAGTTTTGAGTTAAGAATCAATTTAAAGTTTTATTATATGTAAGTGAGCATAGAAGATAATAGAAGAGTAGATGTTGGAAAGCGAACAAATGCATCATAGAAGAGGACGAAAAAATGTTTGAAGATCCTGAAGCATCAGATATATGTATGCACATGACTAAACGAAATTCATCGGATATATGTATGCACTATAGATAATTTGGTTTAGTAAACCAGACTATCATATTCAACATCGGGTTAAATCGTCGAACCATGTAAGCATAGTAGGATAGATAAAATAAAGACATTTATGATTTGGTCAAAACTTTCCTTTAGGTATTATGGTCTTGTTTCAATAGATAAATTATGCTCTCCAAACCTATTGAAGTGGCATGAATATTACGTTTATATATTTTCATAGATTGATGTTCAAACTTAGCAAATTTACTTTTAGTACGAGGTACGATAGGTCAAAACATCAAGAAAAATATACTTACAAGATTTGTTTATGGAAATAACTCTCTTTTTGATAAAGTCCATTGATAACTACCGAGACCGATTCATCTTATATAATTTTTATTATTACGTGGTACCTACCAAATATATTTTATAATTTCTATGTTGTATATTGTTTCGTAAAACAAGTATAAATATATAGAGTTTTTGAAATTCAAACGATTATGATTAGTTTTAACATTTTGTATAATAACAAGCGAGTAAAACTTGGCTTTCTCCGTATAAGACGCATTTTTCTTTACGAACGAGTAAAACTTGGCTTTCTCCGTATAAGACGCATTTTTCTTTACGAATGTTTTTGTCAAGAGTCTCTTAAATTAACCGTAAGATAATCGAGAACCACTTAAACTTTTTAACACCATAACTATTGAGTAAAGAACACATGGTCTTATCACGGTGTTGTGATGGTAAATAAGAAAAATGCAACATATTTATTTTTTTGACTAGGGATCTTAAAAAGGCAACATAGACGTCGTTCAATGAGATCCGAGTCCAATAGGTAAAATGCAGTCGTGGTATACTAATCATTAATCAACAAGCTGATAACGATTCGTTAACAATATCTGCAAAGTTGTTGGTTTCGATTGTTGTATATTCAAATTCAATGTTAGTTCGTGTGGTTTTTTACGTATAATACTGTATATACAAAGCAATTTAGTTCATAGGAAAATCAGACGTTTTCTCAGTAATAGTATAAGTGTATAACACCAAAGAATCGGCACTAGAGTTTGCATCTCGACCGTGAAACACCAAAAGAAGATTTCTTAGTTAGATATAAAAAGTGATATTTGAGCAAAAAAGTGATGATAAACAACTCCAAATAAAAACATTCTTATCGACGAAATTTTAAACTCATGGATTTTTTATGTTTTAATTGATGATTCATGCATATGTAGACAAAAAAAAAAAGAGTTAAAACTATTAACCCTATAGAGTTTACCTATAATCAGAGTACGCTTAGAGAGACTAGGTTTGGTAATTGATCAGTGAGTAATTAATTAAGAAGATCACACAAATTCACAACCCATCTGATAAAAATCTCAACGGCACTCTCTTCTTATCTCTCTGATTCCAATTTTTCTCGGCGAGTTTCATCGGAAGATCCAAAATCATAACCGAAGTGAGTGATCTCTCCGTTTCTCCGGTAGCAGATCCAACGACACTTTCCTAATTGTTTTTTATTTTGAGTGACGACGAATCAGTTGATCCAGAAACTTCGATTTCTGGAGAATTGATTAGCGAAAATTCGATCGAAGCATTGACGTCGTGGTGAATTTGATTGCTTTGATTAAGAGATCTGGTTTTGGATCTGTTTCAATGGCGAGGAAAGGGTCGAGTTTAAGATTATCGAGCTCGAGAATATCTTCCCTTTTGCTTTCCATGTTTGCAACTTTCGCTTCCTTCTATGTAGCAGGCCGGTTAGTTCTTAATCCATTGCTCTCACAATTACTTGTGTTCGTCTGATTCTTATTCCTCGTTTCTGTGTGTTTTTGAGATAGTTTATGGCAAGAATCTCAAACTAGGGTTCATCTAATCAAGGAGCTCGATAGAGTAACCGGACAGGTTAGTATTTGATTGTCACTTTCATTACAGCAGAGAGAGTATTTATGTTTTGTTTCTTATAAGATTATTGTCATGTCAGAAAGTTATTACCTTTGCAATTATTGTCTTGCTTTGGTGTAATGTACTTGAATGCTAATGATGGGTTTAGGGAAAATCTGCTATATCAGTGGATGATACTTTGAAGATCATAGCTTGCAGGTAAAAGATTGGTACTTTGTCCGATTTTGATTTCCTTTGAATTATTTTGTTGAACAAAGACTTTTCTTTCTAGGGAACAGAAGAAGACATTAGCAGCTCTTGAGATGGAATTAAGTGCAGCAAGGCAAGAAGGCTTTGTTTCAAAAAGTCCCAAACTTACTGATGGAACTGAAACTAAGAAAAGACCGTTAGTGGTTATCGGTATAATGACTAGTTTGGGTAACAAGAAGAAGAGGGATGCAGTTCGTCAAGCATGGATGGGGACGGGTAGGGTTACTCCTTATTCGTGTTTTATTAAGATACCAGTATGTTATTTGCAGATGTTGTGAGCTTAGTATGTCCTTTTATTGCAGGTGCATCACTAAAAAAACTTGAAAGTGAAAAGGGTGTGATTGCACGATTTGTTATTGGAAGAAGGTTTGGATTCGGTTTATCACTCTTTGATGTATCTATGCGTTTAAAGATGATTATGCGGTATTGGAATCTTGTTTTGAAACATTATTTTTCTGTTATGTAGTGCAAATAAAGGAGACAGCATGGACAAGAGCATTGATGCTGAAAATAGTCAAACCGATGACTTCATAATTCTCGTATGTGTTTTCTGACTCTCTATATTATTACTTCAAGCATTCATTTATCAGCTTACCTGTGTTAGTTTGAGAGCTTGGCCATTTACTGGTTTTCAGGATAATGTAGTTGAGGCACCCGAGGAAGCTTCTAAGAAGGTAAAACTGTTCTTTGCCTACGCTGCAGATAGGTGGGATGCACAGTTTTATGCCAAGGCCATCGACAATATCTATGTAAATATCGGTAAGTTAGTACTACAAAGAGTATTTTACAGTCGAAACCTTTGGTTGTTGGTGTTTATTGGATTGATTGTAAATATGGATAATTTAGTTGATTGTCTATGTCATTCTTCTAGGTATGGTGCTTTAATTAAATTGTGAAGTTCACTGTTAGAATTATTTTTAGGCTGTGAAATACAGAGCATGACGTTCTTGCACCCTTTTTTTTCATGCCACTCTAGAGGTCTAAGGTCAAGAGTTTCCATGTTTGCATTTTGCTGACATGATTATGTGCTATGAATGTAACTGCTACTGTGCAGATGCTCTGGGAAGTACGCTTGCAGCACATCTGGAAAACCCACGGGCTTACATCGGTTGCATGAAATCAGGCGAAGTTTTCTCAGAACCGTGAGTTTAAGATTTAAAACCCAGCACCACTAGAACAATTAGGATCGTCAGGATATTATCAGTCTGATATAATGTTAACTCAAGTTTTGCTTTTCTTGCAGGAACCACAAATGGTATGAACCAGAGTGGTGGAAATTCGGTGACAAGAAAGCGTAAGTTAAATAATAATCAGAACAATGCATCGACTAGATTCATTTCTTCCATGTGACCAAGAACCACCTGTTCTTGTTTCATTTATCTTACAGATACTTCCGGCATGCTTATGGGGAGATGTATGTTATAACGCACGCATTGGCTAGATTTGTATCGATCAATAGGTCAGTTCAACTCTCGGTTACGCATGATAACACATATCTTTCAAATACTCAAACCGCATAAACAGAGAAATAAGATTGAAACTGAGTTTTTGTGTTTGTTATGTATGATGATGATGGGATGGTGACAGAGACATTCTTCATTCGTATGCTCATGATGACGTCAGCACGGGTTCATGGTTCGTGGGTCTTGATGTCAAGCATGTAGATGAAGGAAAGTTCTGCTGTTCTGCGTGGTCCTCAGGTATATGACTTAGCTTCTACTGCTTTTGTACTTAAATTTATGTCATGAATTTTCAATGTAGATATAATTGAATCATATTGCTTGACATGTATCTAATTGATTTCCATTCGTTTCAGAAGCTATATGCGCAGGAGTGTAGTAGAACCAATGACGAATCCAAAGTGTGAGGCTTTGCTCTTTGGTGCTTATAGAGAAAGAAGAACAAATGATCTGTCTGAGAAAGGCTAATTACACACTTGATTTTTTCTATGTATTCTAAACTTGCCATTTTATTGGCATTGCATTATACAAAAGTCTAGGATTTGGATGTGGGCTTAGATATTCTTACCGACAAACGTTAATTCCCAAAGAAAAAATCATTCATTTACACAAGTAAAACCCAATAATCTATACTTTATCAATCTTTATGTTATCAAACTTGATGTTTACTTGAATAAACTATAGGATAAAACTTGAAAGCCAAATTTAGGAAGAACCATGGAGCAAATGTGCCAATGCTTTTTCGGTATCGTTCTCAAACATGAAGAGAGCATCTGCGACTGAGTTTGTTGGAAATCCCATCTCCCGTATTGCTGTGAAACCATTTGCAAATTCTTGAACCTGAAAAGCGTAAAACTGTGATTAGATAGATTCTCCTTTGGGGAAAGAATGAAGAAGCAAGATGGCTGGCAATTCAAAGAACCACAAAAGTTTAACTGAAGGGTTGATCACAGTTTTAAAATATGGACTCAAAGTATAGTTGATCGCTATAACCACTAATTAGAACCTGTGCAGCTTAATCAGCTAATACAAGAATATAATGTATAGTGAAGATATTATGATAAAGCACCTTTGTGGGATTATCACCATAGTTTGCAACTGCAATGTTGACAGCTTCTGGGTTTAGCCCAGACGCAGCATATTTCATCACTACAGGATCTACACCCTGCATTGGGAATCACTTATTAACGATGATAATGCAAATATTAGGATCTTCACCCAATTCACATCCAGTAGTATACATAACAAAACTAATCTTCAGTTAATTAAATTCATAGATGATCCATAATTATTCATCCTAGACATCACATTGATACTATAGCTTGGTGCCATTAATCACCTCAGTCTAACGCAACAAAGCTTCCATTCTGTTCCCGTTAAGTTACATTCATCGATAATCATCCACACTTGTTCTTCTTAGACCTCACATTGCTGTCATTAATCACCTCGGCGTAACTCTACAAAGCTTCCATTCTGTTCCCGTTAATTACATTCATCGATAACCATCCACACTTGTTCTTCCTAAAGCTCACATTGATACTATACTTTGTTCCCTTCACCTCAGACTAACTTTTAAAAAGCTTCCGTAGAATTGAAAGAGCCTTACCACTGAAGACGACGTTGGTTCCAGAAACTTAGCCGGTGGATTATCACTCCCGAATTTACTCCAATCTGGATTATCTTTCTCTGCCTCCGCAAGAACTTTCCTCTCTAAACCGAAATCGAACTGAAAACTACTCCGATGAATATCTCCAACTCGAGGCAACAACTGAGGCTGCAACAATTTGCAAATACAGTGTAAGCTACAATCACAGAGTTATAGATCAAACAATCGAAAAATTCAAACAAAATCTTACAGGCGGAGTAATCCGATACTCAGGCTTCAAATTCACCTTGATTCCTAATCCAGCTACCAAAAACCAAATTCAACGATCATCAATCACAAATCAAATTCGCGTAAAACCTAAATTCGAGATCAGAACCAGACTTACATGAGGGAGAAGTATTATGTTGAAACGAAGAGTTTCTCTCCGGCGGAGGGAAAAATTGCTGACCGTGACCGGTTTGTTGACCGATCTTAGGGTATCCGTACATAGGATGGTTAGATGCTGGAGAAGGAGATGTTGATGGAGGTCCGTACATAGGTCGAGGGTATGATGGACCAGACTTGTTTCTGTAATCGTAATCCATTGTTGTTGTTTTTTCTCTAGTTTGAAGAAGAATTTGCAGAGAAGGAGATTGGAAATTAGCGTATGAAGAAGAAGTCTTGAAGAAGATGAGATCTGTTTGGATATGAGGATTAGTGTATCCTTCGCTAGCTTTGACTTGTCTTTTTGGACTGGGCCTAATAGGCCCATATATTTTCATACATGCTTGCGAACAAGAGCAAAAATGACGACTACTGTGCAAATAAACTGAACCGAATGTATCCAAGCAAAAAGAACAAACCGAATCGAACCGAAAATTTAAAAATAACCGAATGGATACTAAATTTAATAACTGAAATAAACGTAACCGAATCGGTATCGAACCAAAATATTTCGGATAACCAAAATACCCGAAATACGATTATATTTTCAAAATAATTAGTTATTTATAGAGCAAATAATCAAAAATACTTGAAAAATATATAAAATAGTAAAAGTACTCGAAAATAACCGGAATATATCCAAAAATATCCGAAAATACTCAAAAATAACCGAAATATCCGAAAATATCCTAAGCAAAATAACCGAATGGATACTAAATTTTAAAACCGAAAAACTGGAACCGAACCGAAATTTCAAAATATCCGCATGGATACTAAATTTTAGAACCGAAAGAACCAAAACCGAATGGACCCAACCGTTACACATGCTTGAGAACAAGAGCAAAAATGACAACCACTTTGCCAGATCAGTTATATTTTTTTATCGATTCGAGTTAATGTTTTGGTGCATGGTAATTATGTTAGTTAGTCACAGGATCAAAGTAGCTTTGATTATTTTACGATTATATCTTGTTCTTAATCTCAAGTTACCTTTTAATAACTTTCTTGATGTTTTAAAAAGATTTGTACACTAGTTTACTATAGAACTAAGACTTAAAACTAAAATAATGATTTTCTGATAGAATTTTTGTAACATTAAAATATTATGAACTCGATTACTACATGTTCTGTCTATCATACGGAAATTCAGATAACTATACAATTTCCATAATGCATGATTTCATTTTTAGTTTTGAGAAGATACAAGTTCGAAAGATCAATAAGCTTCTAAATCACTTAATGTTCTCTTAAAACTTATGATGAAATTCTAACATTTCAAAACCATCCTAAACCAAAACACAAGCTATGTAGTTCTAACTTCTAACATTTTAAACATAGTCAACGAGAAAAAAAGATGACTTCGAATATGTCTCTTTCCTCTGATCTCATAGATTCTTTCTCAAAAGTTTGTGTGTTTGGAAGGTGGGTGGATAAGGAGAGAGACTCGATAATTAGCATGAACCATGAAACTCTCTTTTTCTAATTTCAACTGTTACAAGACACGACTTAGGTTACACACACCAAAAATCAATTGTTCAAAGGTTGAAATATATTGTCCAAAAAAAAATAACAAAATTTTGAAATATTCGAGTTGCTTTCACCGTGATTTTCTCAGCAAACAAACAAACAAAAACAAAAACAGAGTTGTTATGCATCAAGTCAACAACTCGCCGAACCTAACATTAACCTAAAGCAACCCACTTTCGTTATAATACACTGATTAAATAAAATTTAACCTTTTATATAGTTATTATTATATAGCTCCTCAAAAGTCAATAATTGTTAACTTATTATATATCTAACTAATCTCACTTCTTCATCTTCATCCATTATTATAAACGTCACTTTACTCTTAAACCAGTTTTTTCTCCACCCAAAGAAAAATGAAGTGCCAAGTTGTTTTAGTCCTCATCGGAGTAATCTTCAACATTTGCATAGAAGCAGAGACGATCAAAGAAGATAAACACACTCTTCTTCAATTTGTTAGCAACATCAATCACTCTCATTCACTCAACTGGTCACCAAGTCTTTCCATATGTACCAAATGGACCGGTGTTACTTGCAACTCCGATCATTCCAGTGTTGACGCTCTTCATTTAGCAGCCTCGGGTCTACGCGGGCATATCGAGTTAAGCACGATCGCGAGGTTAACCAATCTTCGGTTTCTCATTCTCAGTTCTAACAACATTTCTGGACCTTTTCCTACAACTTTACAAGCTTTGAAGAACTTAACAGAGCTTAAACTCGACTTCAACGAGTTTTCTGGTCATTTGCCTTTTGATTTCTCTTCTTGGGACAGTCTAACGGTTCTTGATCTCTCTAAGAATCGGTTTGATGGTAGTATCCCATCTTCGATTGGGAAGCTAACTCGATTACACTCTCTGAATCTTGCTTATAACATGTTTTCGGGTGAGATTCCTGATCTCCATATCTCCGGTCTGAAGCTTCTCGACTTAGCGCACAACAACCTAACAGGAACTGTACCAGAGTCATTGCAGAGATTTCCACTCTCAGCATTTGTCGGAAACAAAGTTTCCTCCGGAAAGCTGGCTCCGGTTCATTCATCATTAAGGAAACACACGAAACATCACAACCATGCAGTTCTTGGCATAGCATTAAGCGCGTGTTTTGCGATACTAGCTCTGCTTGCTATCTTATTGGTAATCATCCATAATAGAGAAGAGCAAAGAAGATCTACAAAGGAAAAACCTAGCAAGAGGAGGAAGGATTCAGATCCAAACGTAGGTGAAGGAGATAACAAGATTGTGTTTTTCGAAGGGAAGAATCTTGTCTTTGACCTAGAAGACTTGTTGAGAGCTTCAGCAGAAGTTTTAGGGAAGGGCCCGTTTGGAACAACCTACAAGGTTGATCTCGAGGACTCTGCGACCATCGTTGTGAAAAGGATCAAGGAAGTGAGTGTACCTCAGCGGGAATTCGAGCAGCAAATCGAAAATATTGGCAGCATCAAGCATGAGAATGTTTCCACTTTAAGAGGATATTTCTACTCTAAGGATGAGAAGCTCGTGGTATATGATTACTATGAACATGGAAGTCTTTCAACATTGCTACACGGTATGTTGATAATGCCACCATTTGAATTTAGTAATGCATAGGTGGCTAAGTTAGTCTATTGTATGGGTATCCTTAGCATATATATACAGTATCTTACATAACTAAGTTGGTCAATGTGCGTTTAACTATTCAGGTCAGAGAGGTCTTAGGGATCGGAAACCTCTAGAATGGGAAACTAGACTGAATATGGTGTATGGAACAGCAAGAGGAGTAGCTCATATCCACTCACAAAGCGGAGGGAAACTAGTCCACGGGAACATAAAGTCCTCAAACATTTTCCTCAACGCAAAAGGATATGGCTGCATCTCTGGAGCAGGAATGGCTACACTGATGCATTCACTACCCCGACATGCAGTTGGCTATCGAGCACCAGAGATAACAGACACAAGAAAAGGGACTCAACCGTCGGATGTGTATAGTTTCGGGATTTTGATATTCGAGGTACTAACAGGAAAATCAGAAGTGGCAAACCTGGTGAGGTGGGTGAACTCGGTGGTTAGAGAAGAATGGACAGGAGAGGTGTTTGATGTGGAGCTTTTGAGGTGTACCCAAGTAGAGGAAGAGATGGTGGAAATGCTGCAGGTTGGTATGGTTTGCACGGCGAGATTACCAGAGAAGAGACCAAACATGATTGAGGTAGTGAGAATGGTGGAAGAGATAAGACCAGAGAAACTAGCCAGCGGATACAGATCAGAGGTTTCCACAGGTGCAACAACAACTCCAATTGGAAGTCTATCAGGATCGCCGTATATACTATGAGAAAGACTAGTCCATCTTTCCTTAATGTATTTGACCATTCAGAAAAAGATTTCAATATTTCACTCTCAAGAAAGACCATTAAAGGGACTCTTCACACATGAATATTACTAATGGTCCCTCCAAAGTGTATGAACAGCGAGGAAAGTTGAGATGTAGTCACTTCCACAAAAATTTGGTCTTGATACCCCCTGAATAAAAGAGTAGTAGTGCTTGATGAGCAAAGAAAACTAACACAAAACTCAGATGGAACCAAAATACTTGTTCAGAATTTTATTCATACAAACCTTGAGATTCCTCAAAAGAAACTTCCTTTACTAATGAGGCAGAAAGCATTGTACTCAAATATTTTAAAACAAAAACACACACAAAGGTTGGCATTGTATCACAAACTAAATAGAAAAAAAAAACACCGAAGGGATTTGTCTTCTCGTAACAAAGAGAGAGCCTTCTACTCCAAAGTTTTCTTCTTGATCTGCTTCTTCTTCGTCTCCGTAGTTTTCTTCTGCATCTTCTGCTTCCCCTTGTCAATCTTAGCATCCTTAAATACTATAAAGTATAAACAAGGAAATTAATGAGAGGCTAAAACTTTGCAAGAGTTGCTGGCAAAAAAGAAAAAAGAAGAGCGAGCAAATTTTATGTACATGGATTTAAAAAGCCAGTAGGCTTTCTTAAGCTCTTGGGCAGTGGGGGAAAAACTTTAGTAAGTGCAATATTCCATCCATCTTTGCTATGTATGCTTTGTCCATTCATTAGCTCCTGCGCCTTGTCTACACATCCTTTTCCCACAAAAGAAATTATAGCTTCGCTGTAAAATTCAACAGAGACAAGTTTTTGGTTAGAAATTTAATAACTTGAGAGAGCTTTGGAGGAAGAAGCTACAAACCATTGGTTATCAATGTGTGCGTAAATTTCAACACCCGTGACCTCTCCACATGAAGAGAAAAGATGACACAGCCCGATCTTGACATCAATCTCAGACAGCGAAGAAGGTATTTCATAAACCGAAAACAGCAAACTATAAAATTCAATTGCAGGAGAGAGTTACATTATAGAGCATGATCACAATCAAGAACAGATACACGGACATCCTAATAGTATTAATGAACTTACTCGCGTTCTCGACGGCAGAGGTTTCCCGCATGAGGATTACAGTCACCTTCCGGGCGGGGTGCAGCCTTAACGACAACATTCCATCCTCCCACGTCACTTCCACTAAGTTGTAATGCCTTGTCTATGGCCCCTTCTTCTTCTTTCCAAAAACTAATGAACAGAGGACTGTAAAATATATACAATAAAATAGTTGTATTTGAGTGTTGAATTGTTACAACATGAGTGAAAATTGGAGGGAGGAAGCTACAAAAAAACCTCTTGAGGAAAACCCGTTTAAAGTCTTTGAAGATATGAAAACATTGGATCTTTCCGCATGAAGCGAAATGCTTTCTCAACGCGAGTTCGAGAGGATACTCATAAAGCGAAGTGTCATATCCTTCAACGGAAATTGTGCTACCCCTACAATTTGATTGCAGGAGATTATATATTATCAACATGACAAATTCTAGTTCCCCCAAAAAAACAAGACAAGAAAATGAAATTACCGTTCACGATCCTTCGTTTCCAGCGATTCCTGACCCTTAAGGTACAACAAAAGATCTGATTAGAAATTCTACTACTCAAATGTTTTTCTTCTTTCTTGTGAAGAAAGAAACTATTAATATATAGAGACATAGGTTAAGGAAAGTGTGCATAAGAAGAAATCCGTAAGGATAAGAAGATTACTTTGATGGCGAATTCTTCCATTGTTAATTTGACAAGTGCGACTTCTAGGGTTCCCGACCCTCGAAAGAAAATTTTCAGATGTAGGGATTTAGGATTGAACAAGGTACGAAAAAGTATTTATCCTGGTTTTGGGACATAACCGTCCCTTTGTTCTATATAACTAAAAACAAACGATTGGGCCTTGACTTTTGATCAGGCCTGAACTAAGCCCATATAGTCGTAATCTTCGGCACGGGCAAATAAACCGAACCGAATATACAAAACCAAAACCGAAGAAAAAAACAAACCGAATCGAACCAAAAATTTGAAAATAACCGAATAGATAGTAAATTTAATAACCGAAATAACCGTAACCGAATCGGCACCGAACCAAAATATTTTTGATAACCGAAATACCCGAAATACAATTATATTTTCAAAATAATTAGTTATTTATAGACCAAATAATCAAAAATACTTGAAAATATAAATTAAAGTAGTTAAAATATTCGAAAATAACTGAAATATATCCAAAAATATCCGAAAATACTTAAAAATAACTAAAATATCCGTAAATATTCAAAGCAAAATAACCGAATGGATACTAAATTTTAAAACCAAAAGAACCGAAACCGAACCGAAATTTCAAAATATCCGAATGGATACTAAATTTTAGAACCGAAAGAACCGAAACCGAATAGACCCAACCGATAACCGAAAGTCCAGGCCTAATCTTCTTCTTCTACTTTGTTAAAGAATTCATGTGTTTATAAGTAATATATATATTGATCAATACAAGTGGGAAAAAATACAAGAAGGAAGAGTGCTGCTTCAACAAGAAGGACACCTCTATATTCGCCATCTGCGCTAGAACGAGACACAGTCTGTTGGCGCTTAAGAGGATCAATAATAATGTTATCGCCAAGGAAAACACAGAAGCCCGATATAGAAATTTTGATTTGGTTTTCCTGACATTAACTACTAAATCTCGCACTGATTTAGGCTTTTAATAACCAACATGAAAGAATCCATTCACATTCGAAAGTCAAAACAGAATATAATAAACAACACATACCGCCCTGATTTTAGCTTTTAGTAACCAACATGAAAGAATCCATTCACATTCGAAAGTCGAAACAGATCTTACTAGTGGTCCCTCCAAAGTTTATGAACAGCGAGGAGAGTTGAGACTTGAGATGTAGTTACTTCCACAAAAATTTGGTCTTGATACCCCCTGAAAAGGAGTGGTAGAGCTTGATGAGCAAAGAAAACAGGCACAAACTTAGATGAATTCAAATTGTTTGTTCAGAATTTAATTCATACAAACCTTCAGATTCCTCAAAAGACACTTCCTTTACTAATGAGGCAGAAGCATTGTACTCAAATCTGGAACAAAAAACAAGGAGAAAATCATTATCAGCATAAAACACAAACTGCACATGTATAAACCAAAAGCTGAGTTCTACGATATGAGAGATATACAAAATGTTTCCACGGACTATTATCATGGTTGCCATTTGAGAACAGTGTCAATCAAAACTAGAATCTGTTATCTAACAATATTTAAAATATACTTGTAACCATTTGTATCTCAAAGTACTAATCTCAATAGTTATCTCCTAAAAGTGTTAATTCTTTATCTTGTTCCATAAATATAGATATGATTACTAGGTATAGGTGGATCCTCTGGTGTCACCACTAATAGCCAAATCACTTAAGAAACAGAGCTCACTAAGTTTCAGAGACTAAAAAGACCCACATCAGTTCTCAGTAACACAAGACCTATAGTGGCAATATCAGGAAATGAGATGAAAATAAACAAATTTCATGTGCAAGGTATTAGCATTCAAAGAGGAGACAACAAAAACCAGAAATTGCGGCCAGTTACCTGTTGGAGAGAAGCACTTCAAGTTCATAGTCAGATGCACTTTTAGTCACATCTACCATGACCTGAACAAGCTCAGTCTTCCGAGTGCTGGCCATGAATAGATCATATTCCGTGGGAATAATGATAGCGAAGAAGTTATCGCTCAATTTACTCAAACACATTTTCTCTACTGCTGCCAGGGCTATTCTCCTGGTCATAGCTTCAGTCTCCGGATCAATTAGATAGATCGCAAAATCAGTGAGAATAAAAATACGCCGTTTCATCTTCCCCGAGCCAGTGAACTTCAAAACTTTATCAGCAAAAAGAATCGACGTATCACCTATTACAAATAATCACATCAACATCAATACACAATCACCTGGCAACTTCATCTGAAGCCAAGCACTAGGAATCTAAAAGATCACATAAAAATCAAAATCAATCGATGCCACAATTTTTACAACTGATTCAACTATTCCTCCAAGTTCATTTCACTGAATGCAAACTTTTGACAAGATCAAGTTCAATTCACATTACTGCACCTAGAGAGCATAAGAACATCCAACATCAAATCAACTAGATCCGATAATGAAATATCAATCAAACTAGTACGTATTCGAAAATTTCACCAGATGAAGCAATCACATACAATTTTCAACGAATTCATCAAATCACAACCAAAATTTGGAGCAACCAAACCTTGTTTCTCCAGAATTCGCATCAATCCAGGACGCGAAGAAACGTGGAGATAGTCACCACGATGCTCTCTATAGCGAGACGCTTTCCTCCTAACTTTACCTCCAGCGAATGGCGTCTGATCTCCTCCGTCTACCTCCCCCACACTACGATCTTCATCTCCGCCATCAAAATCAGGTCGCGGAGATTCATCGCCGTCAAACTTCGGCCCCCGTTGCTCCTTAAACCGGTCCATTCCTCCCGCCGACGATGACTCGGAATCGGAATCGGAATCGGTTCTCTTTTTCTCACCAGATTTCTGCCTTGAAAAAATCTCCAAAGTGAGAAAAGATCTCAGCCGTTTGATTATATGATTTGTGTTTTGTTCTTTGAATTTAAATGATGAGATCTTAGCCGTTAGATTAGATGACTTTATTCAAACGACGACGTTTATTGCCACTTGATATTTTTTAACAAGAACCACCGCGTTAAAAGAGTCCACTAGTCAAAGAAAGAATTTATTAATCCACCTTATATATGGTGGACGTGAGCACAGAGAATAATAACTTTTGTTCCTCTTTCGTCCACCACCATCTCTATTTTCTTCTTTCTCCCAAGTCTTGGTTCTTCTTCTCCCTAATACGAGAAGAAAAAGGCGAAAACATCGCCAATCCGATTACGCGACAAATCAAAGGTATTTTTTCCTGTGTAATTCTTAGATCTGTTACTTATAATTCTCACGGATTTATAGCTTCTCTGAATCCGTTTTAGAATCTTTGTTTGATTTTTTAGGTTTTTGGATATGGCGTCGAAGCGGATCTTGAAGGAATTGAAGGATCTTCAGAAGGATCCACCTACATCATGTAGCGCAGGTACTTGTTTTGTCTTTCGATTTTGAGATTTTGAGGTTTCTCTGAGCTGGTGTTGATAGATCGGTTTTTTTTTTTTTGTTCGCTTATTCTTGGATTTGTTTGGATTTGTGTTGTTTGGTTCCGATCTCGAGCTTAGTACTCGTTTTACTTTTTAAGATCTGGCGGCTAGAACAAAATTGGTGTAGATCTTATAAACGGCTTAAAACTCGTTTCATTGTGTTACGTTTTGGGATCTGGTTATACTTGTGAAGAAAAATTATGTTCTCTTTGTTTTCATGGACCTTGTGGTCTGAGATTGAGTTTTTTTTTTGTGTACAGGTCCTGTTGCTGAAGACATGTTTCACTGGCAGGCGACGATTATGGGTCCTTCAGAGAGTCCTTATGCTGGAGGTGTTTTCCTTGTAACCATCCATTTCCCTCCAGATTACCCATTCAAGCCTCCTAAGGTGATTCCAGTATTTTGAGAATTGGTATTAAGTATGTTTTGTTAAAGCTTGTATGTTCTTTGTGGTCTTCATTATCTTATTGTTCTAATTATGGTGTGATGAAATCTAGGTGGCCTTTAGGACCAAGGTGTTCCATCCCAACATTAACAGCAACGGTAGCATTTGCCTCGACATCTTGAAGGAGCAGTGGAGTCCTGCGCTCACCATTTCCAAGGTTCGGATTTTCTTCTTTTCTGTAAACGTTAGAAACCCACCATAACAAACAATATGCAGATACTCTCTATTAAAACAGCTTCAGAAGCAATAATCTATCACACTTGCTTTTGCTCCTTAATTCCTGGTTGAAGTGATAACATTGAGCTGTCTTCATTAAACTTTGACTCATTTCGGTTATCTTCTCCTCTTTTGCTCATCTTTTCCCATTAGAAGGTATAACTCTGAGGATTTTAGTTATCTCTGAAGCATTAAGCTTAGACTCATTGAGGATGAAAATTGGTTGTTTGTTTCCGAGCTGTTCTAAGAACTGCTTTGCAATGAACAGGTGCTGCTATCGATCTGTTCTTTGTTAACCGATCCAAACCCGGATGATCCTTTGGTGCCTGAGATAGCTCACATGTACAAGACTGACAAGAACAAGTACGAGTCCACTGCACGGAGCTGGACTCAGAAGTATGCCATGGGCTAAACGGAAAATCCCACCTACTAAATTATCTCTATATGAAAAATCTGCCTTAATTTCTATGTATGATTCAATAGACCTCTCTCTGTGTCCTTTTTAACTTTCTGAAGACAGGACCAAATGAAGTGGGTCCTGTTTTAAACGAAACAAAAAAACATCATCTTTGTGAAACTAGAAACTGATAATCTTCTGGTGTTTCTTCTTGTGGTGAAATTATGATTTGATGTTTTTGTTGTGTGATCAGTTTATGCTACGAGTTGTTCAGATTTACTGTGTGAGATAGTCCGTGACTCCGTGTGGTCAATGGCCGTCATGATTACAATGAGTTTTGTTGCAGCACCGTATGTATAAAACATTTTCACTAGAGGGAGACAAAGATATGCCCTAAATGAGATAATGAGTTTCCTATATCCAATAAACGACATGTATTATGCATGTTTTAACTCGAGTGATAACGCAACAATGATAGTATTACACTAGTACAAAGTACAAACCATTAAACAACCTAAATTGGTTAATAACAATCTATCTTATTCATATCATATCATGAGTTTGACGAAAGCATGTTACAATATTTGGTGGAGTCAAATTATTTGACAACGCAATTAGGTGGAATGTGAGTGGTATTTTGGTTTAAATGTAAAAGAATCTAATTACTTTTTTGTCTACTTTAAAATCTAAGTTGTTAATATTAATTAAGAAGTAAAGTGATCATAGTATAGAATCTATAGATGAATGGATTGGACTGAAATCAAGTTCTGTAAATGGGCTTTGATGGACCTCGGATCCATCGCTTGTCCGAGCTTAAAAGTATCACCTCTAACCATTTATCTTACAAGTCCATAAAACATAGTGTTGTACTATATTTTTTTTAATAGTGTTGGAAATTTAATAGTGTTGTACTATATTTTTTAACATTTAATAGTGTTGGAAATTTGGAATTTCTCTTCTCTATATGTTTTAACATTTAATAGTGTTGTACTATATTTTTTTTCAAAATTTATCATTATACCACGGATCAGTGTATTAAAGAGGATCTAATTACGATCAAATGACCAAATTAAACATCGTCTCATGTCTAACAAAATATCAAATTATAGGTTTGATTTAGATATCCATGAACAGTCGTAGGCTACGAGACTCGAGAGATTTCAAACCCAAAATTGAAAATTCAAACAATTATTGTCGACTGAAAGAAGAAGAAAAAAAAAAAGTGTTCCATGTTTTTTGGTTTATTAAAGATAGGTGTTCCCATATTCCAAAGATGTTAAATACTTTAATAATTGTAAGTAATGCACGGTTTAAGAGACATTACAACCAATTAACTATTCGTCGTCAAAAATGTCGGCTGCATTAACTTCCCTATTCGGTTTCTCCTTCCCTAAAACTAGTAAGCAGTAAGCCAGTAACTCATTTAATTCCTTTTAACAAAACCAAATTTAATTCTAATGTATACAGTATTATTATGGTAAGTTTAATTTCCATATACAGAGTATTATTTTTGTAAGTTTTTTTTATGTAAAATTCAATTTATTTTAATGTTTTTTCACTATTTGTATTTGTAGTTTTCTATTTGGTAAATGAAATGAAATTAGATATCTAATCGATATTTTATGTAAAGAAAAAATTATCTTGGATTTGTAAAATATTTTACGGAAATAATTTATTAATCTCCACACTTTCCCTAAAATATTTTACAAATCCAAGATATTTGTTTCTCATCATTAGATAAGTTAGTAATAAAAATATTTATAAGAAGTATTGAAGTAATACGTTTTGTTAGAAAATAGTTTGTAGAATAGTGTTTTTTAGGAGTTATAAGAAACTAACTAGTTTTTTTTTTTTTTTTCAACTAATTAATTTCTTTTTTCGTTTGTTTTTTTTTTCTTATGTTTTAGGGAAGACATGAACGCAAGATCGACAATCGTGAACATCCATGAGGGTTAAACGACAATAGGATTTAGGATTTTAGAGTTAAAGAGATTAAATTTGTGATTAAAAAATTATAATCTTTGATGAGATTTAAAAGATGGTTAGAATTTATGGTGTTGGGTTGATTTCATTTCATATAAGAGGTTTAAATATCAAAGAAAAATTGATCATTTCAGTGAGGAATATGAACAATGTTTCGGCAGACAAACATTTTAAACTTTCTCAAAACATATGAATGTTTTCCAAAACCTGTAAAATTTTCAGAAAAACATAAGGAAATCCAAAGTTTGTTAAAAATATTTTTTATATCATAGGAAACATATTTATATTCTTGCAAAAATTTCTGAAAACAATATATGTTATAAAAACAATTTTTCAAAGTTTTTATTGATCCATTGTAAAATTCCAAAAATTTGTAAATTTTAAAATACTTCTAAAATATTTCACAAAGTTCTGAAATTTTCAACAAGGTTCTGTTTTGCATCACTACGAATTTGTGATGAATGGTAACCACCGATAATAATTAATACTAAAAAATCACAGGTGAACAAAACATTTTCGTTAAATTTGTGAATATTTGTATTTCCATTATAAAGAAGTGTTATTTACTCAATGAAATATATGAAGAAGTTATTTAAGGATAATAAATTAACGAAACTTACTATATAGCAATCTTTATTTTGGTGTAAATGTTTTTGCAAGGTTTGTAATTTGCTTGTTTTTCTTTTGTTAGTGTAAGTTCATAAATTGTAAGCTTTGTCAAAACTAGAATTTTTACGTTTGTTTTCTAATTCTTGAGTCACCAATGCGATTATATATATATATATATGTTTCAGTTTGGGCTTATCGAGGCTTCTTTCGAGGTCTGTTCGACTATTCCTAATGGTTTTATTGTTTCCACTACTCAAGCACTATCTCAAAACATTGAAATAAAACAATCAAAACTACTTGAAATTTTAATTTTAAAACTTGATTTTAAATTTTTCTTGCAAGTATAGTTGACGTATGAAGGACCACTAGCAGCCACATGGAAATAGCAGAACCACACAAGGTCTTTCTTTCCCTCGGGGTTTCATTGCAGTTGCATTGAATAATTTTGTCTTTACTTAATAATTCTTCATTTTCTACTAGTTAATAGTAAATTAGTAATAACTATGTTACATTATTATAAAATTATACTCACCATTCCGTTTTCAATTTCGCGCAATATCACTTACCAGTGATATCTTATACTGTTTTATTCCCACTAGTGATTAGTTTTGTGAAAGTAAAGTTTTGGTATTTGTAAATGATGATTTTAATATTGATTTTCAACCCACACCATATTTTCATTTGTGTACCAACATACGGAAAATGATTTTAAAATTAACTAAAAATCACCTTTTAACAAAAAGGCAAAAATCGAGACTCTTACACGACCACTTCGAAGATGCCTTGCTTTCGATAAATTGCGTTTTGTAAAGAATCTAACTATTAGTTTTTTTACTATTCTATAAAACAATCGAATTTTGTTATGATTATTTAATTGTTCCGAACATGCAAAACCTCTTATTTGAAAGTTGAAACCATACAAAGTAACATATAAGAATTCAACTACACGTGTCAGTGATTAGACTAATGATAAATCTATGTCCAAAGTCTCCATAAGTTGGATAATTTTACAATTTTTTTAGGGTAAGAGAGAGAGGTCGTGCCCAGAAGAGCATGGCCCTGAAAACCAGGTTTTATTAAAATAATCATAATTAAGTCTGAAAGAAAGAACATAACAGCCTGAGATTTAGACAGTCTTCTCACACTAATCTCCCTTTTTGTTTGTAGTGAAACACAGAATCGTAAGCTTGGTGGCCTCCACTAATTAATGTCATTAATGACGGTTAATTAATGTTAATTATTGCTATTAGTTAAGTTACTCGTTGAAGGTTAATGTCGAAACAAAAGAACCGTTAGCTTGCTTCTGAAAATGAAGAGCTATTTTTAAACTAGTAATCAATAGTTTTTTTATTCGTTACGTTAGTATATCATATTCGTTAGTATATCAGCACACTTACGAAAAGATTTTGTAAAATTGTTGTCGTGCTAAAGCTTGTTGTCAAAATTGTATAATTTGAATGAAAGAAATTACATAAATTTCATTTTGAGATCATAATTTCCTATATTGAAAAATAATATTTATATCATGGGATTTTGTAGCTAAAAGTCTATTAGTCTAAAGATTATCAAATTGATATCGTCGTTATGTAGAATGCATAAGCGATACAAAAAAAGAAAAAAAAAAGGAAAAAAAAATCTTTTTTAGCCAAATTTCGCGTTAAAGATTGTTAAAACGGTTTCCCGGAATAATTAGTCAAATTATTACTTTCAATATGATATTGCTTAGTTTATTCTGTGGCTTGCATGTTTAAAGGCAAACAAAAGAAAATGGTTTCACAATAATTCTCCTATTATTAGGGCTTTTCAATTTCAGCGAATACAAATTCAATGAATTGATTTACCAATTTCATAAGATCAGTGTTCTAAAAAGCGGTCTAGGCGGTCGCCTAGGCCCCGACTAGGCGCTAGGCTCTCATGCGACGTCTAGATAACCGTCTTGACCGCCTAAAGTTACATAGATCTTGTTTAATGTATTTTTTTCAATTTTAATTAAAGTTTTATTTATATATATAGTTATACATATTTATATATTGTTTAATATAAATATAAATAAATGTTTTATCTAGTTTTGTTTATAATTTCATAATTTTTAGTTTTATATAGACATTTTATATAACTTTTATATATAATATCATATTTATAATATTTTATGTTATAAACGTCTAAACCGCCTAAAAATCGCCTAGGCCCCGATTAGACGTTCTAGGCGCTAGGCACTGGGTCACCGCCCGCTTAGCGCCTAGCGCTTTCTTGAACACTGCATAAGATCTACCAACTTTACCGCAACAATGAAAATATAGCTGTTGATTAAAAAAAAAAGAGCTGTTGATAAAAAAACCAAAATTAACTATTCTTTTTGGTGTGGTCAATCTTTTTTTAACTACACGGACAAAAATGATAACAAAACTTTGAAAAAAATATATAGCACAAATTTATTTTTCACAAGTGGAACCTGTTCTTTTCTTCATCCACAACTATCATTTTTTTTTTGTCAACAACATACAATATGCAAACTTAAAATTAATCTGAATGATAATTTAAAAAATAATATTTTTAATCGTTTAAATTTTTTTTAAAATGTCATTCTACATTGATAAAAATTTATATGTGTAATTTTTAATATCTTGGTGTTATATGTTCAATTCTGTTTTTAATAATTTTCTTATGAAATTCTATGGAATTCATTTCACAAGACACAACTTTGAAAATTTCTTTTAACATCAGAACCAAAAAAAGATCGCCCTAATTTATGCATGTATATGTGACGCCAGTACATTGCTAATTAATAGGCGAAAAAAAAATATACATTGCTAATTAATAACTGGTTCATGTAGATATTCTTGTACTCAAGTTATTAGAAATTTAGAACTCAATAATAATAGCACTATTTTTAGATTCGACTCCTGATACAAGTGAATGACCAATGCTTTAGATTATGATCCCACGGTCGTGCTATGTCAGAAATCAGACGTGGCAGAATCGAAACCGTCAGTGGAGAGAGATGCGAAGTTGTCGCACGTGTGACTATTATGGAGTATGGGACTGAGTCTGCCATGTCAACAAATAATTTACTAAGCTGTGACTGTGAGACACACTACTTAGTAGTAGTACTCTAATTAATAGTGTTTCGCAATTTATATGTACCTAATTCTATATTAATTTTATGCTTAATGCCCTTTTAGACTTTCCAAAGTATTATTCTCGATATTTTTTAATGGTAACAGACATGAGACATCTAGTTTTGTTCAGTTTCCACTCAAAATGTTTTCGATCTTAATACACATGGTTTAGTTAAATATTTTCTCCATTTTAAATTGTTTCATATTTTCAAATTTCTTCTTAAAAAAACTGGAATTTTTTTTAATTTTAAAGTATTTTTTTTTAATTAACCCTTATCATTTCAATAAAAAAACAGCTTAATCACAACTATAATAGTACTGCTATATTTGTAATTGTGAATTAGATTTTAATATGCATAAGAAACTAAATTTAGTTTTATTGTTTTGTAAAAGAAGAAGTATAAATTATAACTAAAATTTTCAAATATTAAAAATTAATGACTGACCAAAAAAAATATTAAATTTTTTATAACATATAGCTAATTTCAATAAATTTTAAATATATGGTATTTACATTTTCTATACCATATATATTTTCGACAACTAAACCTTTTTGAAATTAGCAGTTTTATATCATATTTTTTTATTTTTCATAGAGTCACCTGAAAAGGAAAATATATGATTGCATATCCATCAAGATAAATTAAGATAATCAACTTATGTAGCTTATACATACGATAATGATGCTTAATTACGGGAGTTGTGTAAGAAGTTACAGTAATAATTAGTACTAAGAGTCTAAGACAAAAGCATAGAAACATAACATTTATAAGACCAACATCGGTTGCTTCTAAACCAAGACTGTCAATGAGAATGACTGAGTGCTACTTTACTAAGGTACTAACCATCATCTTACTTCTTGTCCAAGATATTTACACACATTCTCTACTTATTAACATTGGAAAACTCGACACTCTGACGTATTTTTAATATGTTTATATTAATTCCATAAATTTTTATATTCCAGAAAAAAAAACTTTAGTAAAAACAAGGAAAGCGTTATCACTCATCCTCTATGATAATGTGATAACTAATGGTGATTAAAACTGAAAATTATTATCTTGTGAAATATTATTATGCATAAGATCTAGTCTGTTAGTGTCTTCCATATAGTATAGTATATTTTTTTTTCGAAGAATCTCTGATAAAATATAAGAGAACATCCCAGAAAAGTTTACATAGTATAACAGACACACCTTCTAAAATGTAATGTTCTTCCAAAAAAAAAAAAAAAACATAAATCGAGTAAGAGTGGAATTGGATATCCGGAAATGGTGTTTAATCGTGTATTTATACGTGTGTGTGGTGTAATAGTGGTCCACCTATTGGTTATTTGCATTTGCTACATAAAATAGGTTCGGCACATTAACTTTTCAGCTGAAGAATATATGATCGTTATGTCTAAAAAGTATTCCAAGCTGTTATATGGGCTAAATATGTTTCAAAATCTAACTCTTATTGTTGAGGTTTTTCTAATTTTTCTTTCATACCTAAATATATATGTTTCTAAGCCTTTCTTATTACGGAAGCGGTCTTTTTTCCAAATAAATTTCGAAATATATGCATGTTGTTATGTATCGAAGTGTGATCTCGATTTCTAATAGCTAAAATTTATTTTACTAGTATTGATTACTCAGATAGTGAGATATTTGTCAATTGTAATATTAAACATAGTCATGACAACTTGACAAGTAACAAGGTGTGTCTTTCTCTAGTCATTTTATTTGCCCATGAAAATGCGAGCTTATGCTTTTGATTACGCTCTACACATATTCCAACGTACATGCACTTATTTTACATAATTATGCTTACATAATTAATGGTGATAAAGCTTCTGTGTTTTGAAACGTGGCCCTTCTTTCTAGAATGGATCTTTGTCCTTAATTTAATTTTTGTTTACTTATAATACTATCTCCGTTGCATAATTATACTAGGAGTATTTGAATTCCTAGTTGCTTCTTTCGTTATTTGTGTTCATAGTGTTAAGTTTTTACAACCACATATGTACACGTATGGATATTATGATCAGCAATAAGGCATATTACATTGTTTAAATTATTAGAAGTTGAGCTTCAAACTTTGAATATATTTACGATAATTTTACTCGAAGTTGATCGCTTACATGTGTATGTAGAACCCACGTGAAATAGCTTAATTATGTGTAATTGTGTACCAAATATTTTATTACACGGAAGTCTTATTCTTGAATTTATCTTGTATCTAAAATAGGAGGTGAGTTGTAAACATATATTTGGGTTTTCTCGTCTACATTTCTTCCATTTCGATTTAGTATCGTTTTACAATCTTTTTTTTCGTTTCAAAATAAATATTTTTCTGAATTAATTATTGAACTTTTTTTTTATCAGAGATATGTAATTTATCCCTAGTCAAATGATAAAGTAAAAAAAATTTAACATCATTTATTTTTGTAAAACCATAATAATATTTCATGTGAAAAGTTTCAAAACGACATTTCTATATTCAAACATAATTAATCAATAATTGGAAATTCGTATTCAACTAATGTTATTTTTTCAAAACATGTGAATTGCATATTAGAAAGTTGGTGTGAATGAATGTTCCACCAAAAACATAACATAAAATAATATAATATATTTTTGTATATTTACGTATGTATAAATTAATGAAGGTATGTATGTGCTACTCTTTTTGAAGAGTTCAAGTTTATAATCCTACTATTATATTTAAACCTTAAAAATAGCAAATACCACTCTTTTTGGATCTTCCAAATAATTCCCGCAGGAGATCCGGACCCAATTTTTTCTGATCCTTCGATAAAAAGATATATTGTGTTCTATTATACTAAAGAATATTGCACTAAAATTTTCGAAATTCATCAACAGATTGATAAACTAAAAAATATAGAGAAAATATGTGGGAGTACTATAATTTTCTGATGACATAACGTTGCACTATAGAATCACAAGTATACGTTCTATATATCTTACCGATTTCAGATGACATAAGAAAGATAGATCGTGCTAAACACGATTTCAGACAAGAATTATTTAGCTTCTGTAAGATATTCTTAAGCTTGATCCTTGTGGTCTCGACATGTGGTATGTGCATATTCTCATTTAATGGTACGTCTGAAAATTGGTTTTGCATGCTCAGCTAATTAAAATGAATAAAACCTTCCCACTGCCATTTCAATTGCCATTTTTATTTCATTTTTAATAGATTTCGAAGGAATTGGAGTTTAATCTGAAAGAAAACATTGCTTACATTAATAAAATGCAATGAAATTATATTAATTTTTCTGATATTGGTGATCATATATAGTTATAACAGTCTATTCGATGAAGTTTGTTTTAGCAATTAGAAAATGAAAAAAAAAAAAAATTGAAAACCCTTTTTCAGATATAAATAATACTAATACTTTGAAAATATACCATCCAGTCTCGAATGAAAATGCATGGCTCCATAAAATTCTGTTTTTTCGTAGTCCCTATTATATATATTGTTCTGAGTTTAATTTAAAGATGTGAGAGTTAGATAACCGTTGTGATGCGGAGACGAGTATCGTGAGAAGGGAACTTCTCTAATCAACTAATGGACATGTGAAGGACTTATCCATTTGCCTTACACGAACTAATAGACATGCTCACATTTTTACGTTCTTATATAAATGTCAGAATTAATTACCGGATTGGTACTTTCCCACCAACTTCTTACGAATTCAGGTTTGATAGTCTGGACTTAGGTTTTTAGGCATTTATGAGATGATAAAAAGACGAAAATGACCCTTATCACATTGTCGATTGTGACAGCCAAAATCATGACGACAATTTTCTCTCTCTTTTCAATTCCTGCGATGGCCGATGGCCGATGATAATAATATATCTCCAGCGATAATTAAACTAATGAAATCGATCATAGGTTAGAGTTAAGATTGTTTAACAGAGCTTGGTTTGTTCGTTCGGATTATTATGAGGAAAGAAAAACAGAGCTGTTTGTTCAAAAAAGAAGAAGATAGGAGCTATCACCAACAGTTCTAGTCGCGATTTTTCCAGGATCTGCAATAGGAGCCCTTGGGTTTACTAGATACTATCCCTTAGGGTTTAGTTTTGTTTATTCAAAACACAATTAATTATTGAATTCATCGGAGCTCTGATATGATGTTGTTGGTGGAGATGTTTAGTGTTTATCGATGGTGTCGATGAAGTTAAAGGTGATGGATTTAACGTAGAAGTGTTGATCGGAAAATACAGGGAAGAGAAGAAACGGTGGCTGTGGTTTGGGAGAAGAAGGAGAAAGAGATAGAGAATACAGGGGTAAAAAAGTCTTTTCCTTAGTTAGAAAATACCTAATATTGTAAGACTGGGTAACTAGTTCCCATATTGAAAGTTTGGACCCAAAAAAGCCATAAATCCGTAATAACCCCTAAATGTCATGTTTTTATTATTATGTGAATTATTATATGTAGTAAATTTCAACCATAGGTTATTCAGTCACTAAAAATATCCTCTTTTTATGTCAACAAATGTCCCTCTTTTCTTAAGAAAACTGAATCTACTTCATTTTGGTTTTCTCATATATATACATATTTTCTGGAAAACTACATATATGTGTGTGTGTGTGAAAAAAGTGCTCCATGAAAGTTTAGTTATGATTCTTTGATATAAAAGCTGTAAAACTGATTAAAAGTTTGGTTTTGTTTTCAAATGATTTTTTGATATAATTTAACCAAACGGGAAGGGCCAACCCATTACTTGACCCCAAATAAACTAGTACTTTCACATTAAATCGAGGACTGTATTGTAGGAGAGGCTCACTTATGCTTCAGCACATGATTCCCAACAAAATCTATCTATATTTTAGGACCCAATCTGTTTTTGTTAACAACTAGATTTTAACCGCGGGGCTATATTTAAAAATAAAAAATCATAATGTAATTTTTTAGTAGACAAACTATATATATATGACCTAATATTTTGAATTTTCTAAATGTATAACTTGTATATCTATATATTATTTAGTGTACAATTACTATGTTTGAGGTATCCCGCGGTACACCGCGGATCGATTTTTTATAACTAAAAAAATTAAAATTAAAATTATATTTTTTTGTTAATTTTGTTTGTTTTGTTTAGTGTTTAAGATGATATAATTGTATTTTGATTGTTATATCTAGGATTTTACCCGTATTATATCATCTCGTATTAATATCGACCCAAACCCGTCCCACCATCTAACCCCGTCCCGTAAAATTAAAAGTATTTTAAACAACTAAAATTTTAGACAATTAAATTTAAACAGCAAAATTTTTAAACAACTAAATATCTAGAGAATAGGCAATTTAAAATTTTTGAATATCTAGAGAATTATAATTAAACAACTAAAATTTATAAACAACTAAAACTACGAATTATATTGGAAATTTTTTTGTTTTAGTTGTTTGTTAGTTTTTGCTAAATTGAGTCGAATTGATTTCAAATTATTATTTTTTCCAAAACCTAAACTAAATATTTTCAGCATTAAACGTTTTTCAAAAAAATGTGTTAATAGTAAGTGATGCACATACTCTAAAATTTCGATCAGTTGTATAAAATCCAGTTAGTTGTTTAGGTAATTAAATAATAGATTAAATTTAATCAATAATGCAACCATTTAATGTAGTTTTTGGTTTTGGATATTAACAAATATTTTGCAGAAATATAAGGAAAGATCTGTTTCAATATTTCCGGTGCAAAATCTTTAAATTGACCCGACCCACCAATGGCATTCCTTGTAAATACTTCTCAACTCCAGGATTTATTTGCTAAGTGTACTCCAAAAATGTATATATAGATTGTTGGATTTTGAGCTGGCCTTGATTATCACTATAACACCGTGTTAAATATTCTGATTAAAATAGTTTTTTTTTTTAATTATGGTAAATAATGGAACTTCTTGGCATTGGCAGTAATAATTTTAATAATTCGATGATCTTGACGTCAGATACGACACAATTCACGGTCTAAAAATTGTTGATTACTTTATTTATTCGAAAAAGATTTAATCACAACCCTCATTTTCTAATCACCAATTTTTGAGACAAAACAACGTAACCTTGGTGCTGAAATCAATAACCCTGGTTTTTAAGGATCATAATTAAAGAATGGTATAAAAAATTATGTGTGATAGTACTATGATTATCACTTCCAGCCAATTATTTGAACAAGTCATACACTACACTAATTCGCGGAGACGTTTACATTTTCTTCGTATGTGTGATGTGTCGTACTACTTGGACGATATTTTCAACCCAATAATAGAAGAATCTAAAACTAATCGGATTGAATGATTTTAAGGTTTTCATTATTTTATCTCTTTATGGTACTTGCTAATTATTGAGAAAAAAAAAACTATATGTTTACTATGTATACATAATACATGCATGTACGTATCTTAAAATTGTATGTATGTAAGCCTACGTACTTAAAAAAAGAAAAGAAGTATGTTTACGTATAGAAAATGTTAACATGCATATAATCCGGAAGAATCTTTGAGGATCTTGGACTTGATGAGCAATGAATTATATTCTCCAGTCTTGACTAATTTTACTGAACACCAAGTGGATGTTCACATTAATTACCTTTTGAATTATTCATGAAATTAATCCTTCATCGTTTGTTTGTTCTTTCTATTTTACCGTGTACGAGAATATTACTATCGTAAAAAAAAAGTAGGATCCATTATTAGCAAACGAAAGAGATTAATGGACAGGTGAGAATTAATGAATTTTTCGAATGTAACGTTATTAATTAGTTAAGCTAATAATCATATGGTTGGAAAACGTGATTACAAGAAACAAATTAATCGTAAGTTTACACATAACTTTGTGTTTATCGATGAAGGCCAAGCAAGATTCAGTTTGTCTAAATTTCCTTGTATTTACTTAATTGTCGTTATAATCGACACATATAAATATGTATATATATATATATATATATATAATCATTTAAATGGGATTATTGGTCACTTGGCTCAATGGAGAAGAACACTGCACTAAACCTTGGGGTTTGTCTTTGCCAATCCAAAGGATTCTCCATGTCTCTCTCTTCTCACATTGGATCTTCAACATTTTTCTTCTCCTCACGCGTTCCCACGCGCCTCTTTTTTTCATTGTGTGTTTGTTTTTTTCAATTAATTAACCAATAATGTGTTAACTTCAACCTGAATATTATGGGACAAGTGGACGAATTCGAACCAACAAGTGGCATTGTACGTGCTAATTAGATCTATTGTATATATCACTGACTTGGGCAAGTACGTGACAAATGAGTTCGATTCATTTACACATTATTCTCTAAATATGAGATTTAAGAAACTCGTTTATCATATAAGACACGAATAACATGCTATTCGATTTATTTAAGTCACTACTAAGTCTACTATATATTTAGAATCAGCTAAGGTTTCTCTCCGTTCATGTTTTATGTGGATTATGTTTGATATGATATATGATCGTTTGATGACAGTTTTATCTACACATATTTTACTGTGCTTTCAGCCCAATACAAAAAGTGGGAAAGAACCAACTGAGCAAACCATATCATCAAAACAACAAACCAAGCATTAACTAAGGAAGCGGAATCAATTAGAGTTTGCGAGTTAAAGAGAGAGTTTCGAACTTCCCGACAATCTACGAGGATCCAACGAACCACATATGTGGGAATTTAGATGCAGATGCGGTCGATTTTCGTTTAAAGTGCATGCGATGTTTCGAAGTGTAATGTCAAATTTGCGGTAGCAGATAATCAGCAAGTCGTTCATTTTATTTTGTTGCTAAGTTTTAAACTATAGAGAATGTTGTTTTCATTGACTTCAACTATTTATTTGTGGCGAAACATGCAATTATTGGGGGTTACCAAACGTTAAAGAACATAGACACAAAATAAAGAAATAACGTGATTCCTTATATTTGAAGATTTCACATAGAAAGCGATGTGTCAAAGTGTCACATTTAACACCGATGAAAGTGTGACGAAAAAAAAACAAATTTTAATAATCTGGTAATTCGATCTAATTTACTTAGAATTAATTATGGATTTTGCCTTTTTTTATAATGGCATTTATGGATTTTGCCATTTTTTGGATAGTTTATAGATTTTGCCATTTTTTAGGCTCCAAAAATATGATTTAACATGCGTTTCATTCGTTATGTTTGAGTTTAGTCGGTTCCATTTGTTTGTAAAAAAATCATAAATACGTACATTTTTAAGTGTTAAAAAAGGGCAAAATCCATAAACTATCTAAAATAGGGCAAAATCTATAAATGCCATTATAAAAAAAGACAAAATCCGTAATAATCCCTAAGTACCTAGACTTCAAATTTCATAAATTTTTAAACTCCTAACTTTCTGTTTAATAAATTTATAGTAATGAACATGAAAACAAAAATTGTTTTCTTTCCAAACGGAAGAATGTAAAAATGGAAAACATAAAAGGTGTGAGGATGCGTTACACCTAGTCACGGTCACCTATGCGTCTATTTTGTGTGGTCAAAGCTATCTCACTCTGATTTTGGGGCCCACGTGCATGCTTCATATTGCCTACGTCCCTGTTTTCACTTTTTTTTTTATTAACGGTGTCCTACAAAGCTTTTTTTTTTTGACAGAATATTGATATACAAAGTTCTGATATATAGAAGGAAATATAATTTCAAGAGTGAAATGTAAATTGAGAAACAGGAAAAAGGAGTTATCGATCTCCTTTTATTGGAATATATACTTTCGAGAAAAGGGACTACTATCATGATCGAAATTATACAGCTTTACGGTTTTACCATTATAAAGAGATATACTTTTTAAACTAAGAAAATAAAAAAAATAGTGTAGAACTAATGTTATTGATTTAAGATGCAGAAAAAAAAAGATCTATGCGAACTAGGCGAAACAAAGTTTAGAATATCTAAGAATATGTGCAATTAGAATCTCTTACCATAGTCTCTCAAATACAAAAATATTAATAAAACAATCAATATTTTTATTTAAATACAAAAGTCTTTCAAAAAATGGAGAAAGACTATGAGAGACTTTCTCTACTTTTTAGAGACTCTTATATTTAAATAATAATAATGATTATTTTATTAATATTTTTATATGTGAGAGACTTTTGTAAGAGACTCTCATTGCACATGCTCTAACGAGTAAGAATGTATAAGAGATCTTGATTGCCACATAGATCTTATTTATTCCTTTGAAAATCTTCAATGCCATATGAAATTCACTCCTTTAAAGTCATAAAACTATCTCACATCCTTTTTCCTAATCTCATTGTTATATGCACTATTTAGCAAGTAGTCTCAAGTAAAGATATTGGAGTATGTAACCAATCTTGCACAATGTTGATGTAGAGTTACGTTTGCCAGAACTTTAGAATTATGAAGCGTTTCTTAATTAAAGATTTATGCGAACTTATCAATGGTAACAAATATGCAAGTACCTGGCAAATAATCTATGCTTAGATCTTTAACAGTAGAGATAAGTTTTTTTGTGTTCTGCAATCTCGTGAAATTTTGACATAAAAATAATAGTAAACGAGAAAAACTTTTGGAAAGACATATTTTTAGTTAATTTTGCGATGGTTTTACCGTATTAGACATTATTCCCGTAATAGTTTTTGTGGTAGTCTGTTCATTCAATAATTCATTATTTGATATAATTTTTCAATCTTAATTGTTCTGGATTTGTGACAAATTAGTGAAATATTCTGAATTTCTACTTTGTCACTAAAATTCAGAACAGAAAAACCGGTTTGACCATCCGTTCTTCAGGAAGTTAGGATTGACTTCTAGTAGTCATATATCTCTGTTTGCTTTCGGCTAGTTTCGACATTGGTGGACTTTCATCTTCAAATCTATCATTTTCTTTGATTCTTAGGTCTTAATTATAGAATAATTGAGTTCTCCAAAATAAAGGACCAAGAAAAATGCAATTTCAATGCATGTATAGTTTTGTATTCATCAAAAATGATAAAGGGGTTTACCGTACCATATGCACATAAAACTAGCGTTTTCACAACTCAAGATGTATTAAGAAAAAAACAAAGCAAGTTAGTAATTAATAAACTAAATTTGGTAAAGCCTACTCAACTTTCGAAATCATTATAAAAGCTTAAATTTTATTTTAGAATTTTAAACGGCTTTCAACAAAATGATTTATTTGTCTTAAAACCTAAATAAACCCTATAAAACCAAACGATTTATTTCAATCGTTTAAACGTAGTGGATTTATGAATGATATAACTCAATAAAAAAAACACCTTAAATACCATCTTAAATTTGTTTTTTTTAACCATTACTATATTATTTCTTATATATACCTTCAACACTTTATAATTGTATTTTGGTCAGTTAAGTCGACAATTTTTTTTTTTTTTTTTATTAGTGGTAGTACATAGGTACAGTTAATGCAAAAACATGAGTTCAATGAGATAGTCTTCTAGTTTAAAAAGTGAAGAATGGATAAACGGTGATCAAGATAAGTTTAAAGAGAGAGTCTTTTGCACCAGTGCCATCCTGCAAGACAGGTTTGGGCACTTTCTCAGATTCCTACGGTTATGGGGACTTTTCCCACAGATTCTATTTTTGCAAACTTGGATCATTTATTTTGGAGAATACCATCGGAGTTTGATTCTATAGCTTTTCCTTGGATTATTTGGTATATTTGGAAAGCACGGAATGAAAAATTGTTTGAAAATGTGGATAACGATCCGTTAGAGGTTTTACGGTTAGCGGAAAGAGAGGCACAACTGTGGCACTCAGCTCAGGTGGAGCTTCATACTGAAACTCAGGCTTCAGTGGAATTTCCAAATCGGCCTCAAACGAGGGGGGTGTCCCTAGATTCGGATTTTACAGGATACCGTTGTTTTGTGGATGGATCCTGGAAAGACAGCGACAAGTTTTCCGGGATAGGGTGGTTTTGTACACCATCAAACGGTGAGCCATCAACAATGGGAGCTGCCAACCTCCGTAGAAGCCTATCTCCGCTACATGCCGAATTCGAAGCCCTCCTTTGGGCGATGAAGTGTATGATTGGTGCAGATAATCAAGAGGTAGCATTCCTTACAGACTGTTCTGACCTAGTGAAGATGGTGTCTTCCCCAACCGAATGGCCGGCCTTCTCAGTGTATCTGGAGGAATTTCAGAGCGACAAGGAAGAGTTCTCTACCTTCTCTTTATCTTTAATTTCTCGTTGTGCAAATGCAAAAGCGGATAATCTGGCACGAAAAATTCGTACGGAACCGCTTCATATCACTTATGTAAACAACATTCCACAAGAATGGCTCTTTTGAGTACTATTTTAATTACAGATGACAAAAAAAAAAAAAAAAAAAAAAGAGAGTCTTTTGCACAATGCTTCATATCATATGTAGTTTGAAACCGATTGATGATATGAAGATGTTTATATGTTATAAATCATGCATCTATGTTAATTTAGACTAGTTTTGCTTTTGGCTAAATTATGTCTTTTAATTTTTTAATTTATGTACATGCATTGAGTTTGTATTTTGTTTTAAGTTCTATGCATGTAAACTAGCTTTTACAACTCTTTTGACACATTTTCTCTCTTAATATGTATGGTTTATTTTTAGCGTGTAATAGAATCAACTGAGCAATAAAAAGTCTTTTACAAATTCGTTAAATGAATTTTTCCTATTTAATATGTCAGTACCAATTAATTTAATGACTTAAATTGAAAGATAATTAGTTTTCACTTTTCAGTAGATTGGAAATTTGGTTTAAAAATCACATCACATATTTTTTAGGGAAACAAACACGATTCTAAAATGACACTAAATATGAAATAGAGAGAGTAAAAATTAAAATTGAAATTAAAATAGCAACTTAATTGAAAAAACATTCATATCAAAGTAATTATGGGTTTTTAAAAAAACAAAGAAAAAGAACTACTATTATCTTGGTTTACAAAAAAACAATATCAAATCTCATTGCCAGTCAAAGAGAAAAAATATTTTCTCTAGTCCAAAAAATTAGGAACAGATATAGTAAGCTTTGATATCCCTAAACCCAAGTAAAAACCCCAACTAAATGATAATAGAAGATTATTTTTAAAACAAAGCAAAATATAAAAAAAGATTGCTTACGAAAAAAAAGATACTACTTGAGAAGCGCGTGCAAAACACGCATAGCAAGCAGTGGTGGAAGAGCGAGTGAGGGAACAAAGAGTACAGAAAAAAGCCTAGAGACGTACCACACCACCGAATTATAAATGGCGGCAAATCCTAGGTTGCTCGCCACGTTACTTCTAGCTGTTAAAATGTATCTACCATATATATATATTTCTTCAAATATATTTTTCCTCTAAATCGATTTTAATATATAGAAATAAATACATAACTTCCTCAATCACATATTCATCTTTCCCAAATTAAAATTATTTGATTTCTAACTTGGAAAAAAGTAGTATATTGTAGAATACAACGTACAACTTTGACCAAATCGCATTTATTTTATGTCCCGCAGTTAAAAAAAAATCATTAAGATAAAAACATTAGTACGTGACAAGTTGAAAAATTGCATCGGGAAAGACGAAATTACCCTCAACAATCATCATTAATTACCTAATGTCGGTCAAAGCTAGTGGAGGGATAAGAAATTTGTTGAGAAGTATTAGTAGTTCCTCCGTTTCGGTTTAGTTGTCGTTTTAGGATTTAAATTTTGTTTCATAATAGTTGTCGTTTTAGGTTTTTAATGCAAATATTTGGTGAAAATTCCAGTTTTATCCCTACTGTTTTAATGTTTTGGCCAATGAAATTTTTTATAAAATATATTAATAAATGGTAAAATAGAAAATTTAATGCTTTTATTAATTTGTGTGAAAAAATCTTAAACGACAACTAAAACGAAACGGAAGGAATAGTAAATTTGTTTTTACTCCCTCCGTTTCGTTTTAGTTGTCGTTTAAGGTTTTTGCACACAAATTAAGAAAATCATTAAATTTTTTGTTTTACCCTTTATTAATATATTTTATAATTTTTTCATTGGTCAAAACATTAAAACATTAATGACAAAACATTAATTTTCACCAAATATGTGCAATGAAAACCTAAAACGACACCTATTAAAAAACAAATTTTTAATCCTAAAACGACAACTAAACTGAAACGGAGGAAGTATTACTGATTAAAAAAAAGTAAAAATATAAAAAACCGGGACCGGGTATCTTGGGGGTCACGTGACATGAATCGCGAAATTCGAGACTGGAAGCCACGCGCTGACTCAGCACATACAGGAAGGAGCCAAATATCTAATATCGCCACGTGTCAATATGCGACTTGCTCTCATGAATGCGGCGTCCCGTATTTTTTTAAAACTATCCCCTTCCCAAACTACCCTTGGATTTTGTAATTAATTACGGAAAAATGCCACTGGTGGAGGAGCGGAAAGAAACAGCTTCGACAAGGAAAGAAATCAAATTATATTAAATATTTTGTATATTATATGGTTTCGTATTTATTATGTAATTTTTTAATGAATAAAATAATTACGGCTAAAACCCCGAAGAGATCCTATAAATGAGGATTTTAAGAGTGAGCTTGAGAAGGTCTCCACTTGCAAATCGCTAAATAAAATCACTGTTTCATAACACGTTTTTCTCTCTATCTCTCTCTCACCAAAAAAAATCTTTTTACTTGTTATCAAAAAAATCTCGTGATAAAATCTCTTCAAAGTTTGTTTTATTTTTCTTCCTGATTCTCTCGAAATCTCTCTCAACAAACCCAGAAACTTTCCTTGATTTGCAAGTTTTTCTTCCTTTTTATTCTTCATTTTGATGCGAATATAGAGAGAGTCCATAAAAAAAAACTAATGGACGAATATATTGATTTCCGACCATTGAAGTACACAGAGCACAAAACATCAATGACTAAATACACCAAAAAGTCATCGGAAAAACTTTCCGGTGATCAGTCATTGAGAAAGGTTAGTATTTGTTATACCGATCCTGACGCAACAGATTCATCAAGTGACGAAGACGAAGAAGATTTCTTGTTTCCTCGCCGGAGAGTCAAAAGATTCGTTAACGAGATCACTGTCGAGCCTAGCTGCAACAACATCGTCACCGGAGTTTCGATGAAGGATAGAAAGAGACTCTCTTCCTCCTCCGATGACACTCAATCTCCGGCGTCGAGTCGTCAACGTCCTAACAAAGTTTCAGTCTCCGGCCAGATAAAGAAGTTCCGCGGGGTTAGACAACGGCCTTGGGGAAAATGGGCGGCGGAGATTCGAGATCCAGAGCAACGTCGGAGGATTTGGCTCGGAACTTTTGAGACGGCGGAGGAAGCCGCCGTGGTTTATGATAACGCCGCTATTAGACTCCGTGGACCGGACGCTTTAACTAATTTCTCTATACCGCCTCAAGAAGAAGAAGAAGAAGAAGAAGAACCGGAACCGGTTGTCCCGACGATGACGACAACAACAACATCGAGTTCTGAATCAACTGAAGACTTTCAACATCTCTCATCTCCTACTTCGGTTCTCAATCTCCGGTCCGAAGAGATTCAACAAGTACAACAACCGTTTAAATCAGCTAAACCGGAACCGGAGATTTCTAATGCACCATGGTGGCATACCGGGTTTAATACCGGTTTAGGTGAATCAGACGATTCATTTCCTTTGGATACTCCGTTTCTCGACAACTATTTCAATGAATCACCACCGGAGATGTCGATATTTGATCAACCAATGGGTCAAGTTTTCACTGAAAATGATGATATCTTCAATGCTATGTTCTTGGGTAGTGGTGAAACTATGAACATTGGAGATGATTTAACAAGTTCAAGTATCAATGACATTGGTTCAAAGTTTAGTGATTTTGATGATTTAATATTAGATCTATTAGTTGCTTAATATGATGATCAGAGTGAAGAAGAAACCATCAAGCAAATATCTATGGTGCGACTGAAAAATTTTGGTGTTTTTTTTTTTAAGTTCATGAGCTTTTTTGTTTCTTTTTTTTAATAATTTATTTAGTTTTGTCAGGAGCTTGTAAAACAGTTTTGGAGAAATAGTGGAAAAATAGTTTAATTAATTTGTGTTCTTTATTTATTTAATTAATTGTGTTATTAGTTGCACGAACGTGTTTAATTTTTAAAACATTTGGCATTTATTTCTTTTATGTTAATTTAGTATTTAATTTTAGAAAAGCCAAAGTGGCATTCTCTTTGTAAAGTCATACTATGAGGCGCAAATTACGGTCGTGGCCAGTGAACTGAGAGGTTTTGGCTTTTGGGTTTGGTCTGGTTGAGAAGAGGTGTTGTGTTATTACTTTCTACGAAATATAAATATGGGATTTCATAAAATTCTCATATACAGTGATAAGGATTAAGGACTTTAACATTGAAGAGGTTTGACGTAGATTTCTATATTGTAAAGCTTATCACTTATTTTATTGGGATTTTTTTTTTTTTTTTTTTTTTTTTTTTTGAGCAAAACTTTTATTGGGATTAAGATGGGGAAGATTCGGAAAATATATTAAAACTTACTAATTATATACATAATTAGAGATTCTTCCATCTATATATAACTTTGTCTTCAGGCTTTTAAAGGCTAAATATATAGTTCGGTGAAAAAAATTTAAATATATATAGTTCCACAAGTTTTTTTCCTAATTGTTGATCGATGGGGAAGCCATTTTCGTGGTGTCCTGGAGATCTAATAACACTCATTACGGTATTTGAGTATCATTAATTGATTGACAATTGGAAATTCGCCTCTACGGTTATATATATAAAATGGTAACTAAGAAAATTTGTCTAATTAATTTAAGAAAATATTGCTTTTGGAAAATTTAAAATGACTACAACTAGTTTTAGCTAACAACTGATGGATATATTTAAAATGAAAACTTTAACTCAATAGACGAAGAGGAATAATGAAAAAACAAACCTTTGCAGGGAGGAATAATAATGAAACCTTTGCAGAATTATTTTTTTCTAACTTTTGTTTAGCTTTTATTATGCAGAGCAAAAGTTCTTGAAATTGTTTTTGCATCGAATCTATCTATGTTCATTGAAAAAAATTACTGTATAAATTTCATTTTAATCCAAGCACTGCCTTTTTTTTTTTTCTAAAAGTCTTTCAACTATTTTGTTCTATCACTTCTATTCTTCTTTATAAGCTTTCGTCGTCTTACAAAATAGATATTTTCTGTTATACAAATTACAAAGATTGCATGATATTTTTTTGTAATCGTTCTATTGTGAACTGTGATTCAATCATTAAAAATATGCAACAGAGATATCTAGCTAGCAAATAACATGTTTCCATATTTGTGGAAACTTGATTCACAGGGTATAATAATCTTACCTGTAGTTGTAAGTATATTCGTTGTGAAAAGATCATTTTAAAGGAGAACGTGGACGTACATACAAAACACAGAGATATAAACCATTAAAATTGTCCTATTGAACACAAAGCTTTTAAATAGACACTTTGAGAGAAAACTATTCTTGGTAAGAGATGTTATTGGTGTGCAGAGTACGGATCAAAGACGAATAGGATTTAAGAAAAGTAAAGGTGGGAAAATCTCTACTTATGTCACGGTCTCAAATCTATTATGTCAATTTTTTTTATACTCCATAGCCAATTAATTCAGTTTTTCTTTTTCACTATAGTATAATCAAAATTAAACCTATATTCTTGATCAATCTGCATTGTAAATATGAGATCATACGATTCCAAACACTATTATAAGTTGATGTTGCATTTTTCCAGCAAAATAATTGTAAACCATTGACCGATCATAAATAACATCAAATCCGTCTTACATAACATCTTTTATTAGTTGAGATTTTTTTGCATTTAAACTTTAAGACTGTAGTCGAAGACTATTTCGTAATCTGTTTGTTGATCACAACGATGTTAATTACTAGTAAAAGAAAGTTCAAAGACTGGCTATGTCTAACAGCATTTTAAAAATTAGTTGCAACCAACATAGCATTATGTCTTACTGCAAAAGACACCAAGAAGATATCAATTATCAAAGTAATTGATATTTGTAACGCTCTTTTGTCTCCAGTCCATCTTCTAACTCTCTTTTGGTCTGAACTATCTTCGACTAAGATTTTGGACGTCGCTTTTTTCTTCCTACGTGTTGTGTGTGTTATTGCCTTTTTGCCGGTTGGTATATTTCTTAATACTAATAACTAATGAAAAGTAGTATGAGAATTCATTTGAAAATTCGGTCAATGTCGGAGAAAAGTAGGTGACAAATGATATAATTGAAACAAATAATTTACGTGGAAAAAAGTTAAGCACACACATAGACCTTAAATTTCATATCACATTTAATACGATCGACATTTGTATTTTTTTTCTCCACACACGAGATGTATTTGTAAAAGTAATTTAATGTTTTGGCCTTCGCTTTTGTAACGTGAAAGGACATTGTCCCAAGAGGGTTTCAATAAGGTTACCACTTGGTCTGTTATGGCCGAGACAGAGACATACGTACGCCTCATTCGGTTTCCAATAATATTTATCATATTGTTCTTTTATTTGATAACATAAACATATAGAAGTATATTATAGCTGCGTTTCTTTTATCCAATAACATAATTACACTGCTTTTATTATTTTATTTTATACCTATTTTACACAAATATATTCGAGTTCACCGCTCCATGCCTCCATCCGTAAACCTTTTATTTCGAATGATCACACCATCATTACCCACATGAAATGTATATTATATAGATATACAAATCTACCGTTGATTATAAAATCTATCAAGATAGCTTTTTTTTTTTAACACTTATCTATCCAGATAGCTATAGTTCATTTTTTCTGTTCTGTTGGTTTTGTTAGATACATAATACATCATTAACATGGTGATCGTAAATCTCGATATTAGTTTGTATATTGGCCATAAAATCAAGTTAGCAAGAAGATTTTATTAGTTTTAATTATTATAATATTGTCGGTTTAAATTTATTCTTAAATGTAGTAATTACCTTGAATATGATACTTGGGTAAGAACTAGTTTAAGTATTCATTTATATTAATTTGCATGTATTGATCATCAAAAAATTTCTAAACTCTTGACTAAATTCGTATTTGAATTCTATAATTGTTCAATTCAGTTCTTCCGTCCATATGGAATTTCAAAAAATTTGTAAATTTTTCCGACTAATGTGTTGAAGATTTGTATGATTAATTTTTAATATATCACTTACGATCTAAGTAACTTGGGTTAAATATTCTAAAAGGACTCTGACAAACAAAACCTGTGTACTTAAATAAATTTAAATTTAACTACTACTCTACAAGTATACTATCCTTATAATTACCAAAAGAAAAAATGTTTGAAGTTATACCAGGTAACAGTCATGATTATTTCCATTAATCTTGAATTAAAACTAACATATCCATAATCGAGTGATTATGGCTGTGCTTGTGTTTGTAATTCACAAAATATATAAATACATACATGCACACATAATTTATTTGTATGTATGATGCATGCTTGATAAGGATATCTTAAATTAGTGATAATTAAAATATATTATAACATGGAAGCTAAAGATCATGATGTCTCTCTACTCACGTGAATCCGTGTTCGTTACATTCAATTTGCTTTTCTTTTTTCGTACTATCTTCAATATGTATATACATCTACAGTTCCCCTTTTTGGAGTATCGAAAAAGTCACCATTGGTAAGTTGGTTAAATTAACTTTTCATAACAAATTTTCCTACACTTTGAGGTAACTTTTTTTTTTTTTTTTCACTTTTACAATTACTTTGAGTCTTATAGGCATGTCGAAAATTTGTTTTACTTTGAGGCATTTTGAAGCTTTAAGTTTTTAACCTTCTTTATGTAATATAATATTTCTTACCGTTGTATACCCGTGGTTACTTAATTAATTCCACACACATGTACAAAAAAATGCAAGAAAGAAGAAAAACAAAACAAAACATACTAACGAGACTTGCTAATGAACAGAGATGGGTCAAAGACTTTAAACCGAACTTATTTGTTGGCATGATGAGTGAGTGGCAACACCTAGACCGCTACCTCATTGACCCCACTTTAAAAGCTTTGAAGCATTTCATATATTTGTGGAACAGTGGAAGCATTTAATTTATAGAAAAAGCAATTGACATTTTAACCTTACAAAATAGTATATAGCATATATTTTGAGTAGTAAATATATTCAACTAACTTTGTTTACATATTTACAATTTTTATCTACTAAAGCGGAGTTAGCTCTCTCTTTTTTTTTGGCTAGAAATTTTGATTAAATTTAAAATGAAACTTTACAACAAGCCAAATGTCCAAACAAGAGAAACTAAGCAGACGAACAACTAAAAGTTCCCAAAAACCACAAGCCGGAAGAAAACGAGATATCCGCGGAAACTAAACTCGAAACTAAGCCCAAAGATACGGGAATTAAGCAACAACACTACGAAAGAAAAAAACAATGCCAAAACAAAGAAGGCCAAGTTAGTTCTATTAAATAGAACTTGTTTCATGTATATGTATTTAAACACAGCAGTCCCCAAGAGGATTCTTTATGACCAAAATTATATTTGGTGGACTAAAGAATTTTTAGATACGGAAGTAGGAAGCTTAAGTTGTGCTTAGGAAGAGACTATATATTACATGCTTAGTTTCCGACCACTTAGAACTTCTTGTCAACAAAAAAGGATCATTAATATATACTATTAATTGATATTTTCATCTATTTTGATATAGCTTCACCTAATGTATGTATTAACACCTGAACCTTTTCCTATAGAGTAGAGTAGAGCTTGACTTATAAGATCAAACTTAAATATTGTTGACTTGTTGAGTTGTGGAATACAATCTCTAGCTCAAATCCGTTATTCGATCTGATGACTAAAATAAACACTGATTGATTTGAAGGTAATTAGATCGATGTGGTGTTGGAGAAAGGTTGTGAAGAGATTAGGGAGCAAATCCCATAGGAAAAAAAAAACGAGTATATATAATTTAGGGTGTTCACTGAAAAACATTTTGGATATTTTGGGCACGTAATTATGTGCTGTAAAACTTATACACCACATTTGTATCTTTCTTTAGAAATTAAGAGTCAATTTTCTCTGAAAGAACAAATCTTTGATATCAAGGACAGACATTGACAAACGTGAATGCCTCAACTGAGCTGGCCTCTTAGGTAGGCTCATATAACGCTGCAAAGGAGGCTCACATTTTTTTGTCATTTTTTGTCACACAAAAGTTCCATACAAAGTCCAAAAACATTCAAGTTAATTATTTATTTTTCTTGTAATTTTTTTTGAAAAGTATTTACGCACACATATATAACGTAATAAATTTATGTTTTTGCCCACATAGTTCCACCAGAAATAGACAATAAACACATCGAGCATCTAACTTTTTAATTAGCACCGCTCATGCATGATATACAATTATATATTTCATGTATACGAACCTATGTATTAATGTCAATTCCAAATAAACAAATAGAAACACAGGCACACTTGTCTATATGAATCTAGCTAGTATGTGGAAATTGTCTTTTGTCTAGTTTTTTTTTACAGTTTTTGTTAGTTACCAATTTTTTAAAAAAACTTTTGACTAGATATCATATCATCTTAAATTGTACAATTTTCTTTGTACACAAACATTCCAAACTAACATAGAAATGTAGAATAAAGCATATGATGGCATTTATTTTACACAGTAATTGCGGTATTAATATACATTTTGGGTTGGCAATGAAAATGAAAGTGCATATACTTTGGGTCCTCTTGCTGCTACAGAAGCTGGAGATTTTTATGAAGCGAAACTAACAAAAATCTATGTAATGTACTCAAATGTTATTTTGCTTCTGTCCAAATTGAGTAGAGCCGCAATTTAGTCTTCATGTGCATGGGAAATCACACTAATTTAATTGGTCTAACGAAAAAGTTTGCACCTTTCCACATGCATTTTGCATGTCGTTTTTTTCCATATTTTTCAAACGGTCGAAAAATATATATTTTTCAACGATTTAATAGGTTCTAACGAACTAACAGGCTATAATGACTATATATAGGTATATGAAGTATGAACATATACAATGTACTACTGTGTTTGGTTCTTTTGGCAGATATTGCAACTTTAATGAAGAATCACAATAATATAAGGCCTTAGGTTTCTTTTCCACAAGTGGGTAAATTTTTAGCCGCAATTCGTTATATTTATTTCATTTTGAAGCTGTATTTTGGTCCCCTATCTATCTATTCTCTCCTTTTATCATAACTTCATATCTGAAAATTTCTGTTGCTCAAGATCTTCCTTCTGAATTTAGTCTTACCTTATTGAGATTTGTATATCTTTGTAGAGTCATGCTATATATTTCTTTGTCGGTAAAATATGTATAACGTCGTAAATACTAAATAAGAATAATCACATTATAGTCACAGGAAGAGAACGTTCGTTGACTAATCAAAGCAGCTAGTGTGAATATTATAGTGTCACGTGGCATTCTTTGAGCCGTGGGATTTTCTTACCCATGAACCAAATTACACGATTTCTGATTAATAAGTAGTCACACGATGTCATGGGTTTAAATTTGGGGTTGTTGTCGACAACATAGTGGGGACTACAATCTCAAATAGAAAGTTTTGATACGTATGTGAAATTACGCTAGATTTTTTTGTCAATGGGACCGAATCCACACTAAAATTAATATTCCATAGAAACTACACATTCTTATAAATTCGGCTAACAACTACACAAGCTATTAGAATCTGATATAAATTTACTCATACGGCTTCGGTTAAAAAAATTTGTGATCTTCAGTTGAAAAACAAAAAGCTAGAAAAAGTAGGTAGATAAAAAATAAAGCTAAATCATACATAGCCAAAATGTTAAAACCAAAACCCATTAAAAAAAGAAAAAACCCACTAGAGAGTAGAGAAATTGTCAAAGTAAATTGTTTGCGATTTCGAATAATCTCATTTTCATATGGTTTATAATTCTCGTTTCAGTCTATAAAATCCTGAACAATAAAAGTGAGAATGATGAGAGCTTCAATTCAAAATAACGATGTTTCAAAAAAAAAAAAAACAAACAAACACGAGAATGATGAATCGTATGAAGATTGTTTAAGATCGCATACACACTACTTCAACAACCCTCTCATGTTAGGGTACATACTGAAAACAAGAATGGTAAAATTAGGCCATGATGAGAATGGTTGAATAGCAAACACCCTAAGGTGTTTGGTTTGAACGATACCGGTTTTATAGCCACTTCATAACTAATTTTCTCCATCTTTCCGTTTCTTTGCTCTCCATTTAGTCATGTGGTTATGTTTTTAACGAATGTTGGAGTGTTTTAGAAAAACCGCAAGTACTCAACAAATTTTGACCCAAAATTTTACTATTCAGTTCTGACCAAACCTATGCGGCATAGCAACATGTAAAGAAAAGGTGTTCACTATCTTCAATTGGTTCGTGACAAGACACAAGATGGGGTATTCCCGTTTACCAGTTGAGAATTTTTTCTTCTATTGATAAGCGCTTTCGCGTCATAAATCATGTTAAATCAAAAAATTTAAGAGCATAAGTCAAATTTTAATCATTAGAATTTCTAATCTAGAATTTTTAGAGTTTGAAATTAAATTTAGAATTTAGAACTATGATTATTTTTGAATATAAATATTTAAAAATTCGATATTTAATTAAACTATTTTTCTAATTCTCGTAAGAAGAAAGAAAAAGGCAAAAAAAAAAAAAATGTTGAGAGACAACGAGAGTACAAGGTCACGTGATTTGGTTATGGGCCCTGCATTTTATAGTGCACAATCACATGATTCTTAGTAATTTAAAAGCCCATCTGTGCAGAACCACGTGTCCTATTTAACCATCCACGTCAGTACTTAGGTTCGTTATTATAGCGAAACGTGGCATGAAGCGTTTTGTTTTTTGTAAAATGGAAAACTCCCCAAAAATAACCTTTTATGGTTTAAATTTGTTGGTCGGAGTCTGGGATCCAATTATAGCTGTCCAACGCTTATAAGGCATGATTCATTGAGATATTTACTTTAAACGTTTATGTAAAAAAGTACACATTTTCAAACCACTATATGCCTTATGAATTATGATAATCTGATCTCTATGAATTTTAGGAATTCATATAAGTTTATAGCTTTGTTAAATCATTTTATCTTTTTAAAATTTGAAACCACCATATGTCTTATGATAATCTGATCTCTACTTGAAATTTCTATGAATTTTAGTAATTCACATAGGTTTATAACTTTGTTGAATCATTTTATTATGCACTTCATAACAAAATTTTATAAATATGTGACTCAAATCTTAAGAACATATCAATTTTTGGATCAAATCTTGATCGAAAATAAAAATGGGAAAAATGCCAATTAAATGCCCAACTTTTTTATTACGTCGGTTTTAATCCCGAACTTTGCCTGAAATGATTTAAATGCTGTACTTTCTTAGACTTTCCATTTAAATGCCAAACTTCGTTTGACTTTGCCATTTAAGACCCGACGTTAAATCGATTAACGGAGCAATTAAACGCCGATTAAATGCCGTTAACAGCTCTAAAACGATCCCGTTTTTAGTAAACATAAACAAGGACGTTTTTCTCAACCTACAAAACCCAAAATCGATTTCATTTGCCCCAAATCAAAAAATCCCCAAATCCATAACCCTAGAAATCGAAAGCTTCAGATTTCTCTCATTCTCTTCTGGGATTTACTCATTCTCTTTTGGGATTCATTCTTGTGATTCTCTCAACTTGTTATAATGAGTTCAAGTTCTATAACATTGAACCTTGTCGGAGTCCGTGGTGTGCCGTCGAAGTGTAAGTGTGGCTTAGGTGTTACAATTTTTACATCCAAGACTCAAGAGAATCCAGGAAGACCTTTCTTCCGCTGTATAAGCAAAAGAAAAGTTAGTTCTTGGACAACCAAAAACGATGTAAGTGTTGGTGTTATATTGTTGTTTTTAACGGTTTGTGACTAAGCTAATCATTTGGTTATGTAATAGGGACATTTGTTTAAGTGGGTCGAGGATGCCCTGTTTGAAGAGGTTGAAGATGCTCTGTCAAAACTAGAAGCTATTGAGAATGAGATAAGCAAAGCTAAATCCGAGTCAATTGAGTTAACAGTTGTGATTAAAGAAATGAAGGAAGAAGCAATTTTGAGAACAAAAGAAATCCGCAAATGGAAAATGTGCTTCTTGCTGTTTTTTTTGTGGCTTTGCTTTATCACCATTGTTGTTGTTTACATGATAGTTGGAACTGCAAAAGGAAAAAAAATTGTGGTTCAATATTAGCTTTTGTTTCAGTGTAATTTTGTGTTGTTGTGGCAAAAGTATTTGTAAGATTTTGGTATTGAATGAATGAAATTGGGATTTTCAGATTTTCATGATAAGATGAGATCACAAAGGAGCAGTCACAGTTGCACTAAACCATTTTCGTTTTTATCCTTCTTTTGGCAAGTTCCTTCGGCTAATAATATCACAATTCACAACTCTTTTTTTTTCTCGACTTAGAGAAGCCAGAGGCTACTAAGTCTCAAAAACTCTGAAGCATTTTTGAATAAAAAAAAAAAGAAGCAAACATAGCAGAGCATCATCACCTAGAAGAAGCAAAAAAGAAGAAACAATTCATACTATAAAAGAAATATTTCAAGTTAAAAGACAAGCCAAAATAACAATAAAAGACAATTCATACTTATGATCTGACCAAAGTACCAAAAAAAAAAAAAAAAACAGACCATAAAGATCAAAAGGTCCTTAGGTTGAACACTCAAACCATGATCTCCAGCCATGTAATCCTTGTCCTTGCGGACCTTGACCTGCTCCAGATGCTTGAGATGGTAGTCCTTGTGAAATTCTCTGAGAAACACCTTGTGATCCTTGAGAAGTTTGTCCGTGTGATACTCCCTGTGAAAATCCTTGTGACAAGCCTTGTCCAAACAAAACATTTCTTGGTTCCTAGTTAAAATTGAATATGTCAATATTACTTTTCATACCATAGTTAATATGTTCACACTATGTCAATGTTGTGAGGACTTACTTGAGCTTTTCTTGGTCGACCTCTTGGTTTTCTTGGTGGCTCCTCAACAAACGGGTTCATACAACCTTTTTTGTTGTGTCCTTCTTGTTTGCAGTTTGAACATGTCATCACTCGGTGCAAGCGGGATATCCTTGTAGTTGAGGATGATGCAGCTTCATATCTTCCTTTCTTTCTAGCATAATTGCTTGGTCTCCCCGGATTACCTTTTCTCCATGGTGGTGGCAAAACTCCTAACCTATTCATCCTTGGCCACAACAAGTTGCCTTGGACAGGCTCAATACCATCTTTGTATGTTTGCTGCCACCTTTGTGTCATGTACCAGTCACTAACATAATCCTCTACCTTTTGTTTCTTTCCGATTATAACAGATACAGCATGAACACACGGTATCCCCGTCATTTGCCACTTCATACAACCACATGTATTGTCATTCATATCAACAGAATAAGACACATCATTCAAGGTTATTTCATGTTTGTTGTTCCTGGCCATCGATCTTATGCAAAACTGTGACCCTTCAATCATCTTTTCAATCTCAGCATGTGCCCTCTATGTAAATCTAGTCTTCAATCTCCCAGCTATAACCCACCTTTTCTCATTTCGCACCATACACTGCCTCCTAATATCCTCTAACAGGTCTAGCAAAGGTTTTCTCCTAGCTTGTCTAATTGTGCTATTAAATGACTCACTCAGATTATTCAAGTTGTCATTGCAACAACTTCCTGTCCTAAAAAAAGCTCTAGACCATGTCCTAGGATTCGTACTTAGGAGTGAAGCAAAGGCACCTGGATTGTATTTTTGCAATGCTTCCATATGAGCATTAAATTCTCCTTCAGTGTAGCTTCTTGCAATCTTCCAGAATATACGTTGTAGCTCCATGTCATGACTGTTTCTTTTCCAATTATCCATAATATGCCTAGCACACTGACGATGTTCAGCATTTGGTATAACGTTGTGAACAACTTTGACTAAACCCTGAAAAATAATTGTACAATGGTTAGATAATTCATAAACAAATAATCAAAATAAAGTGTCTGAAATCTGATGATACTAACCTTCTGTTTATCTGAAATGATTGCCACATTCCTTCCATCCTGTAGATCTAGAGTAGCAGATAGCATTCTAACAAACCAGTCCCAATTATCATCATTCTCTATTTCAACTACTGCCCAGGCTATAGGAACTATCCTATTATCTCCGTCTCTCCCAGTTGCAGCTAAGAGATGGCCTTTGACGTCCCACTTAAGAAACGCTCCATCTAAACCTATGATAGCCCTACAAGTCTGTTTCCAAGTATCTCTTTGTGATCTAAAACAAATAAATAGACGAAAGAACCTTTGTAAGCTTCCTATTGTTGGCCCTGGAATGGTCTCAATCTCAAACTTAGTCCCTGGATTTGTTCGCAAAACCTCAGCTTGATAATCCCAAATACGAGAGAAATGGTCTTCATGAGTGGCTTTCCTTTCTTTCATGATTTTGGTCTTCGCCTTTGAACATTGCTCAGCACTTACAACAAGATTGTACTCTCGCATAATCTCATCAACCATCTCATGCTTGGTAATTTTCGGATTCTTCCTCAGCCTTTCCGAATACAACCAAGCTATTGTACTTCGTTTCAACATCTTCGAGTACCCGGATCTAACACATATATGCTTATTCTCATATACTTTAATTTGCATCTTGTGTTTTTTCTTATCATAAGAGCAATAACATCTCCATTGACAATTCACATCAGTGTCGGAGCACTTCGCACCAAGTTTCAGAGTCTGAGACCTATAGAGCTTGATGTCATATCGACTTTTTAGAGAATACCTTAACACCGCGATCTTGAAATCATTTGGGCAACTAAACGTTTTTCCCAACTTCAACAGCTCTTCAGAATCTTCTGAATATGTATGAACAACATCATCTACAGGATCTTCTTCATCGTTATCACTGTCTGACAAAGGATCTGGAATCCTCTCATCATCCCAAATTTCATCTCCACTCTCAGCATCACTCACATCTTCCTCATCTCTCGCTGCAACTCCAAAGTGTGCTTCAAAGTCTCTCTCTTCGCAAAGCTCTTCGTCCACACCTACACGGTTTTGATTCTCTTCTTCATCTTCACAAACTTCTTCATTGTTCTCTTCTTCGTCAGCATATCCAATCCCATCACAATCTTCATCGCCAACCACTTCACAGTCATCTCCACTCACAATCTCATCTTTGTCACGAATTGGGTCAACACCACTCTCTTTGGGTGAAGCCTCTGGTTTCTTACGTTTGGGTTTCCGATTCGCCACTCTCTTTTCTCGCGTCATTACAACGTATTGTTGAATTGAAAGAGAGAAACAAAGAAAAATCGATTTCTAGGGTTATGAATTTGGGAATTTTTTGATTTGGGGCAAATAAAATCGATTTTGGGTTTTGTAGGTTGAGAAAACGTCTTGTTTATGTTTACTAAAAACGGAATCGTTTTAGAGCTGTTAACGGCATTTAATCGGCGTTTAATTGCTCCGTTAATCGATTTAACGTCGGGTCTTAAATGGCAAAGTCAAACGAAGTTTGGCATTTAAATGGAAAGTCTAAGAAAGTACAGCATTTAAATCGTTTCAGGCAAAGTTCGGGATTAAAATCGACGTAATGAAAAAGTTGGGCATTTAATTGGCATTTTTCCCAAATAAAAAGGATTTTAATCTCTCTAACCCCTTTGGGGAGAATCAATTTTTGGAAAACCCCACTTTATTCTCACTACCCCCTCTCCTTCCCAATTTTTCCATAAACCAATTCTACCCCTTATCCCTTTAATTCTACATTTAATTTAATACCAACACATTTTTTATTCAACCAATCAAAAATTTTCTCTCTATTCTCTCATTAAAAAAAACAAACCTACCAAATGTCTCACTTCTTCTTCTTCTTCTTACGAGACTTTTTCTTCTTCTTCTTCTTCTTCTTCTTCTTCTTCTTCTTCTTCTTCTTCTTCTTCTTCTTCTTCTTCGATGTTGCAGCTCCGATGTTGCAGCTCCGACGTTCTTCAGCAGCTCCGACGTTGTAGCTCCAGCGTTCTTCTTCTTCTTCTTCTTCTCCAAAGACATATCTCTTCTCTTATTCTTCTTCTATTCCCACCATACTGTAAGGTAAGTATACTTGTTTTCTTAGTGTAGTATGATTAAGTTGAATTCGTAGCTCGAATAGGGTTATTTGTTGAAATATTTTAGAATTGCAGATTTGGGACAACTGAAACCACTGGGTACAACTAAGTAGAATATTTACGGAAACCCTAAGTTTGGTGCAACTGGGACAAATGTGTACAACTATGTTGATGGTCTGCTACGAAAGTTATGAAATTATAGGCCGTTTTTTCTCTCTGTTTTTTTCAGGGATAATGAAAAGTAATTCGGTCATACTCCCAATCTCCGGCACATGATTTGTGCTCAAAGTATTATTGGATCGAGCTTTGGGTTTTGGCGTATACGAGGACAATTTATCCGGTTCCCCATAATAGTCAATGGGTTCTTCCTAGGAAGATAATGCAACTGTTTGCATATCCTCCGGATTATGAGGTAAAACAAGGAAGAAGGCAAAAAACAAGATTCTCCTCCGTTGGAGAACATAGAGGAAGAGGATGTAAGAAGAGGTTGCATGGATCGAGCGGTTTGGGCGTTGATGGAGACGATGCGGGGGACCAAGGTAGATTTCTCAGTGCTATTTATTAGGTTAATTTAAGAAACGATGTTGTTTGTATTGATTTTGTTTGTGAAACTTATATGTTCTGTGTTGTACAATTAAGTTTTAGCAGGTACAACTATAGTTGATTTTCTTCTCATATCTGTGCAAATTTTGTCAGTCTGGGTACAACTAAGTACCACAGGTACAACTAAGTTCTAATGCCTTAGCCAATTTTCAGAATTTTATATAATATAAAAATTTAAAACCAAATTAAAAAAACTTAAAAAATGCATACACGATGATAATGAAACTACACAACAAGTTTTTGACAAAAAATTTCATATTTTTAAAAAATACTGAAATTCTTACTCAAAATCCCACATTCATACACTAACAACCTTATACTTTCATGGTTACTTTGTAGATTTGAACTAAAATTTTATAAATTTTTGAAATACTTGTAATTTGATAAATATAAAAGCACAGATACAAAGTAATGGTATTTTTATGAGGCAATATCATCAGTTCTACCAACAAAAATTAAATTAGAGTTGATAACAACTAGATTTACTAAAATCTCTATATTGTACAACTATGAGCAAAAATGTGCAACCGAGTACAACTGTACAACTATGAACAAATTTGAGCTATTATTTAATTATTGTTTTCAAAATAACGGCGCCAGGTATGCCATTTGTCAGATATTTTTCAAAATAACGGCGCCAGCTGCCAGGTATGCCAAAATATCAACTAGATTCACTTCTTTTTTTTTTTTTTTTTTCCAAAACCCTTACAAACCTACATATTTGTCAGATTTTTTGATTAATTTAGAATTTTTTTTTTTTTGGTTCAAATCCCTTAGATTATATTCAATACATAGATTCATACATAAAAATATTAAGATTCAGATTAAAAGATTCATACATAATTAAAATCAGATTCAAAGATTGATACATAATCAAAAAACATAAACCCAGAAACATAGTTGTACCTAATCGTACCAGTTGTACCTAAACACTTAGATTTATACATCAACATCAGAGACCAGAATAAGGCTCTTTCTCCTTCTTCTTTCTTCATAAAGTAAGACTTAGATTTATACATCAACATCAGAGACCAGAATAAGATTCACACATAATCAAAAAACATAAACCCAGAAACATAGTTGTACCTAATCGTACCAGTTGTACCTAAACATTCTCCAAAGACGGTTCGACTTCTTGATCTTCCATGACATCATCCACTGCAGCTGCTGTCTCTGAATGCTTTGGATCCGATTGCCTTTGTCTTTTGGGATTTCTAAGTTCGACAGATTGTTCACTTCTGATTGGTTTGGATCATATTGCTTTAGTCTTTTGGATCTTCTAGGAGAAGATAATCTTTTTCTTCTAGAACTAGATCCTTCTCCTCTAGTAGTAGTAATTCTCCTTAGTTCCTGCAACAACACATGATATTCAATATCAAACATTCAAATGATAAACAATCTCATAATCTTTAGTTCTTAACTCATTTCATAAACCATCTATACGGAACAAATTCATCAAATCCGAATTGTAATCATACAACTAGTCACAGTGGCTATTAACAGAGGCAATTTCAAATCCGAATTATAATTCAAATCAAAATTGTAAAACCCTCACAGAGAAGAGGAGAAGTTCTCAGAAGAAATCAAAACGTAATTAAACCCAACACAATCAATCGAAATTAGGGATCTAACAAATGAAATTCCATCAAAAATGCATATGTTTCAAACAAAATCAAAGAGAACTACATCTCAAACTTTCACAGAGAAGAAGAAATCGGAACAAATCAAAACCTAATTAAACCCAACACAATCAATCAAAATGAGGGATCTAACTAATGAAATCTTACTAAGAGAAGACACGCCGGAGTTCTCACGGCGGATTCTTCGATTTTACGGTGGATTTCACGGAGAAGAAGAGAGAAGGACGATCTTTGGATCAATAGAAACGAGTGAAGAGGGAAGAAGAAGAAGACGAAAGAGTATCGAGAGAAGAGAGAAGAAGAAGGAGACGAAACGAGATCGAAAGAGTTAGGGTTAGAGAGATTCGGAGATTCATAGTATCTAAAAGAGAGAAAACGAAGAAGATGAAAGAGTGGCGTTAAAGAGTTAGGGTTTGTGTTTCTTGATTTGGGAATTAAAAGATCCGAAATCTGACCCAAAATATGTGGATCTAGTTCCAAAATCAGGTTGGATCAGTAAATAAATCGAAAAACCCAATTTTATTTGTCTTTTACTACGCAAGTTTTTTATATCGGGGGCTAAGTAGAGAATGATTTGAGGACAGAGGCCAACGAGATTATTATCCAAATAAAAATCATAGACTCAGGGAATTAAATTTGTAAGTGAAACGTTGTGGCAAGTATTATACTCTTTACTTTTTTAATAAGTGTTATTTAAGCAAGCAACAAAAAATTGCTTCATTTAATTGTTGTTTTGAATTTTTAATGTAAAGTTTATTATTAATATAATATTTTTTACTTTTAGAATTATACTGGTTGTTCTTTTATTGGTTAAATTGTTTTTAAATAGATAACTAAATATATATTAAATTACAAAAATTAAATGTTTTTTTTTTAGTTTGTATACCAAAACTTTAAACACCATATCAAATGAAACAGAAGAAGTAATAAAAACCGTGAAATAAAATAAATTTATAGTATGTAATAGCTTTTATAATTTAGTTGATAATACTATGGAATGAAGCTAGACTGATGACATTTAACCGCTAGGATGAATCAATACTAGTTGGTCTGCGTAAAGATTTACGTACTGTTGTTATTCTTAGCCAAAATCTTATAAAAGAAGAAAGATATGAAATAGTAATAAATTTATTTGACCCATCTGTTAATAATTATTTAGAAGGTGGCAAAACACTTTCTACCCGTTAACACCAGCTTTTTGTCGCATCATTATGGAGCACCTTGGCTATTTCATAATTATTATTTGGTCCAACCTTTTTCCTTTAGTCTTATAATCAACATTTGATAATGAATATTTAATTTATTATTTTCGATTATCCACATTTGATAAACTACCACGAGCGATCATTTGCTTATCTTCTTGAAGCAGTTAAAAACAGAGGGATTAAAAAAAGATAAAACACACAATATATGATTATGTTGTGGGATTACAAGTATGACTTTGGTTATCATTACTATTTCTTGCATGCATGACTAGAAATAGTTTTCATTAGCTAGTTATCAAAGATAGTTTTTTTTTTCTCTTCACAATCGTAAAACAAGGAGAGAAATAAAGCCTCCAAATTCTCGTATGAAACCATATTTGTGAAATGACAATATTCTCATATGAATTCTTATAAAATCGTAAGTTATGTTTCTTTATTCTAATTAGTCCAATAATATGTGTGTGTGTTTTCAATATACTAACTAAGTTGAGTTTCTTGATTTTATAATGATTTCGATGTTCTATTCTACTATTTTGTTATATTAAGGCTCCGAATGGAGAAAGCGTATCGGGCGGAGCGGATCAAGCAGATCAAGCGTATCAAGCAGAACAAAAGCGGATCAAGCAGATCTAGCGGTACAACTGCGGATCAAGCGGTTCGAACGCTTTAAAAGATGTGTTGAATGGTGAAAGTGGATATGGCATCACGGGTGAAATATTTATGTTGTTAAAAATGTTAATTTTAAATAAACTATACATATATATCAAAATAAAATTTTTAAAATTGGTTTAACAAATTCTTGAATATATATTTTTTAAAAAAATTATAAATCCACTAATATATTTAACCAAAAAAATTAATTTCTATTTTGGACATGTAATTGTATTAATTCAACCATAAAACTATAGATACATGATTTAGTAGTCATAAACTGTAAACCATAACATTTTCAAGTAAGTATAAAATTTGAAATCATGATTTTCTGATAATTGTAAAATTTTCTATAGTGATTATTAATATTTCTAACATTTGAAACTAAAACAAATTTTTAAAATGAGAAAGAAGTTTATGATGCAAAATTTACAATAAAAATAATAAAAACTGGTCAATTACATGCATACAAAACCAAGATCTATTATTTTTTATTTTTTAAAAAGAAACGCATTATTTGTTTAAGAAACGCAACTGGTACGCCTCAATTTGGATGTATAATTACTGTAGGTATAAGTAACATTATACCATTACCAATCATAATCAAAATGTGAAAAAGTATTTTGTTTACGGTCTTGGCCATTGTAGACAAAGAAAAACATTGGGTTGACCTATTTGCGGAGGAAAACCGGGGTCGGCGGGCTGACATTTCCCAAAATGCGAACCGGGTCCTACAAAATGCTAAAACAATCCGTAAGATATTATTTATGTCTAATCACATTGAAAAACACAATAAAAATATAGAAGACAGCACACAAAGATAGAAAGAAAAAGAAGCAGGGCCGAGGAGGTCAAAGCAAAAAAAAAAAAATTTTAGTTGGGTTTTATAAATAGATCGTAAAATTTGACACCAAAAAACTTAAAATTTTAAGAAAATATAACCTATTTTTGAAATTAAAAAAAATTTTGGGGGCCTAATTTTGCAACAAAATTTTTTGGAGCCCCAAACAATTGTTTCATATTGATGTGTTCAAGGACGCCCTGAAAAAGAAAAAGCCATTAAAAACGTTAGAGAAAAAGCTATGTGTACAAAAGAAAAAGAAAAAGAGAGACAAAACAGATCTTAAGCAAAAGTTTTTTGTTATATCCACATTCATGTTTCCTTCATTCTACCAATTTGGACTCATTGTAGGTTTCCCCTTTATCATCTTGATACCTTATCTTCCCGCTTGCCTTTGCTTTGTTCACATCACAGTGCACATAGATATAACCAAAAAATAAACCACTCAATTTTTGTTTGGGATTACGTTATATATCACTAGGGTATACATTCGGGATACGGGCTACTCACCCTGGGTCGGACATAAACTGCTCTGCCATGCAGAGCCGGACTAATAAATTTGAGGCCCCTATAAAATGTTTCATCACCATGTGTTCAAGTCCGGCTCTGCTGCCATGGACGGATTAAAGCTACAATTTATCATGTCAAAAAACCGGATCTTGAGGGTTGTCCCACCGCGTACAGCGGTTTCAAACGGACAAACTCTTCCGCTTTGACACCCCTAGATATCATGGATATTTCTGACTATTTAGAAAGTTTCTTTTGCCTAAACCTTTTCTTCAACTTGAATAACAAAACTACTAGACTATAAAACCTCTTTTGGATTCGTTTATTGTTTTTGAACCTCGGTTTGAGTGATTTGAAATCAAAATAATGGGCCTACTATGAAACAAACTGTCTGGGACAGTTGTGGAACATATATGGGCTCTTATAATGGTCCAATAAATTCTTCGCTGTGCCTCAATAAGAGAATTTGCCACTACAGAAGAGCCAAGAGATCTTGTTATTACAAAAAAAGCCCAACCACACTTGAAATCAACAAAACCAAACAAAACAAACAAAACTTAACCACAGTGACTGAAAATCTAAACGAGAAGAAAAGAACAATATTTGCATCAGATGAGCTCAGAAAATTCCAACACTTTGCCTCCAAATTCTTATCCCTTTACTGATAATATCGAAACCTAGAAGATCGTATGAGAGAGCAAACAATTATCTCTTCTCTTCTTAGTTTTTCTCGTTATGTCTTTTATCAAAATGCATCCGAGTATCAACACGTGTAGACAAGTTTGATCCCTGGTCTTAACCACGAGCCATCATCACGTCCAAGTGGTCCAAACTTCTGTCACCTGAAGACTTATCTCTTCCGTATGTTTTCCTCTGTTGGCTTCTGTAGAATCTGTCTTCTTTCTTCTGTAGATGATGTTCACTAGTAGCCACTTGGTGAAGATGTAGCATAGCGACCATGCTAATGGCGAATATAGCAGCGTTTCCAAGTACACCTTTCACATGGTTGAATCCAAGTGCTCTTTTTGCAAACCCGAAAGTTGAGGCAAAGGCGTTGATCACAAAGTTTGACTTTATTCCACCAGGAGTAGAGTTTGCTCCGTCTGGGTTTGGAGAGGAATCGTAGAGGTGATCAGGTGAAACGTAATGTGAGGTGGTTTTAATGCTTCCAACAAATTGAAGAGCTTCCTCTAAGACTCCATAGTTCTTGCTGTGGTGTTCAGCCAATCTCATTGCTCATTGCTAGTAATATCCTGCTCTGCTCAAGCCGAGCAATTGCAAGATCTCTCTCTGCTCGTTGCTGTGTATGTATAGTCTGCAGAGCAAAGAGAAAGAACTTTCACATATTGTCTTTCAGGTTCAGATGGTAAACGAGACATATGAGACTGACCAGCACTCTATGAGTAGCAAAGAAATTAGGAATTCAATAAAAACATTTTCAAAGCCTTGTATGCCGTTTTGTGGAATTATTCACTCTTGCAATTTTTTACTGTCTACTGCGTTTTTAACGACCTCAAGTCTATATAAAATATGATTTCTTAATTCCACGAACTACACGTGTCTTATCTATAAGTCATTCTCATGAATAGTAGTAGTAATTAAAATTAGACTAGAATTCGGGAGACGACATGAACGTTTTTTTCGAGTGATTATATTGTTTAGCCACCGTGACGTGTGTGAGTCTGATCTTAATTCTGCTGCGACAGAACCCTTGGGATGCCTGATTCTAACGCTTATGTCGAGGCAGAAATTAGGAATTCAATAAAAACACTTTCAAAGCCTTGTATGCCGTTTTGTGGAATTATTCACTCTTGCAATGTTTTACTGTCTACTATGTATTTAACGACCTCAAGTGTATATAAAATATGTTTTCGTAATTCCACGAACTACACGTGTCTTATCTATAAGTCATTCTCATGAATAGTAGTTGTAATTAAAATTAGACTAGAATTTGGGAGACGACATGAACTTGTTTTCGAGTGATCATATTGTTTAGCCACCGTGACATGTGTGAGTCTGATCGCAATTATGCTGCAACAGAACCCTTGGGATGCCGGATTCTAACTCTTTGAGAAATCCAAGCTCCTTTGAAGTAACGGTTGACTTAGCCACGGACTTCGGTGATGGAAACGGGAAAGGTTCCTTTGTGTAGACAATGAGGAGTCCTTGGATCAAATCGAAACCCTTGGTCGAAAATCTTGTTAATTGTTTTTCCATTTTTTTCTCAACTGGCTGGATCGGATCGAGATGAGCTACGATTGGGCCTGAGACGGTGGCGAAAAAGCGTCATATTGATAATATATATAGATATATATATATATATATATATATATATATATATTTCCTTTTTTTATTATTATTATAAAAAAGACAAAACAAACTTGAAACCTCAAACTAGCTCAATCCTCTTTCGTCAAAATCGCAGCCGTCGAGGGTCACAAAAAACCGATTCTTAGATCCGCCTCTCCGGTGGTCGGTGCTTCTCACCGGCACCGCGAGAGGGCTCTTATTGTTGTTCCTTTGCTTTGTTCTTAGTCTTGTTGGTGTTTCCTTTGGTGAAACCTTGGCGATTGGAGTGGCGGTTTTGTTGCGGCGTGGGTCTTTGGTGATTGCAAAGGTGGATTTTGCAAGGATTGGCGGATTCTCTATGCTTTAAAGGTGTTGGCTCTGGTTAGTGTTGTCGGGTGATGGTGGATCTGGTAAGTGACGAGAGCTTGTGGTTGTTGGAAGTTTCTGTCCCCTTGGTTCTTTTGGGGCTGTGGTGGTGTTGGCCTTTGCCGGGTGGGCTGCTCCTCTCGTTGGTTTCTCGCATGGTTGCACTTGGTGTAGTCTTTGTATTTTGTGTTGATGGCTTAATCGTTGCCTCTGGTCTCTTGCTTGTGGCTTTAAGGTTGTATAATCGTTAGTTTAGGTAGCTTAAGGGGTTGTGTAGGTTAGTTTAGGCTCTGATTCTACGGATAATCCGGGATTTTGGTATGGCTACCTCGTTCTCCTTCCTCTCTTGCTGCCCGAAGCTTTGGTCTGAGCTTGCTAGAGCTCTCTTGTTTTTGTGTCTTGCTGAGCTTGCTTTTGTCCTTTGATGAGCTTTATTGTGATCTCTCCGGTTCGATCGTATGCTTTTCTCCTTTTGAGTTTAGTGTTTGCCGGTTAGAGGTTTGTTTCGCTCCTTGTCTCTACACTCAAGACCTGATCGAGGTCTGGTCAGTTCATGTCTTCTAACGAGGCGATTAAAGGTCGTGGTTTGCGACAAATGCCGCTTCCGAAAGATTTGTGGGATTTGGTCTCTTTGTCTCGCGTCTTTCTTGTCGGAATAGAAGTCTAGGTTCATTCGATTTGAGAGGTACCTTGGCTACGCAATAGGAGGTTTCGTTGACTGCAAGATGGACACGTGTTGTCCTTTGTGGCTGGCTTGGTTCACATTTGTGTGGGAGTAAGATTGGCAAGTTCGTTTTCTTTCGAGCTTTTGTTTAAGTTTTTGACTGTTGTTTCGTTTTTGTGGATTGTATTCTCCACGTGTTCAACTGGTTCCCTCTTTTGGGCTTTCGCTTCCCTCTTTTGGGATTTAAGTTTCCGGGGATTTCTAGTGTTTCCGCCGGCTTATGTATTTCAACAATGTATCCTTCTTTGTGATATTAATAAAAACAGACGACAAAAAAAAAACTTGAAACCTCAAACTAACGCCTTGGATCTTTTAGATCTAGAGAGCATTGTGTTCTGTCGTAAACTCCTTTAAGACCTAAATAAAAAGCAGAGGAAAGAAAAAGGAGCTGGCTTTTTTTGTTGTCGGTTAAATAAATATAGATCCAGGTCTCTGCGATTCGTTTGATTCTCTCTCTCTTATCCCCAATCTATCTTCTCCAAATCAATTTCAGGGTTTCGTCGATCTACTGTTAAATCTAGATCCAGGTCTTTTGCGATAATCTATCTTCTCCAAATCGAGCCATGAAACGCATGGAAGAAGCTGCGAAGGACAGGTGCTGCAGCAGCTTAGAACCGATCCATCTCGATTTAAAGCTGACTAGGTTGCCTGCGAAGTTTCTGATGAAGACACACCAAAAGAAACTCCTTTGCCGAGTCGAATCCCTGGTTTTGTTGGGAACTGCCATCAAGCGCGAGGACGATCAGAAAGACAAGCTAGATCCGATCCCTTTCGATCTAGAGGTGGAGATACTGACTAGATTGCCGGCAAAGTCTCTGATGAAGTTCCAATGCGTGTCCAAGATGTGGTCTTTCATCATCCGAAGCCAGAGATTCGTGGATTCCTACTATGCTTTGTCCTCGACGCGATCGCGTTTTACAGTCACTTTCAGTAACGGTTTATTCGCCGAGGATGATGCCAGGCGTTTGTTCATCTTCTCCTCTTCGTACGAGGAAGAGAAATCTTCTTCTTTAGTTGCCAAGCTTGACATTACAATACCTGTTGTGACCATGGATTACCGCTCCAAATGCCCTTCCATCCACGGCTTTGTCAGTTGTTGTAATGGCCCTCAGTTCATTGTATGTAACCCCAGCACGAGGCAAGTCATTACCTTACCCATTAAAGGACCCCGCGCTTCCTTGGGATATGATCCTGTTGGTGAACAATTCAAAGTGTTGAATCTGGTGTCGTCTCCTGACATGTATCTTGGTTTTCTAGTGCACGAGGTTATAACACTTGGAGGAGGAGGAGAAGAATCACGCAATCAGGTTACTACCGCTCCTTATTACCCTGTAACCAAGGGACTTTACATCAATGGTTCCATCTATCATGGTGCTTGGGCCCCTAGACTAAGAATGGATCCGGTGATTGTGTGTTTTGATGTTAGATATGAGAGCCTAAGTTTTATCAAAGCGCCTAGGGTTGTTGTGGTTCGGGAGCGTGAATCAATATTGATAGATTACAAAGGGAAGTTAGCTTCGATTGCAATAAACCCATATGCTCCTTTCCAAATTTTTGATTTATGGATATTAGAAGATGTCAACAAACATGATTGGTCCAAGCAAACATTTGAGCTTCCCTTCTCTTTGGTCAATATGACTTCCCCGGGCACCAACAAGGCTGGGGAAATCATTTTTGCCCCAAAGACTCTCCCACCCACTGTTCAACCCTTCTTCATTTTCTACTACAATGTAGAAACAAAAGACCTCAGAAGAGTTAGCCTCCATGGAATTGCAGACGATAAAGAGTTTTGGCGCCGATATGGACTCAAACACAATATGTGCGTCTCTATCTCACCAGAACATGTTGAAAGTATTGCCTCTTTGTAATGTTTTTTTATTTTCTTTTCTTCTTTTTCTTTAAGGGCCTCTATGTAAGAGCTTGGCAGCCTCTGCTTTGTTCTTTTTTTTCTTCTTTTTATCAATATTTAAGCCTTGGCTCTTGAACACCAAAAGCAAACTAGTTTGTTATCTTACCACTGATTTATTGCATTTTCTGACATGTTTATTTGTTTTATTGTTGTTCATATTTTGAGTATTTTTGTTTGTTTTTCTTAATCCTTTGTTTCTGCTCCGAAAGTAATATATGCACAAGATTTCATTGTACTGTATGCTGCAGATAATCATCGAGAAGCTCGTGGATGTCGTTTATCTATGTAGATTAAGCCATTGTGGAAGTTTTGGGCAAGCAAATTTTTTGGAAAACCAAATCTTCACTATCATTTGTCTTAACTACCAATAGGTCTGATTCTAAAAGACCCTGGAAAGAAACAAGGAAGAGAACGATTGGGTGAAGGTGTTCTACCATATTACTTTCCTTGAACTTTCCTAGTCATCACTTTTTTCCCAATGTTGAGGGAACATATGACGTGTTTGCGTTGGACGATGGTGGTGAGGTAAATAAATATGACTTTCTAACCTTTTTAAGAATACTAAAAAGAGTATTAATTTAAGTTCTAAAGATAATAACTTTTTGAATGATTTTCGTTTGCCTCTGATGTGATTTGGAAAGAGGTGGATGAAACTAGGCTGATGTGCGTTATTGAATTAGGTGAAAGTATAAGTGACAAAAAGTACAACATGATTGGATTCGTTTTTGTTTCTGTTCTTGCCTCTCCGGTTTAATACATACAGAGTTTTTTTTTACGTTTGTAGGTGATTTTGAATCCGCAAGGCGCCTTGGCCAATTCTAAGAATCATTTCCTCGGATAGGTTAGTCTCGCTGTACATTTGATCAGCCCTAGCACTTTGAGGGACTCCCGATTTCATTTTCTTTTCCTAGAATCTGGAAGAGGCAGGTGATTGTGGTATATATGCCAGTATGCTGATCTAATCTAACAAATCGATAGTTGTGTAAGCTTACAGATTCTCTCACATGTTTTATTATGATGATATATATTCTCTGGTTGAAATTGATCCTTGACCTTCATGAGTTCCTTCTAATGTAAGGGACATGCTGTAAAATGCCATTACCTGCTACTGTCAAAACAGCTTCTTGATTTACATATACATGAACCAATAAAACGATTAACTTTCTTTGTTTCCAGGATATCTCTGAAGAATCATCCTCCAGACAAGGATAAGGACAAGGACACTGACATGGAACCAGGTAAGAAACCTTAATTGTGAATCTATTCCCTATGTTCGGATGGTTGAGTACCCTCATCTATATTCATTGAGCTATCATCACTTTGGAGAGCCAAAAGTAAGGTATGGTATTCCAAAAAGCAATGCAACTGCTCTCAAGAAGGCGATGAGAATATAATCTACCTGCTTTGTTTGAAGAACAGCCTGATCTACTTCATGGCCTGGTTAGAAAGAAAACATCTATCCGATTTTTTTCTTTTTTCCTGTATAGTTCTCATCATGTTTAGAGACCAACTCTTCAGTTTTCTCCTTCAGTTCTAAAAGATGAGGGAGTCAAGGTTTATCAGGTGGTTCAAAGTGCAGTTTCAACTTAGGGCGTATCAGGCTGGATTCAACTGCGGTTTCAATCGCGCTGAAGCGGTTAATGTGGCTCCGGTTTATCGGTTGGCTCATGGACAGAATGTCGTAGAACTATATAGTAAAGAGACAAGGAAGATTTCTCTGTCTCATGACAAACTTCTCCTCGGAGCATCTTCTTAGTGCTGGTAAATTCTCCGGTTTATGGTGTTGTTACTAGCTTAAAGGCAACTAACTATGGGGTGTATGTTCTTAGTGCTGGAAAAGCGAACACAGATCCTGAAACTTGTACTTTCTTTTACTGCTTTAAATTTCTTGACAAGCTTATTGTTTTTTTTTTTTTTGGTTTAAATTCCCTGAAGTCTAAATTTAAACTGGTATCTCTTCTTATATTGATAAGTGGCCAGTGAGAGTTAGCATTAGTTAGCAAAGTTTGTTTGAAGATTTTCACACTGGAATTTTCTATAAGTAAACATTTTAAATGGGTTTCTTTTGTTTTGGGGCTACTTCAATCATTTTTATACCACATGCTTAATTGCTTAGTATGAATGCAAGACCTGATAAATGACCAAATGTGGTAAAAAACAATTTCTACCAGAGGGTGGAAAAAACTTATCAGTACCAAACTGCTCTAGCCACACTTATCCTGTATCATCTGGTACAAGGCAGAATGATGATTATACCTTGCCATGTACAAGGGGGACTGTGGCCTCAGAATGAAGAGCTTAAAGATTTCCAAGTGTTCTCTAGATCTACGTTTATGTCTTCCTACGGTGCTCCTGAAATTGACTAAACAGTGTCACCATTCGCTATTGAGCCTTGGATTTTGTCCCGTCCCGTTCTCCCATAAGCATGACCCTTTTTAAATTTAGGATTGTAATCTGTATATCCAGTTACCCCTGCATGTCTAAAAAGCCTACATTTGAGAGGAAGAATGGATTGTCAATATCTGTTATATTGAGAGAAGATTCCCTATAGTAATTTTAGTATCTTTTTGTACAGATTTCAGCTGTGAAATCGTCTTTGGGGGGCCAAAATAGGTTGAAGGCTCTGCAGAGTAAACACAATGGCAGCCAAAGTGTAAAGGGATCATCTAGCGCTAAAGCTTAAGTGGAAAAGTCTCGACGGAAGAGACTTCACCCTGGAATGTTATCTACTCTTGATCGTGCTACGGCTCATTATGGTGTTGTTATTACCTTAAAGGCAACTAACGATGGAATGTATTTGGACGCAATACCCTGTTGAACTTTGAAACTGGACGCATCCAGACCAGAACGCGATTCAATTAGTTACAAGCGATGATCTGACTGGGAAGGTAATCAATCACCAACTTACTATTATATCATCAAATCTTTTCATTCCATTACTTGCATTATTGAATTAATTGTGACTGCAACTGTATATAAGGCTTTTGGTGGTCGGGTAGAACAACACTAATGCAATCTAGCTGCTTGTGAGACAATGGGATCTGCAACAACTATTTGTAGTGACAAGACTAGAACTCTTACAACAGATCACATGACAGTTGTAAAAGCCTGCATCTGTGAACAAGCCAAAGAGGTTAATGGTTCTGATGCTGCTATAATATTTCCCCGAGTCTGCTGTTAAACTCCTACTGAAATCTATATTTACTAACACTGGCGGTGAGATTGTTGTGGGCAAAGGAAACAAAACCGAGATACTGGGAACACCCACAAAAACTGCTCTGCTAGAATTTGGGTCGTCACTCGGAGGGGACTTCCAGGAAGTAAGACAAGCCTCAAATGTTGTGAGAGTTGAGCCCTTCAACTCTACAAAGAAAAGAATGAGAGTTGTCATTGAGGTGCCTGAAGGACATTTCTGGGCGCATTGTAAGGGTGCTTCTGAGATAGTTTTAGATTCTTGTGATAAGTACATCAACAAAGATGGTGAAGTTGTTTCCCTTGATGAAGAATCTACCAGTCACCTAAAGAACATAATCGAGGAATTTGCTAGTGAAGCACTTCAAACTCTTTGCCTTGCTTATTTCGAAATTGGTGATGAATTCTCATTAGAAGCGCGTATACCAAGTGGCCAATGATGTCATCGTCTTCTAGTCTTTAAAACGTCATTACCTGTTTCTCTGCTTGCCACATCAGGTTCTTGCAAGAGCTTCTTTGCCCATTCATATAAAATACAAAAAAGAGAAAGAAGAGTTATTAGTTATCTTTTTTTTTTCAAGAAAATCAGATAAAATTTGGAAATAAAAATAATTGTAATAATGTTAACAAATATGAGTTTGTTAGTTAGGGATAAACATTGATATGAGTCTTCTGGATTAATATCATGAAGATCATAAACTTTCTATATTCAAATACTTCATTTAGATAACTTTCTTATATAAGTTTTGGATGTATATTTATGATAATTTTATTCCTATAATTTCCAGTATGAAATTCCATGCATGCATTTAAGGGTTTCTCCTAGTGGGCCAAAACCCATAAAATGAAAGCCCATCATCGGAGATCCATAAAAAAAAGTTCGAGAGTTATCTAAAAACGCTTATGTGTTGTCGACTCTCTCTCTTCTCTGTCTTAAAATTTTCAGAGAGAGAGATCGTCTTTGGTTGCAGTCCGGAGCCTTCTCCAATTATCAGATCCCGTTCAGCGGGCTTTTCTTCCAGCGTACACCGTTTCTTTTGCGGTGTTTGGTTGGCTTTTGTCCGATATCGTTTTGGCTTTCATAGCTACGATGATCGGCTTTGCCGTCGGCGTTTCTTGCCGCTTTGCTCTCGGCTGTTCATGGCCGAAGTGGGTTTTAGTTTAACAGTCCGGTTTTCTGGCTTTAATCACGGGCTTTCATTGGCCGTGTTTTTCAACTTCTGTTTTAATTTTATGGTTTTTGTTCAATAAATTCCTTAGATATGGGTTGGAATTGATGTTTTAAGTGATCGTTTGCTTAAAATTATTGGTCTCTGCCTCTGTCTTTGTGATCTGGTTTGCAGGAAAAATTTGCAAAGATATCATCTCTGATTGAAGAAAAAAAAGAATCCTCCGATGCTTATTACGATTTCCTTTTAGCTGTTCATCTATAATGGAGTTTCGATTAATAGATCTGGTGAATACCAATGGAATCAACGTTCAATTTTTGGCAATGATTTCTCACCGGAATCGATTCTCAACGGCGAAAGCTGATGTCGGTTTTCTTTCGATGACTCATCCGGCGCGTTTGTGGTTTCATCCACTTGATAACACGTGGCTAGGATAGAATCCAATGTCAAAATATCTTCTGTTTAGATGTTATCAAGTTTTATTGGGCTTCAACTTTATCTGTAAAACCAATGGGGCTTTTGTTATAGCCCATGTAATATTGCCTTGTATAATAAAATTACATTTGGGAAAAAAAGAAACAACTAGAGAGAATTGCACACTGAAGAAGCTCATTTGGCGCCAAACGGAGCTCAGATTCCGAAGAAGCTCAAGGTCCAGATCGGAGATTATCAGGTAATTCCTTTCCGATGATGCCATCAATTTTTCCGATAATCATTGTTGGAGGTTTTGGGAGAACTTATATGATTTTCTGACAAAGCGATTTGACTTGTTATGTGATTTCGGAGATGCTCTTTGATTTCTTATACAAGATCTAGATACATTTGATTTGATTCGAAGAGTGATAACCAAATTTTTTCTGATAAATCATTGTTTTAGGTTTTCGTAGATGTTTATTTTTTTAGATTCTCGTAGATGAGGTTTCTGACGAAGCGTTCTTATACAAGATCTATATCCATTTGATTTGATCGTAGGATGATACTCAAATTATTTCTGATAATCATTGTTTGAGGTTTTTGGTTTTGGTAGATGTTATCTATTTTCTGGCGAATGGAATTGATGAGCTGTTATGTGATTTCAAAGATATTCTGTGACATATATCCATTAGATTCACATTATCATTTTTTATTCAAAAATTATACAGGACAATTCTCATGGCGGCTCAAAATTTTCACTGTGTTCGGTTTAACCCCTCTGATGAAGAGATTTTCCAAACCTTTTTAATCCCCAAGTTGGCTCTTCCTGAAGATGCTCCGTTGCCCAATTCGTTGATTGAGCCCTTCGACTTCTATCACTTTGATCCTATCACAGCTGAAAAACCAGGGAGCGAATTCTTTCCTGAGGGAAATTTTTGGTATTTTGTGACAAGGACCAGACTCAATGCACGTTCAGTGAGGCCCAACAGAAGCATTCGAACTAATCCCTTCCTTGGAAAGTGGAGGAAGTATGGTGTTACTGAGAAGATCACTCAAGGAGAGGTGTTCCTTGGTAAAAAACACACATATGATTATCTCAACCAACAAAATTTGAAGACAGGATGGAGAATGAGCGAGTATGAAAGGCCAGGGAATGCATTTCAACAGCTAGTGGTGGTGCATCTGTTTTACAAAACCACTTTGGACCAGACTCTTCTTGATGATCAGGTATAGTGATCCAATGAATTGATAATTTTAGTTTTGTTGATAATCTGATTCTGAGATGTTTCCATTTGACTATTGTCAAATCAGCAACATGTGCAACAGGGGAATGAGGTTCATGCTCATGGAAACGTGGTGGGAATTGATGATGTTGTTGATGATGTTGTTGATGATGTTGTTGATCAGGATCAGATTCATGGAGAGCAAATTGTCAATAACCAGGTAATAGAAAAAAACCTTATCTGAGATTTTGTTGGATGATTTTGATAATCTGTAATTTACTTTTTGAAATTGCAGCAACAGGAGAATGAGGTTCATGCTCATGGAAACGTGGTGGGAGTTGATCATGTTGTTGATCAGGATCAGATTCATGGAGACGTTGTGGAGCAAATTGTCAATAACCAGGTAATAGAAAAAAACCTTATCTGAGATTTTGTTGGATGATTTTGATAATCTGTAATTTACTTTTTGAAATTGCAGCAAGAGGAGAATGAGGTTCATGCTCATGGAAACGTGGTGGGAGTTGATCATGTTGTTGATCAGGATCAGATTCATGGAGAGCAAATTGTCAATAACCAGGTAATAGAAAAAAACCTTATCTGAGATTTTGCAGGATGATTTTGATAATCTGTAATTTACTTTTTGAAATTGCAGCAACAGGGGAATGAGGTTCATGCTCATGGAAACGTGGTGGGAATTGATGATCTTATTGATCAGGAGGTGGAGCACCATCAGATTCATGGAGAGCAAATTGTCAATAACCAGGTAAAACAAAAATACCTTAGTTGAGATTTTGTAGGATGTTTTTGATATAGATTGATGAAAATCTGAGAATTTATTTGATAATGATAATATGAGATTTATTTTTGAATTGTAGAATCAGGCTCATGGAATCGTGGATGACTGGTATTACATTTTCGGCAATCTTGGGGTAATTCTCCATTTTTCACATACATATTTTTTTTAGGTATTGTTTCAAACTAACATTTAATTTTGACGTGCAGGATATTTGAACCAAGTTGAGTTTTTAAAGTGTTTTGAACTTGAAGACTTTTAGCTACTATTGCTTGGATTTAGTTTGTATTTCAGACTAGTCTCGTCCTATCTTTAGTATATTGGCTCTGTTTTCTTGTTGGTGTTAACCCATTTCAATTTTAGATGCTCTCACTACACAAAAATATATTTCAAAAACTCTTTTGTTATTTGTAAAACTTTTCAGAACAGCCAAATGTTATCATCTAACAACCGGTCATATTTCTTTATTGTTTTGTTTGTTTGTTTATGGTTAAGATGTGCTGAGATTTTTATGAGTTCTCGTAGATATATAGAAAATACAGGCGAAAAAAAGAAAAAAGAAAAATCCCTTTCAAGTTAAAACCTCTTTTGGATTCGTTTATTGTTTTTGAACCTCGGGTTTGAGTGATTTGATATCAAATTAAATGGGCCTACGATGGAATAAACTAGGTCTGGACAGTTGTGGAACATATATGGGCTCTCATAATGGAACAAAAAAGCCTAACCACACTTGAAAATCAACAAAACCAAACAAAACAAACAAAACTTTATAACCACAGTGATTGAAAATCAAAACGAGAAGAAAAGAACAATATTTGCATCAGATGAGGTCAGAAAATTCCAACACTTTGCCTCCAAATTCTTATCCCTTTACTGATAATATCGAAACCTAGAAGATCGTATGAGAGAGCAAACAATTATCTCTTCTCTTCTTAGTTTTTCTCGTTATGTCTTTTATCAAAATGCATCCGAGTATCAACACGTGTAGACAAGTTTGATCCCTGGTCTTAACCACGAGCCATCATCACGTCCAAGTGGTCCAAACTTCTGTCACCTGAAGACTTATCTCTTCCGTATGTTTTCCTCTGTTGGCTTCTGTAGAATCTGTCTTCTTTCTTCTGTAGATGATGTTCACTAGTAGCCACTTGGTGAAGGTGTAGCATAGCGACCATGCTAATGGCGAATATAGCAGCGTTTCCAAGTACACCTTTCACATGGTTGAATCCAAGTGCTCTTTTTGCAAACCCGAAAGTTGAGGCAAAGGCGTTGATCACAAAGTTTGACTTTATTCCAGCAGGTGTAGAGTTTGCTCCGTCTGGGTTTGGAGAGGAATCGTAGAGGTGATCAAGTGAAACGTAATGCGAGGTGGTTTTAATGCTCCCAACAAATGCAAGAGCTTCCTCTAAGACTCCATAATTCTTGCCGTGGTGTTCAGCCAATCTCATTGCTAGTAATATCCTGCTCTGTTCAAGCCGAGCAATTGCAAGATCTCTCTCTGTTCGTTGCTGTGTATGTATAGTCTGCAGAGCAAAGAGAAAGAAGTTTTACATATTGTCTTTCAGGTTCAGTTGGTAAACGAGACATATGAGACTGACCAGCACTCTATGAGTAGCAAAGAAAAAGAACAAATCAATCTCCTATATATGCAAAATAGCTTGTGTATCCTTCTTCATTGGTCTATTATACAAGGCAATGATAAATACACATGCGTCTATAATGTGTTGCGAAATGGATTCTGCACATCTATCTCTACTTCTTCTTATCTTACATAAGACTATAGCATTCTTCATGCACATATATACAACACCTGAATCTAGATTCATCTCCCTGCTTTCAATTCATGAACAAAGAGTGTGAAATAAACAATGCTCAGAACTACATTGTATGATCATAATATTTCTAAAAGAAGGAAAAACTATTGACATAAACTCCATATAGATGAAACAATTGACAATTTTGCTCAGAATTAAGTCTGCCCTTGTTGCTCAGAATTTTCATAAGATTCTGATAATTACTATTCAGTTCAGAACCTAAATGCCTATCAGTAAACCTAAACCCTAACTAAACACACCTCAATCAATTTTTACCCAAAATTGCCTCAAATCGGCTTAGTCATGAGCTACTTCTTCAGAAGCAGATACAATCGGTTACGGACTTGAATAGTCATATAGAAGAAGGTTTCGCTTAATCATCTTCAGGAATTAGCACAAAACCTACGAGATAACAAGCTAATCTCCCAATTCAACAAACACTCTCGTCTCTCAATTTCGCTTCATATCAAGGAATCGAAAACACACAAAATCAAATCGAGATAAAAGCGACTTACATGGAAAAACTCAAGCTGGTCTTCAAGGTTCTCAAGAGCGGTTCGAATTGCGTTAAGACTCTTCGCCTCTTGAATCGTGGAGTCGTTATCATCGAAGGCGAATCCTTTAATGAAAACATAACCCGGTCGCTTATCTTCGCCGGAATTTCCGTGAGGATTCTTCCTCTTCTCCGATCTATTAGAAGGTTTCACCGATTTGAGAAAGTGAGACTTCGAAATCAAGTGAATCTCATCGCTAAGCTTGTCATGTAGATCCCAGATTTTCTCAAGAACAGCTTCGATTTCTTCGATCTCCATTTCTCCCATTTCATTGACACACCAAAAAAGAGGGAAAAAAAAAAGCAAAGAGAAAAAGGAAAAGTTCTTCTTCTTCTTCTTCTTCTTCAGGAAAATTTTCACTTTAATTGTGGACTCAAATTAAGCGCTCCGATGAATTTGATTTCCGGATACGGGTAAAACCCGACCCGGAAACGCTTAAAACAATAAAACATCTGGCACGGACTATGCACGTGTCTAAAAGATTAAAGACTGTTTGGGCTTTAATGCGTCGAAGAGTCACCGTCGCATAAGCAGCCACGTGGACTGTTAAAGCCGACGTGTCAACTGTAAATTGTAACGGAATTATTGTTATTTTCCGTTTTCTTATTTAAACTATAAAAAAAAGTGTAATAAATAAGGCAAGCAGAGAAAGAAGATCAATAACTCTAAACGGATGGGTTCAACAAAAGATGGTGCTAGTTTCACTAATATCTCTGTAGAGGAGCACTTTAGCGTCTCCCAATCTACTTCTTGTGGACAGGTAAATAGGTTAAAATGAAAAATTAGCGGCGACTAAAATATAATCGTTTACGATAACCTAATGTTAAAACTTAAAAAGTATAGTAAGAAATAGCGGTAAAACATAGATTAGTAAAGATTTTATACCGTTTTGTTGTTGTCCTACTTTAACTTACCGTTTCACCGATTGTTATAATAAGAACCGTCCTATACCGCGTTTATCAAAATATTTCACCGATTGGTATATAAATTTGGATTTCTTCTGTTTACGTTTATATTTTAGTGCATTTCAAATAAATTTTAACTTCAAATATTTTACGTACTGTATGTTCTTTTTATGTTAAGTTGTAAGCATAACGAATGATTTTTTTTTTTTTCATCAAGCATAACGAATAATTAAAAATAAAATGTTTTGTGTTTGCGTTTTGTACTTTTCAAAACATTCTATGGAAAACTGAAGACGTGTTATATTCAAAAAAACTCTTTTTAAGATTTAAATTATTGTCTCATGTAAACGCTAAAGAAACTGTATTGTCTCATGTAAACCATATTCACATCGAATGATGTTTGCGTTCGATCTTTTGAAACAGTATGCAGGCCCAACAGAACAAATTTCCACGGCAGCTGAGGCACTTGTCGGGAGGTCGACGACACTGACAGAAGCTCTCAAAGCCGCGGCGATAAATGTCGGTCGCAAACCAGTAGAAACCACCGACGTGGCTGCCATAAAAGAGGTGGAATCTAGGGCTATCGGAGGCGACATAGAAAGCCATGGTGGTGTAACTGCTGTAGCAAGTAAGGCGGTTGCTCGTAACCAAAAAATAGGTAAAGAAAATGAGAAGACAAATCTCCGCGACGTTATTGCGGAGATTGATGTGAAAGTAACGAGAGATAGAGAAGTGACAAGTGAAGATGCAGAAGCAGTGGTTCAGGCTGAGCTCAATCATTCTCCTTTCAATAATATTATTCCTGGAGTCAAACCGGGCCTTGTGGCCTAGTGGTAAAGGGGTCACAGCTGTGACTTCCGCCACCAGGGTTCGAGGCACGGCCACTGGCAGGTTTACATAGGGGAATTGCCAGCCTCGTGGGATTAGTCCTTGGGCCTAAGAAGCCTTTGGGAGACCCGCGGTTATTCAAAAAAAAAAAATATTATTCCTGGAGGTGTTGCTGAATCCGTCACTGCAGCTTATAAACTCAATTGCAATCCATGCAATCTATCTCTTTGATATCAATTGCCATTTATTTATTTTTTATTTTTTTTTTTGTATGAATGTAAAATTTATTCACCAAAAAAAGACTGTTTTACAATAAATGCAACGTTAATCTGAAAATCCAAAACAATTGAGGAAGAGATTACAACATGAAATAATCATCCACGTCAATGGGTACTAAACCAATATCGCAGTCCGCCTTCGAAAACGGGTGATCCAGTCAAAACCAAAGTACTTAGCCTGTTTCTCATACTCTTGTCAATCACATTTGTTAACTGCGAGGCCGGTGTTGGATGCTCCCCATGTCTTCTCCCATTCCGTTCTCGCCAAAGACTATGAATAGAGAGTTGAAATACATACCGCAACACAAACAAATGAATTTGTGGAGTTGTCGAGGATGTGAGGAGAGGTAGTAGAGACTCCCAGCTTGTTGTAAACCGTAGTCCAAGCATATCTCGGGTTAGAGATGATCAAACGTGAGAGGAGTAGAGACAAGAGATGAATAAGTGGTCCCTTGTTTTACTCTCTCTTGACAGAGAACACATCCTCCATTTGAAGCCCTGTTCCATTGCAACAGTCTGTCTCCCGTAGTGAAGCGATTTCGAATGGCGATCCAAGTTGTGAATGAATACTTGGGTGTAGAGTATTGGAACCATACACCCTTGTACCAGTCACATATGTGATATCAATTGCCATTTATTTAAAATCATATCACATATATAGTATATAACGGTCGTGGTTTTTGTTTTTTTGTTTTTTTTAGAGGAAGGTCCGGACGAAGTCTCCTCGTAGCGAGATCGGCTTTTGATCCATCTTATATAGGCATTTGAAGCCTATAAGTTTTTTTTGTATAAATAATCATCAAAGAATCAGCTTACACCCCAAAAATTCAATGTTTTACGACATAAATATTTCGTAAAAAAATTCGTAATTATGTGGTAGAAAATCAATACCATAATTTTTCTAAAAATATTCGGTAAGATTTGACTATGTTTTCTGGTAATGACGACAACTACATTTTTTATGAGTTTTGACAAACGTCGAACACATGAATCAACAAACCTTCAAAAGGAACAAAAAGTATATGGAACTTCCAATATTTGCTTAAAATCACCACGCTGCTCTAAATTTTTAATACTAGTAACAACGTTGGTCTCACCAATGCATCGAAGGGTCACTGTCGCACAAGCAGCTAAATATGGACACGTGATCTGTTAAAAGTCTACGTGTCAAGTGAAGTTGTACGGGACCGTTATTATCGCCACATTCCGTTTTCTTATTTAGACCAAGGAAAAAAAAACAAAGGGTAATGCAAGCAAAGAAAGAAGATCGAAGAACTCTCAACTCTCAAGCTATGGGTTCATCAAAAGATGATGCTAGTGTCACCAACATCTCTGTAGAAGAGCATTTTAGCGTCTCTCAATCTAGTCCCGGTGGACAGGTATAGGTTTCGAGTTCTTTGTTTGCGTTAGCGTATTACGTTTACGTTTACGTTTAATACATAATAACCAACTACCGATTGACAAAAAAAAAAACAACTACCAAATGTGTGGTAGACTAGTGGCGAATCATTTTTGAAAGAATGTTTCTTCTTTTATTCTCTTAAAATGGATGATTTACATTCAAAATGAGTATCACTTTCTCATGTAAACACAACAACAACACATATGTTTTTGAAACATTTGGGACCATATCAACTTCGAATGATATGAAACCTTTTGAAACAGTTTGTAGGCCCAACAGAAGAAATTTCCACGGCGGCGGAAGCACTTATCGGGAGGTCGACAACATTAACGGAGGCTCTGAAAGCAGCAGCCATGAATGTCGGCCACAAACCAGTGGAAACCACCGACGTAGCTGCCATAAAAGAGGTAGAAACAAGGGCTATCGGAGGAGACGACATAGAAGGTACTGGCGGTGGTGTAACCGCCGTGGCAAGTAAGGCGATTGCTCGTAACAAAACAATAGGAAAAGAAAGTGAGAAGACAAATCTCCGCGACGTTATCGCGGAGATTGATGTGAAAGTAACGAGAGACAGAGAAGTGACAAGTGAAGACGCAGAAGCAGTGGTTCAAGCTGAGCTTAATCATTCTCCTTTCAAGAATATTATTCCTGGAGGTGTTGCTGAATCCGTCGCTGCAGCTTATAAACTTAATCACGATCCATCTCTTTGATATCCTTTGCTATTTATTTAAAACATATCTATAACGGTCTTGGCTGTCTTGGCTTTTGTTGCATAAATAATCACTAAAGAAGCTTAAAACCAGTGGATGCAATTATAATTTTTTTTTTATTCATGATGTTATAAACTTCTAAGTTCATCTCACTATACTTAAAAACGACCACCACAATCAAACAAATTTTAACAATACGTACAAATATGTTATTGACCAATATGACAGGATAGCGTTTAAAACTACATTTTATCTTCCTCTTTTGGCGCCATTGCCTTTAATAATACTCACACAATATATAGACCAATATGACAGGATAGCGCGTTTGAGACAGCTCGAGTAAACTAGTGATGATAAGGTGGATTAAACACATTGTGCGTCGATAAACCTAGAGGGAAAAAGGTGATGGAACCAATTAACGGAGCTGCCTCCATCTAAACTACATGGCTGATTTGTTAAGATGAGTTTGATTAGTATATCGGAAGGTGGAAGAAAAGAGGAGATTATAACCAAGACATAGGTAATCTAGTGGTGGTGTAAAACATAGGTAATCTAGTGGTGTTTCGGCGATTCCTCCAAAAGAGGTTAAATCTTGAACCCCTTAGTTCAAACCTTAGCTTGTTTGAGAGAGAGGTGTTGATTCCTATGAACTCTAGAGACCTATATAGAATGGTTCAAAGACATGCCTTGACAAAGAGGAGATTTTCTATGGCAGTTGCGATTTCAGAATCGCCTCGGACTTTGATTTTACCTAGGAGGACATGTTTTTCAAAATAAAATGTGGCATGAATCATGCTAAGGTGTAAGCAACCATCAGCCGGAGATATGCCCTCCAAATGAGAATAACTGTGTTTTTTTTTTTCCCTTGAATAATAATTTTTATAATTACACAATTTCCATTAAACAAGAAGAAAAAAAAGTTACACGAATAATCCAACCAACAAAAACAGAACAAAGCATGAGGACCAAAACCTAATTTGATTTTCTACAAATCTCACGTCACAAACCAAAAAAAAAAAAGAATTGTAACACAAACACTAGGAAGAAACAAAACCATTGTGGAGGAAGAACAAAATGATCGGATCCATCACGTTAATGAATGAAATAAGTCAACGCCAAAGCCACCATCATTAGAACATACGCTATCCCCTGATCTATCGATGTTCCTGCCAAAAACGCGAATCCAAACAATATCAATATCAATTTCTTGTTCTCCAAGATAGGGTTTTTTAATTATATGGTATTAGTGAAAGATTTATCCTAAGATTAATACCGTCGCTGGTGGGTGCGGGAGCTGGCGAAGACGATTGAGCATGAGCAATCGGCAAAAGAATCACGGAGATGATGACGAAGACGGCGAGAATCTCCAACGGAAATTTCAGGGACGCCATTCTTTTTCTTTATCTCCGGTGATTATTCCGGCGAAGGAATCTTGTTTTGGTTTTGTAAAATCTCACCAGAAAAATCAAGAAAAAAAAAGACCGATTGATGGAAGAACAGAGGAAGCTAAAGATTTGGTTAAATAGTAAAACATGGCACAGAGAATGTGGGGCCTAAACACACAAATCCTCTCTGTCTCAAACTCTAATCACTAGTTGGTTGGTGCGTTGTCATTTAATTAATTAAAAAGATTTTATTATTAAATTAGAGGTTTAACGAGAGAAACGGTTAATTATGTTCTGTTTCTAAGCTGTGTCTGAGAAGGATTAAAGCAAAGAGAATCTCCAGCCTGGTTTCGATTTACTTTCCCGGTTTTGCAATCTTCCTTTTTTCGGAAGATCATTATATCGGTCCCTAATTTCAATTTGTGAGTTGTAATAACCCGGTTCAGAGCTAAACCGAACGAAACATTCACTAAAAACACTCCATTAACAAAGATTCTAACCCGTTTTTGTTGTTGTTGTTGTTAATTTCGATTCTACATAAGTTTATTGATTTGAACATAAAAGTTCAATATCTTATACGTTTATAATTTTGTCTTTTTTAACAAAACAAAATAATTTTGTCTTTTTATATTTTTGATAAAAAAAAGATTCATAAGGTTTTTAATTTCTACAATTTATAGAGTTTGCGATAAACCAAAATTTTGATAACTTTTTACAACCAGTGATATAAGAATACAAAATTACGTTTAAATTTATTAACATATTAAATATTCAATTCATCAAACCCCTATTATATAATCGTAAGTCAAGATCATCCTTCCATTTAGAAAAAAAAAGAAGAAGAAGCAAATTCAGTCCCAAATTGTACTTATAACCCAAATAACTCCTAACAAAACTGGAATCGAATCAAAAACTGAATGATTTCCCAAAATATTTAAATTATAATTATATACCCAAAAATTTGTTTAGTTTGTTATAATTTACGGTTATTCGGAAAAAAAGTATTTGGTTCGTTTTGGTTAGTTTTGGATAGTTTGGTTAGTTCATGTATTTTCGGATAATAATTTATAACCAAAACCGAAAACTATCTGAAGATACTTTCATTCCAAAACGATTCGTCACTATTATCTAAACTAATTCAAGCTGAATTGTATCCAAATATTTAACAAAAAAAAAAATATTGTATCCAAATACGAACCAAACCGACTTTTGTTCAGTTGATCTTACACTTCTTATCCAAAAAACTGTAAAATGGAACCGAATTGAACGTCCATACCTAATTGATATTTTAGAACTAGACCTATTCAGCCCCGGCTCAGATGGGTAGGGCGGAAGTGCGACGGCCCGGGGCTTTTTTTTTATAAAAAAATTTACATATAAAAAAGGTCCAAATATTTTTTTAAAATATTATTAATATGAGAATTATATTTTAAGAGGCCTAATTATTTATAAGAAAATGTATAAAAAGGCCCAAAATTTTTAAAATAACAATTTTTACTATAAAAACTCCGCAAAATTTTTAAAAATTAAGTAAATTTTCTCTTTGTATATAATAATAGGCCAAAAAAATTTTTTTTGCTCTAAGGCTCTCAAATATATTGAGCCGGGGCTAGACCTATTATAACATGGGAACAAGAAACGTGGAAAAAGTATCGGTCTTAGATTGATTTTTAATTAGGGTGCTTTGATATTTTTCCATTAACGTAATATATATTTTTGTATTGGAAAGAAAAACAGCTAAGGTTTTTTTCTCTACCGATATATATTTTTTGTTTTTATGTGTGATCTTTAGAGACATAAACCAATTTATCTATGTTAAGCGAGAGTAATGTGATATACTTCCAAGAAAGAAATACCCAAAAAGGAAACTTTTGGATTTTGGTTCAACAATACTGGATACTCTGAAGTTTTGGATAGAGCGTCAACCTTCTTACTGTGGTTAAATCAAAAGTCTGATATTACATACTACAGAAAATATCTTGTACACCTATATAGAGAAAAACTGAGCTTACGTGATTGTTTAAGGAACGAGAAAAATGTTATTTAAATCATCAGTTTATCATTTTTGTTAGTTTAAATCATGAACCTTAGACCTGGTGGTTTAAATCCTTAATTTTATGTTATTTTTTATTTTAATCATGAATTATACACATTGCTAACTGGCTAAACGGATTAATAAGACGATATCATCGTAGAATTGGTATTTCGAAGCCATCACATAATTTTTCTTCTACACCAACATGGTTTTCATCTTCTTCTTTGCCAGATTGCTCTGTTTAGCCAGTTAACAATGTGCCCTAATTGGCTTAGTCTACGAGAATTCGTGATTAAATTGAAAGTCAACATAAAATTGAAGATTTAAGTCACCAGGTCCACATAAAATTAAGGATTTAAATCACCAGATACAGAATTCATGCTTTAAACCAACGAAAATGGCAAACTGACGATTTAAATGACATTTTCTCCTTAAGGAATGTGTTTATTAAGTAGTTTTTTAAACTAAGCATAATAAATTAGATTCAAGAATTTATTTTTGGTTAAATCCTATTAGTAAGCGTCCAAGTACGGCATAAAAGATCTTAGGGCTTGACTGGTTTAAACGCAGTGGTTGCGGTTGCGGTTGTGGGAGTTTGCGGAAGCGGGCGGTTGCGGTTTCAAGCGTTTTTTAGCGTTTTGACCGACTGGTTTAGCGGTTGAAAACGGGTGCGTTTGCGGGAGATTTACTACTGGTTGATCAGCGGGTACGATAGCGGTTAAACCAAAATTTACCAAAATAAATTTAATATATGATTATAAAAAATTATAAAACACCAGAAACTATAGTTATGAAAAGTATAAATTTTTTAAAAATGATTAATGATTAAAAACCATAAATAATTATTCATATAAATTTTTATATTGAAAACAAAAATAATTATTTATATTAGAAAATTAAAGTTAAATAATAATTATATTTTTAGAATTAACGTGAATATAAATCAGACATGATGATATATATTTTAATTTATTTATTTTCCTTTTTTAGTTTATTTCCTTTTTTACACCAACCGCAACCGCCCGCAACCGCAAACGCTTGCGGGAAGGAGCTTTTGAAATCCAGCGATTTCGAGCGGTTCGAAGCGGTGTGGAGCGGTTTCTATGATTGGTACCAACCGCTAGCAACCGCAACCGACCGCTAACAACCGTTAGGCGGGTGCTAGCGGGAGAACCAATCAATCCTTTAGAATCTATTTTGTAATGCCGTGAATCATTTGAAGTAATAACACCATTCCATTTTCATTTCCGTTGGTTTCTTGCATTATTGTCTATTTTGTATAGACTTTTTATGGAGAAAAGAATGATTAATTTTTGAAAAAAAAATTCTATAGGAAAATCAACTATATTAATTTTATGTATTATGTAAACTATATCATATGATTAACTTTTATGTTTATATATAGGATTTATGTTTGTTTTTTGTTTTTATTTTGTTACCGTTATATTAGGGAGTGGGTGCCATTAACATTTAACCGACTGATTTAATTATTGTTTTTTTTTCTCCGTAGTGAACACAATCTAAAACAGTAATGGCCTAATATGGGGGAAGACAATTTGTTTAACGTGGACGAGATAGTTTAGGAAGTTTTCATTTTTTTTTTTTAATTTTAATGTCTCGTAGGGCTAATACTAAAGCGGATAATCTAGCATGAAAAGTTCGTACAGAACCGTTTCATATCACATGTGTAAACAATATTCCTCACGAATGGTTCTTTTGAGCTCTAATTAACTTCGGATGACAAAAAAAATAGTTTAGGGAGTAAATATGTGCATCTATATATTTTCATAATTAAACTTTAAAATGACATTAAAAATGTAACAATCAAACATTAATTTTAGCAGCTCACATGAAACCATGATGAAACCAATCATTTATTAGATCTTCAATTCTGGTTTATAGTCACTAGATACTCTTCCTTCAAAGCAAAATACATTTATTCTCTTAACTAGGCTTTAAACTTAAACTTAACGCAAAAGAGCAACCTTTTATTAGCCGAGAAGCTTCAACCATCCCAAGGCCATTGCTGCTAACACAACATCATCTTTGTTCTTCTTCTCCTCTTCCATCTTCTTCTCTTCCTCCTTAAACCAAGTATCATACTCTTCATCTTCATTCCTCTTCTTCTCCTCTTCATTCTTCTCCTCTTCCTTCTCCACTTCATTCTCTTCCATCTTCTTCTTCTCCTCTTCTTTCTTCTCCACTTTCCTCTCTTCCCGCTTCTTCTCCACTTTCTTCTCTTCCCGCTTCTTCTCCACTTCATCCCCCTTGATTTTGATTCCAATCAGCCTCAACATCGCAAAAATGAAGGGCCATTTTCTAGCCCCTAATTTGTCCCTAAAGATGATTGTAGGAAATGATTTCCCACCATCCTTGGGTCGATTCTTCTCAACCCTTCTTGTATCATACTCTTCGTTCCTATTCTTCTTCTCTTCCATCTTCTTCTTCTCCTCTTCACTTCATGCCGTGAATCTTTTGAGGACGGTAATAATAACATCCCATTTTCATTTCCGTCCGCGTCTTGCACTATCTCTATTTTTCTAGAGATTTTTTTAATGAAGAATATAATGATTATTCCTTGTAAATCTTAAGAATCTCATAATGTTAATAAACATAGATCTACTCCTTCTTCCGGTTTTTTCTCTTCATTTTCTTCCGGCTTTTTCTCTTAATTCTCTCCCGGCTTCTTCTCTTCATTCTCTTCCGGCTTCTTCTACTCTTCATTCTCCTTGGTTATGATTCCTATCAGCCTTAACATAAAAATAAATAAAGGTCACTTCCCAACCCCTATTTTATCCTCCAATGGAAGTTCCCTTAGTCTCTATATATACAAATAAGTAATTATGTACATAAAAAAAAAACGCATTTTGTTTTGCTAAATTTTTTTTGTTCAACTTAAAATAACCCATTACTAGATCATGACCCATACCAAAGGCGGAGGTATAAGCATAACAAGGGGGTCAATTGACCCCTATGAATTTATAAAAATTGTTTATTTACTTGTATATTTGAAGCAAAACTCACAAAAATAGTTTAAAATGTGCTTATTGACCCCACAAAAATTTGTTTCGAAATAGATTTTAGTCATTAGAATAAAATTGACCCATATAAACGTAATGGCTAGCTCCGCCACTGACTCGTATAGTAGTATGGGTTGAATTTTATATAGTACAAAATTTTCTATATTATATATTTTAAAATAAAGTGTTGATATATTATAGTATTAAGTGAAAATATTTTTTTTTTGTAAGTACATAGATATACTATTAGAATAAAGATATTTTCTTTTTTCCTATAATACTACATTATGGATACGTTTTCTTAAGATATGAAAATCGAAAGTAATATCATTTTCAAAAAATTAATATTGTTTGAACAATGAGTTAATATATTTTTAACAATCACAAAATGAAATTGCACATAATTCAGTTAGATCAAAAATTGAAATATCATAAATGTGTCATATAGGAAGTTAACTATTATTTGAATTAATTTAAGAAGTTCTTTTTTTTTTTAATTTGTAATTCTTCGGTTGTTGAAATAGAATTTTGTTTGAGCTAATTACAGAATTTAGCAAATATTCGCATAATCAAATATGTTATGAACATATTTTAGTAAATAATAATGTCAAATTCAACTCGTGCGTGAAGTCTATATTTTCATTTTAGAATTCCATTGAAAAAATTGCGTACACAATCTATCATTCATTATTTTCCAAATTGCTTGCAGAATCAAATTTTCAAATATTTAGAAATGTCAAACCTTATTTAACACATCTCATCATATAATATTAACATGTCTTCAGTTATATATATCTGTTTTAAAAAATCAAATTAAAATATTTATAATTTTATTTTATTTTAATTTATTAAATATTTATAATATTCTTTAAAATATAAAATTTAAACTATTTTAAAATTTTCTAAATTAGAATTCTTTTTATTTTTTATTGTACTATATAAAATTATGAATTTCAAAAAAGAATTGTATGAAATAAAATAGAAATATTCAAATAGTTATAAGGATCGTAACTCATTTCATGATATAATACATTATATTTAACACGCCGCCTATTGTAAATATTTTTAAATGTATTTATTTAAAAAAAAAACAAATTAGAGTATTTATAATTTTTAAATTTTTGATCTCTTAAGTATTGATGATATTTTTAAAAAAATCAGATAAAACTATTTTTAAATATTCATAAATAAAATATTTAAAATTTTATTGTAGTATATAAAATTATAGATTTCAAAAATATAAATGTATGAAATTGACTATAGATATTCAAATTCTGACCCGTTCTTTCAACTGAGATACATGAAACACTGGATAGATCTGAGATTCTTGACGTAACTCCAACTTATAAGCCACATGTTCACATTTGTCCAAAACCTTTGATGGACCATAATATTTCGAAGCTAGCTTCACTTGATCGCATAACAACTTATTGTTGCATGTATGGTTACAGCTTCACGTACACAAAGTCGCCAATGTCAAATTGTCTGTGAGAACGGTGTCTATTTGCAGTTTGTTGCATTCTATGTTGTGCCTTCATAAGATGAAACTTAAGAAGGAGAATCATACTCTCTCGATCTTGTAAACATTTTGCAACGAAAACCACTTTAGATTCTCCTAGTCGATAAGGTAGATGGAGAGGTGGTGACTGCCCATACACGACTTCATATGGAGACATTTGCGTTGCAGTATGGAACGTGATATTGTACTAAAATTCTGCTAAGGAATTAGTCATTGGCTTCATAAATTCTGTCTATCACTGTACATACACCTGAGATAAGTTCAAGGCACTACAACTACAACTACTGATAAAATTCTGAATATCCTTAATTTAGACATGCCCTTCCAATAGAACATACCTTTTACCCAAAGTCTCTTCCGTCTCCCGACACTAGAATATATCTAAAACGTAAACGAACAAAGAAACTAGAAATATGTACTAACAAAAAGAATTTTTTTTTTCTTAGCACATGGTCCAACCAAAAGTTGAGCCGAGTCAGTATAAAAGACATTCAAGAAACCAGAAGCTAAGCTTGGGGATCATCATTTCACTAATATTATTCAAAACTGTGTTTAAGTCATCATCATAATCCAAATCATCCTTCCATCTACACCCAAAAAGTAAATTCAGTCTCTAATTTCATTAGATTAATCTCTGGTTTTCATCTCAAACCAGACTAAAGTTTACCAAAAAAAAAACAAAAAAAAAACCATTACCATAAACTAGCTATTGACTTATACTATAACGAACATGTTCCTCATGACGTTTACCCTCCAAGTCATGGAGATGGGGGAATAGCAAAGAATGGATCTTCTCTGTTGTTATAGATCTCGAAGAGTTGTTTCGAGTATTTGCATGCTAATATTTCGCATTTCTTAACGTCTTCAAACTTGAAACTTTTCAAATGCTCAACCGATTTCTTCAAATCACCAGCGGGATCTCCATCCGTCAGAAATAGGGCTATGCTAGTGCCCCTAATCATCATTCAAGAACGCAAATCAAGAAACCATTTTAATAACAGATCAAAAAGGGTTTGCTAGTTACTACCTTTCAGCGTCAACCTTGCTGAAACCGCGACCATTACTGACATGACTTGATCTTCCCACCTTTTCATCTTCTGTTTGAAACCTGAACAGAACACAAACCGCTCTCATACAAAGCTCGGGATCTTTACCGAAATCTGCCAGCATATCTGCCTCATATTCCCATTTCCGGTTCTCGGGTTTCTTGTCCCTCCTTAATCTTGACATGACTTCAGCATAACCAGGTTCTCCATCAGATTCCTCTTCCCCGGTTTCATCAGAATTTTTGCTGACACTCTCATGACTATCATCATCAACAATAAACCCATCCAAACTCTCGCTTTCTGACTCTTCTTCTGTCTCATCATCGGCCGCATTATCACTTGTCAGGATTCCCACAAGTCTCTCTGTTGTAGCAGATATCTCTTCCAAAACTCTCTGTTTATTCAGTCTTGACGACACTCGACGCTTTCCACTCAATCTCCTGGACTCACTCTCTCCTTTATTTGATGTATCAACCAAATCTGACATCTCTTGGTTAGTTGGTTTCAAATTCTTGAGTATTGAAATCGGTATATTGTCTTCATCATCATCATCTTCATCGCTGGCAATAACCCGCTTCCTCTTACGCCTCGAAAGAGGAGTACTTGTGTTAACATCACAAGGTTCCACATCTTCATCTTCATAATTCTCACCAACACTTCTTTCCTCTAAAGTATCCATAACATCAGCAGATTCCTTCTCACTTCTCTCCTCTGTTTCACCATCACATAAATCAACTAAACCAGTCAATTCGTGACCATCATCTTTAAACGACAACATCTTATTCACTCGTCTCCGAGAAGACATGTTGTCTCTGTCTCTGTCTCTCTCCAAGATATAGTCTTTAACCGGTGTGGTCATACAAGGTGAGCCTACATGAAGAAACAAAAAACACTAACAAAATCAAATACATTACACCAAAAAGCGAAACACAAGCGGATTTATTCTAATAAACCGATCTATGATTCTATTCACTAATGTCAACCAAAAGGCTGAAACATATATTCTTCTCACCTGAACTTTGATGATAACCTAAACCTTCCCTAGTCAGAGCATCATCATTATACACTTTACAAGATTCAGTTTTCTTGATCCTAGCTAACTCCAACCCTAACTTCACATTCTCATCCAATTCCAATTCTCCATATCTAAACCCACCAATTTCATCTAACTTTCGAACCGTCTCCACAAGTTTCTCAAACTTTATTCTCCAATCCTCAAGTTCTTTCTCAGCCACCTGTTTCTCAAACTCCAACGCTGCGTTCACCATAATCTGATCAATCAATGAACCTTCCTCAGATTCTTTAAGATTCTTCAACTCTTCTTCAACTACTAACTTCTCCGATTCCAATTCTTTAACCCTCAATTCAAGTGACTCAAACTCTTTGTTTCGTTTCTGCAACTCTGTTTCTAACTCAATGTACTTTTCTTCACCTTTTAAAACCCTTTCTTCTAACTCAAGACACCGACAATTTTGTCCCATCGAATTCACCTCCATAGCCAAAGATTCCTCTTCTTAAAACTATAATTAAAACCCTAGAATATCAACAAGTCTCCTAGAATACAAAAAACAAACAAATCAATTACACAGAACAAAAACTTAAACCGTACCTCAAATTTTCAAAACTTGCTGCTTCCAAATTCAGAAGAAAACAGAGAAATCACGAATTGATCTAACATTCTTTATCCAAACCCTAATAAACGCGAGACGAGAATTAGACTAATCGGAGAAAAAAAAAAGAAAAAAGGAACAATTCTAATTTCCTCTGTGGAACAAGTAACGGACAACTGTTCACAAACCCTAATAAACACGATGCGGTGTCACGTGTGCACGCGTGTTAAGATTTGCCACGTTGACGATTGTGGTCCGCACTACACGCCGTTTGTATAAGATTAAACGTCACGCATTTTTGGCAATGTCTATAGAGGTGGGCTCACTTATGGGCCATAAGGCTAATTTTTAACGGCCCATTGTAGAGCCATTGGATGCTTTATGTTTTTAACTTAAGGAAATCTTCCGAGTAGTACAGAGGGTTTAAATGGAAACAAGGACAAGAGGTCCACATTTTGAAGTCGAGGAAGACATTCTTGAAGCTTTATAGTTATTGAATTATTGTAAGATTGTTCTTTTTGATTCACTTAATTATTCGAAGTTAAAAATTGATTGCTCTTTTTTTACCCTCTGGCTGATTTCAGCACAAGTTTTTATAATCTGACAGGATTTCGTTACCTCTTTTGTTGCACCATTGGAGAGGAAAACCGTAACAAAAATTTACTTGTTTTGGTTACTTGGACAAGTCAACTCTCGTTAATTTTCTCGATTCCTTGACATTTAAAATTCAGCAACGGATCCATTTTTTCATGGTAACATTACAATTTTGGCTCAAACTAATTATATTTAATGAAATATATGTATGTATCTCTATCTACTCGAAATGGATTTTTTTGTAGTGGAAAAAAAGAGAGTAAAATGTATGTTATTTAAAAAAACAAGGCCGAAGTTTGAATCCAAGAGTTTTAGAATAAAATGGTCATGTCATATATACTCACTAGTCACTACAATATGATACATCGTTTCGATAGAACATGTAATTTAGTGTTTTGTGCTAATTTCGTCGATCGCTGCGTTACTAAGTGGATTCAATATACCATAATGCATGTTGACAAAAAAAAAAAATTATAAGACTTCAATTATAAATAATCTGGAATCTGAAACTAAATAACAACTCGGTTAAAAAGATAAAATATTCACAAATAGCGAATATATATTTGGCTAGTTAATATACTTGCACGAGATTTACAAAAAAAACATCAACTCGAAGCATTCAAGTTTAAGTTTTTGCTGAAAATTTTCAAATAGAAGAGTAAAAAACAGTTTGAAGATGCATGCACCACATCACAAAAAGGTGCATAACCATAACCACTCATAATGGTTTTAGTAGAAGATGGGGACATTGCATTCACCATGTGGGCTCTTCGAATCTAATTTGCAATCAAATGTATTATGGGTCCCCACTTATTTGCGGGAGGCCATTTCTTCTCCAAATCTAGCCGTCATTATTATTTATTTCAGCAAAATTATCAAAGAAATAACCCTATTTAGGAGTAATGATCAATACTGATTTAACAATCATCCATTCATGAATGAAAGAGTAGTATTTGTGGTCACATAAAATAGGACCTAGCATTTTTGAAATGTTTTATAAATGGACTGTCTCTAAGTCATTAATGTGTCTTACAAATTTAAACACTGGTCCAATTAATATAAAGACAACACTACTTGAAAATCAACTGTTTGACTCCGAGGAGAATCTCTTGCTTGATCTAAAACATGCATGGCATTTGTATCATGTACTAATATGATTCTTAGTTCTAGGTCCGTTTGTTCCAAATGTTCAATATGTTAGGATTATTTACAAAACTAATAAATGTGGCTTTTTTTTGGCAAGCAAGACTCGTATATATAAATGGTTAACTAAAAACTACAAAATGTTTAATGTTCTGCACGTATATAGTTTTTTGTTTTTTTTTGTTCCTTATAACTTTCCTCTATATATGTTAGTTCCCGAGTAAAAGCTCTCTAAACCTTCCTACTACTTTTGTGAAACTCACTATTTTTTGAGTATCATCAATTTATTGTAAAAAGATTGTTCTGTTAGTATCATCATCAATTACTGTAAATCGGAAAAGAAAACAATTACTATGAGCTAAGTTGTTTTTGAGGAAACTCATTCGTATTACAGAGACACAATTATTACCTACGATATTTGTCTTGCATAGATGATGAAACTCATAAACTTGTAATCATGCAATAAGGCACAGTGCGATGAGAGAGAGAGAGCAATAAAGCGTGGCTCATGTATTTCGTGGTGAGAGTAAATGATATTTCAGATCTTCGTAGCGATTAAAGTTTGAGTAGGACCCAACTCATTCACCTCTTCAGCTACTTCTACAATTTTGTTTCTACTATAATCGATTTTATTTTTTACCCAAATAAACAAATAGAAATAAAAATGTTATCATTCAAAATCCTTAGATTCTGCTACTAGTACAAAACCTTTGCCAATTTTTGTATATGTTCACATTTTAGTTGATATGTTAACAGAGAAAAATGCACACATAAGTTATATGCAACACCATATAGTCGTGTCCTAGCTAGTGACTGCCCAATTACAGAGATGAGAGACGTGTAGGGATGTAATACGTAGGTAGGGTGCAGGCAGAAATTAAGGAAATTAAATTTTTGTCATGCAAATGTAATAAAAGCACATAGAAGGAGACAAATGTGTAATATTAATACTATAAAGAATTTTTTTGAATTTTAAATGGAAAAAAGAAAGGAAAAAGAGGTAATGGTTGGCGTTGAAATCCAACTTACAATTTTCAAAGTTTGTGTTCTTTTCTCGATATTTCTTCACACACACACAAGTTGGTAATTCAGCTGCATGTTTGTGTGTATATACTGCTATCATTTACTTTCTTTCTTCTTTTTTTTTGTGATAATGAACTACTATCTTTTGCTTATATTTAGGGTTTCTTCATTATTATTTTTTATTTATCTCTTGAGGATCTTATCAACGCGAGCCCTTGATGTATCTCAAAGAATCATTCAATGCTCGATCGGAGCCTAGGGTTTTAGAGCTGATTTTAGTTCAAAGCTATAAACTTAGGGTTTTGCTTTTTTCCTTCTCTAAAATCGACGTAGGATGTAGATGTAGCATTTAGCCATTTAGGGCATACTGTGTTTTGGTCCCCAATGCGACTCCTACTGTCAAAATTCACAACTACGTGAATCGTCCCCATACAAACAGCTACACACATGCAAAATTGTAAATGGTGATCTACGTAATCTTCTTATGCGTTCATATGTAGATGGTAGACTTAAAAGATGTTAACGAATGCTCAATTGCTCATATATGTGTTATGATTTATATTTTTGATGTGGACGTATATTCCATTAAGGAATTAGAGAGTTTGTAAAGATTTATAAAATTAACCGATGATGTTTTTGTAGTTTTCAACCCAAAACTGATTAATTATTCAAATATAATGTGTTATTTGAGTGCTACTAGACGTTATTCCGATAGTCTAGTGCTACACTGGAAAATGAATTATTTACGGCAGTAATTTTTTTCATTAAATTGTAGTTTTGATTATATTTAGAGTCAACTAAATCCTCCTTGTCATCAAAAGACAAAAAAAATTGTTTACGCAAAGCGGAAGTGTATAGCGTTTTACCAAAACGTCAAACTAGTCTCCTATTTTGTATCTCTTCGATTAATTATCAAATGACTAAGTGAACACACTAACATAAATATCTATGCTCGACCATATGAAAATTCCATTATACTACGACCACTTACTGTGTTTGATGTTAGATTACGTACGTACACAGAAAAAATAAAAATAAAAATAAAAAGAGAAAAGAGAGCTTAAATTTTTCCATTTTATAAAATATTTTAATAGTTGACCAAGAAAAACATTTTTAATATATATATATATATATATATATCTATGTTCATTTTCTTTGATGTTTTTAAATTTTATGCAAAACTTAATTAGTTAAATTTGATGTGTTGTGGTGATCATTTCTATTGTAGAATGTATTTTATTATTAGTTAAATTATTTTTAGTTAGATATTATATAATTTTAATGTAGTAAAGAATATACATATAATTTATGTCATTTCTTAATCTCCATCTTTTTAGCTAAAACATCCTAATTGTTACAAAGAAAGTATAATTTATGATATTTCTTGATCTATATGTTTTTAGGTAAAACATCTTATAAATCAAAACAGAAAAAATTACTGTATTTTTAGCTAAAAGATCTTATAAATCAAAATAGAAAAAGTGTAATTTATGTTATGTCCCTTAATCTATGTGTGTTTAGATAAAACATCTTATGAATCAAAACAGACGAAAGTACTATAAGTTATGTGATCCAAAAATCAAGTGCGAGTAATTTTGGAACCAGATTGAGATCTATACACAGGATTTCAACCTTACGAACCGAGCTTGAGTTGGTGCTACGTTTGAAAAGTGATTCATATGTCAAAAACCTGTCGTGGTCTCATACTCGGATAGATGTACATGTAAATGGTTCCTAACTTCACCAAAATGACCATCCAAAATCCACAACTAATATATCCAACTATCTATAACTAGATAATTTATCAAAATAAATTTGAAAATATATCCCGTTTACTATAAACGATTTACAAAACCAAAACCTAAAATCCGAAACAAGATCATGATCATCACTTTAGCTAACAAAAGAAGATCATGATCATCGCTGCAATAAGGAGATAGTGTGTAAATAAATATCCTTATACTCCATCATACATGCATCCATCTTCACATACATACATACATGCATCCATGTTTATATATATATATATGTATGTGAAAACATGGATGCATCATGCATGTCTGATGGAGTATAAGCATGCATGCATGTGGATGAATGAAGAATTGGAATCTCGGGCACGGAGAAGGCGTGTCCGGTCATTGAAAGCCGCCCACCATCTTTATTATATTTGTTTCCGAAGTACTGATCTTTCTGCTCAACTTGCAGATTTTGATTTCTGCGCAACTTGCAACTTTCTAATTCTCAACTTTTTTCTGATTAATTGCTTCAAAAGTCAATTATTATTATAAAAAGGCAATAAATTTCAGAGTATTCATATATTCATTCTTTTAGTCTGTCGAGTTTTTCTTTGATTAGTAATTATCGACGCCAACTCATGACACGACTTCTTAATCGAGACTGCAGGAAGAATATAATCAACGTTTAGTTATGTCATATAAATAAAATAAATTTATGTCAATCTCTTTTTTGTTGTTATAGTAATGTGACGAGCAACAGTGTTATAGAAATGTAGATTGTGATTTGCGAAATAAATAGAGCAAGACAAAACTGTACGAAAACTAAAAACATGTCATAGTCTCCATAAAAGGGTATCTATCCGTATATATATGAAATTGAATACTAATACCTTGGATCCGAGTCATATCAAATTAATATCCTGCATGCATGAATAATTAAACTTTAGTTACATTACTATGTCCGCTAAATCAAAATCACTGACATATATATTGTTTCTTAATTTGTATAGTGTATTAAGTTCTTCCTGGTTGGTTAAAACCGAAAACCGAATTCGAGTTTGGTTTACATTTAACCACAGTGGAATTCATGAAAACTAGAATTTTAAGATCAGTTTGGAATGTGTCACATGAGAACATGTAACTAAAAGTATTTCATAATTATAAGACATTGTTTCATATAGCATATTTATAAGCATTGCATTAAAAGGAAACGTATATAGTTTGTTTTCTTAATTGATGATGTTTCTTTAATTTGGGCTAGAAACAAAACATAAAGGAGAAGAGACCCGTTACTAAAAAGACATGGTCAGGTAAATAATATCTGACAGCCAACACATTAACTTCAAACCTAACGACTACCTGGTTTGTCTTGGCTCCATCTTCTTAAATTTTCGTTTATTTTGTAAAACATTTTAGTGGATTATCAATTTTTTTTTTTTTGGCAAACAAGGTATTATATATATGTAAAAAATTCAAAAACATTTTGAAAGGGAAAGTTCAAATGAAGGGTCCTCAAGATGCAATTTGATTTTGATGAGACAAAATGAGGCATGACTAGTATGACATCAACTATTTATTGCCTTAGATCTATCTCTTGTCTTTTGTTTTTTTGAAAACAAATTTGTTAGCTCCTTGTATCAATTTAAAGATGAACTTACAAAAGAGGTGTGTATATATATAATACCTTGTTTGCCAAAAAAAAAAAATTATATTAGTTAGATATTTAGACTTTCTTAAACTTTTTTGAGAGACTCTTATAATTAATAAAATAATATTATTTATGATTTTTTTTTTAGATAAAAGACTTTTGTGAGAAACTCACCAATGCACATGATCTTATATTAAACTACCAAAATAGCAAAGAACAAATTTGCTTGTTTGAAATCAATTCACTATGCTCTAAGTGAAAATCAATATTTGGACATCGACTGACGATAACATGTTTGAAATTGGTTTACCAATCATAAAAGGTGTCTAAATTTGTATATGTTGTTTTTTTTGAATAATGAATGATCTATAATGTGAATGTACAACATATCATTCAATTGATTGTCTCACGAGTGAGGCGCTAAAATAAATGTGAATTCACTAATTTCAAATAGTTTTTGTTTGTTCTTTTCTTGCATATATATATTTACTTGGAAACCGGGATTGGTCGGACCATTCGCAACCCGAACATAAACGTAAATTAAATACAAAGAACGTACATGTCCGTGTTTATGTGTATTACATGTTTGCGTGTACAAAAAACAATTATACCGAGTTTGTGATTATTCAAAATTTTACCCCCAAAAGAATCCATAAAAATCTTTTCCTAAGGAATTTATGTATCTTTCCCTTTGCAATATGCAACCTTTATCTCTCTAATATAAGTATACAGTAAGACGTACCATATATATATATATATGTAGATGCATATTTATATCTAAAACATAAATGAGACACGAAAAACCTAGATCCTCCCCAAATTTCATCCAACGGCACAAACCGCATAATAAATAACCATATCAAAATAAAATAATAAAAGTTGAAATTTGATAGCGATAGTTTAGTTCTCGATGAATGCGAGTCCCTCATATTTACTCCTTTTGGCATTCACTCTCTTTATTTCTCTTTATCAACTTGATATGTCTTTTGGCGTCTCTTTCTTTCTCTAAATCTTTCTTTTTTTTTCTTTAGTGTTTTTTTTAAGTCCAACCATAAGACAAAACAACGAACGAGGAAGAGAGAGAGAAGGATATATTTCTAGTCACGATGCAGGAGATAATACCTGATTTTCTTGAAGAGTGTGAATTCGTCGACACTTCACTAGCCGGAGATGATTTATTTGCCATCTTAGAAAGTCTTGAAGGCGCCGGAGAGATATCTCCGACTGCTGCATCTACACCCAAAGATGGAACCACAAGTTCCAAGGAGTTAGTTAAGGATCAAGATTATGAAAACTCATCTCCTAAGAGGAAGAAGCAAAGACTAGAAACCAGGAAAGAAGAGGACGAAGAAGAAGAAGACGGAGATGGAGAAGGAGAAGGTGAAGAAGAGAATAAGCAAGATGGGCAACACAAAATGTCTCATGTAACCGTGGAACGTAACCGGAGAAAGCAAATGAACGAGCACTTAACTGTTTTACGTTCTCTTATGCCTTGTTTCTACGTCAAACGGGTATATTCAATACATCCATAGATTACTATTCGTTCAACTAATCTTTTTGGTATACCTAACAATCCTATCATTTCTTAGAAACACCAAAACTCTCATATCTATGTTTTAGGAATAATAACAATTATAATGACATTTGGTCCCACTAATCATCTCTTTTTCTTTTCTTTCTTTCATGTCACAATGTGATATAGAATGTTCATATTGACTTATATTTTCTTTCTTTCCTCATAAACCAACCTATTAAAAAAAGGGGGACCAAGCATCGATCATAGGAGGAGTTGTGGAGTACATAAGCGAGTTACAACAAGTTCTTCAGTCTTTAGAAGCCAAGAAACAACGTAAAACCTATGCCGAAGTCCTAAGCCCGAGACTTGTCCCGAGCCCTCGGCCTTCACCGCCTGTTCTAAGCCCGAGAAAACCACCTCTTAGCCCGCGTATCAACCACCACCAGATCCACCACCACCTCCTTCTCCCTCCTATAAGTCCTCGAACACCTCAGCCCACAAGCCCATACCGGGCCATTCCACCGCAACTACCACTCATCCCACAGCCTCCGCTTCGCTCTTACAGCTCATTGGCAAGTTGCAGCAGCTTAGGAGACCCACCTCCATACTCTCCTGCTTCAACTTCTTCATCTCCTTCAGTTAGTAGTAACCATGAAAGTAGTGTGATCAATGAGCTTGTTGCTAACTCAAAATCGGCTTTGGCTGATGTGGAAGTGAAGTTCTCAGGAGCTAACGTGCTGCTCAAAACGGTGTCGCATAAGATCCCGGGACAAGTTATGAAGATAATTGCTGCTCTTGAAAATTTGGCTCTTGAGATTCTTCAGGTTAATATTAACACCGTCGACGAAACCATGCTTAATTCTTTCACCATCAAGGTACGTACGAATAATCATCCTAATTAATTTTCACTGACTTGTTTTTTTTGTCTTTCTTCATAAGTGTAATTCATACATTTATTTTTCTTACATAGGATATATGGTGGGGGAAGAAATGGTAGGGTAGTGTAATAAGTAATAATATTGAGATTGATCACATATATTCAAAATTTATTCACACTTTCGATATATAAGAAATTCAATGTATGATATAGAATTCTTATCTACATTATATATATGCACACAAAACGTAGGTTATGTGTATGTCAGATTCGTCACAAGCATACAAAACTGAACTGTTCTTTGTTTTTATATATACTTTTACTAAAACTCTTACTATACGTTTGACTTTCTTAAAATAAAAATGGTGTGAAAGAACACGTGTTTATTTAAATTATATAAAGTCTACGTGAACATTGAAGAGCACCCAAAATCTTAGAATTTTAAATAAATTATTCTATATATGTGAAAATTATTCAAATAGATCAAGCTGTTGTAGTTTAGTGTCAAGACATAGTTTCTATTTTCGATAAGTACTTACATTTCTTTTTTAAGTTTCTACATTTTTCCAATGAAGAATTTATACAATGGATGTAGGTCCAACTGAGGTCTTTCTTTTAAAAATAATTAAATTTGTGATTTTTTTTTTCTGTGTGAGAATTATGTCACATATATAATATTTATATAAACTCGTCTTTCTTTAGGATTTTAGCGCCTCGAGGAATATAGAGCTACTCAGAATGATATTAATTGAAAATAATATATATATATATATATATATATATATTTTTTTTTTTTTTGTTAAAGAACACAATATATACATCTCTCTCTCTTTTTCTTTTGATAGATTGGAATTGAGTGCCAACTAAGTGCAGAAGAACTGGCTCAACAAATTCAGCAAACATTCTGCTAAAAAGAAGGATTTAATACATCTTCGTATAAACCCTAACGAGAGACCAGTACGTACTCACTATCTCTCCTTAGTATCCCTTTAGTTATCTTCAAACTTTTCTACAAAGATATGGTGTTTTACAAATAAAACTGTTATTTAAAATTTTAAACAAATATTGATTAATTATAACTAATATAGGTATAAGTGAGTTTTCATAGATTATCAGCTTCATATATAACA
>NW_003302548.1:15554341-15576847 GCF_000004255.2 Arabidopsis lyrata subsp. lyrata | reverse complement strand
CAAAGTGTATGAGTGATCTCATGAATAATATTATTCTTGCATTTTAAATTTGTGAGGGATATATATCTTATGCAAATAGAAAGAATATTGATTCGACAGCGAATGTTCTACAATTCGAAAGAGTGGATGTTACAGATCGATATAGAGAATTAGTTTTTACAAGGATGTAACGATGTTAATTGAAGAGTTTATCAAAACATATATTATAAATTCCTTTTTTATATATAAAATGAATTACAAACTCTTAATAAATGATGTTTTTTTTTTTGCTATGGAAAATGCATGGATTATCTTGTCTCAAATTGAATTATATAAATGTACACGTTTATACCGAACGTGTATACATATTTGTATAAGATCTAATTTAAATGTCTCGTTTCACATTTTTATCCGTTCAATTATATTTTACATATTTAATGTAAGAATATCTCCAGTGTATATTTTGATATCTAAATTTAGATATTTAAGTCAAAAAAATCAATTTTGCTGAAAATGTACAAGAAAACAGACACAAACTGTTTGAACCCGGAAAAAAAAAACAGCCACAAACTCAAAGTCAAGCTTAGAGTCATACAGATTAAGAGAAATTTTGATAGACGTAAGTATACGAAATATCAGTACTAGTATATATGGCCACTTCTATTGGTGGTAAGTTGTATCTAAAAATTAAAATATTAGAAAAATAAAGAAAAGGAATAAAAGAGAAAAAGCAAAATCTCTCGTTTGAGAAACGATGGTATGTTAATGAGAAATTTTTCGGCTGACGTATCATATTTTATGCGGTTCAATATTTTTTCAACATTAATTACTAATATTTTAGTTTTAACATTAAGAAACTCTAGTCCTAATTTTCTAAGAGCATCTCTATTAGTTACAAATTCAATTAGGTATTTTAAAAATAAAATAAGATTACTTTAATATTGTTTAATTATTTAATTTATTTTTATTTGTTTGAACCAATCAACAAAAGTAGCTGTAGAGATGATATCTGGAAGTTTCTCATTTGAGAAATGTTTTTTTGTCTCTCTCATCCTTTTCTAATTTTTTATTTATTTTAATGTAGAACTAGGTTAGAATCCGCGGTGTCACCGCGGAGGAAGATTTTTCGCTACGTTTTTTTGTGATTTGATTTTTTATCATTGTTTGTGGTTTTTTGTGAATGTGAATGTAGTGTAGACTAATGAAAATTACATAATATATAATACATGATATTTGTGTTAAGATATTTATTATAATAGGGCCCAATATGAAGTCCAACGTTTGATTGGATATTAAAGGAACTGGGCTTAGATATTATTTCTGTTGAAAGAGTCAAATACGTGTAACCTGTACAAACCGGAAAAAAAAAAAAAAATCTGAAACGAAGAAGACGAAATCTCCAATCTTCTTCTGCAATGAAATCTAACTATCCTACAGACCCATCATTTGATAGATTGCAGCTCCGATTTGTGTCGTTTTGAGCTTAAACCACTGGAATTTTGACTTGAATTCTCCAGGTCGTTTTGAAAGGTCTGATACCATTGAGACTTGTGAAAACGTCGTTGAGAGCCATTGGGAAAATAGTAGGAAACTTTGATAGGTTTTCGTAAAAAATGTTTGAGTTGTGTTTTAGAGATGATTTGATCTCGAAGAATATCCAGAAGATCATATATAACTTGCTCGCCACGTAAGCCTTTTTTTGAGCTAAGCGAGATTTGGAAATCAATTTACTATTACCTTTTCGTGTTATATTTTGTAATTATACCCAAACGATACCATTGAGACTTGTGAAAACGTCGTTGAGAGCCATTGGGAAAATAGTAGGAAACTTTGATAGGTTTTCGTAAAAAATGTTTGAGTTGTGTTTTAGAGATAATTTGATCTCGAAGAATATCCAGAAGATCGTATATAACTTGCTCGCCACGTAAGCCTTTTTTTGAGCTAAGCGAGATTTGGAAATCAATTTACTATTACCTTTTCGTGTTATATTTTGTAATTATACCCAAACGATGTTTAATTTTAATTTAGGAAGATCCAATTAGTTAAATTCCGGGTTATTTACTCTTTAATTTTTTTATAAAACCCGACCCAAGTACATTTGTACTTCTCTTTTAATAGTATAGAGATCTCTAAAAAAAGACATCCACCTCAATGGAGCTCTTCTAAGACAATGGCGATGCTCTAATAAGTTCTAAACCATTTGTTTTCTCGTCGTGAGTCGTGACTGGTGCATGAAGATGAAGACTTGAAAATGTCAATGGTGTCAAACGATTTAAAAGCTTTTAAAATAGAATTGTGTCCTCTTTTTGTTTAAAAAGAACAAAAATAAAAATACTGTCGTTGGTTTTAAATTTTTGAATGTAAAACTTCATCTAAAAAACAACCGAACCGAAACGAATTGCATAACTGAATCCAAACCAAAATTTTAAAATATCTGAATAAATCCTAAATTTTTTTAATGGAATTATCCAGAACCAAACCAAACCTTAAAGCCTAGAAACGAGAGAGCAGTGTGTCCTGGTGAATTTACAATTGGGTTGTAAAAACTGGAATTGGGCATTATCTTTTCAGCCCATATTTACTTAATACTTATTTCTAATGACATTAATCTTTAATGATCGGTCATGCCTTGTTAAATAATGGCCTCAGCCGAATGGAATACTATTGGGCCTAAAATTGCTATGTTTTAAGTGGGATTGTGATTTGTGAGTTACTGTGAAACGACATATAGCTTTGGTAGCTGAATTGATTCGTTTTGTTCGTAATCATGAAAGCATAGCCGAAAACTCTATCCGTTTAGTTCCTGTCCATGAAAAATCAGATTTAGACGGAAAACTATCCGTTCATTAGTCGTTTAGCAATAAGCCGGACATTTTAAATAGACTTTTATTTTATTTTTATTTTTTTTATTATTAGGAGGTTCTGAGTCCGTAAGCTCGTACATCCCCCAGAGCGAAGCCCAAACCATGTAATATAACTCCTTTTTGGAGAACAGACCCCTCCCAACGTGAATTGAACACGTGACCTCCAAAGTCCCTATATTATCGGTAACCAAAGGACTTAACCACTAGGCCAACACATCGTTTGTTAAATAGACTTTTAAATTATCTCCTACTTTTTATTGTGTGTTGGTAGAAAGTTTTCAAACTGATAATTTTTTTTTTTTTGTAAAATAAGCTGATAAACTTTTGTATGAAGCTACATTTAAATATAGATTCTTATTATGTATTTATTTCCTTAAAAATGTTTAAGTTCGTACATAGCGCATGTAATGTAATACCTAGTGTTTAAGCGATTGTGAAGTTCATAATCATAACCTTTGGTTAGGAATTGGAGTAACTTTTTTTTTCATTTATTTAAAAGTTTAACTAATTAATTTTGTAAATACTTTTTAAGTTTCTTCAAAATATATTAGTGAACTATAACTAATGGAGTGTTTCTTATTTCTTTATTATTTATAAAGTGATTGTTCTTAGTTTTTCTTTTCTTTTGACATCCGTGATTGCCATTCGTTAAAAAAACTCAACCATAAGTTTTTTCAAAGGTCTTAAATACACAACTTTTATTTTCTAAATATTTTAACTATCTGGCTGAACATGTGTAATCTAATAACTTGTAATAGGAATTTCTACCGTATCAATTAAACTTATAGTGTGGGTAAAAGTCATAGACGAGAAAAAAAAAAAAAACTTGACCGCATGGATTAAAGTTGATTACCAAATGAAACCTATATTATAAAAGTTAAAAAAAAAAAACAATAGATGATAAATTCTTCAAACTATCAAGAACCACTACTATACATCTATTATATTTTTTTTGTCTTTTCTTTTCCCATTGGCTTAAAAACAAAATAAAATGAAAACTAAGAAGGATAAATAGAAAAACGAGGACGGTGAGGTTTGGTATGTTTGTGGGAAGATGAGTGAAGCTGGCGTCGTTTCTCAGCAAAGCCTTCACTGTTTCTCATTATCCAATATCTCTCTATCTCCTCTGGTTGTCTTCCTGGAACTCTTCCTGCTATTAAATCCCACCTAATTCAAAAAAAAAAAACACATTTTTACCCAAAGATTAGCATTTATATTTTCATAATAAAATATAATTTGTCAGTTCAAATTTCCATTTTTGAGCCAGCCAAGCATTTATACATAAGTACTTACTGATAAGAAAAGTAAATTAGCTTCTTATTTCTATCTATATATAAGTGTGTACATATATAATTTAATGAACCTGATAGCTTTAATTAAATGTGCTTTTTTTAGAAAATTGGTGGACACCATGTGCTTCCCCTACACAACATGGTACACTGTACATATGTAAAGTACATATGCCTAAATTAACGTATGTAAAATTGTATATACTTGCATATTAAATTGTTCCTAGAAATTTCTAAAAATAATTTGTAATTTAGGCTGACAAAATAGATAGAAAAAAGAAAAAGAAGAAGTAGAAATTGTTACCTATCACCGACAAGTCTGTACATTCGGAAGATGAGATCTTCTTCTTGTTCAGTCATGTTGATAAACTCCCATTCGATACTGCTAACTTCTGCACATAACAATATTAAACCAATTAATTAAACTCAAAATAATATTAAATTAACAAGATAATGAAAGACAAATATAATTTTAAAAAGGAATTAGTTTTTGTTAAAACTAGAAACTAATCTTGATATGTTTTTTATTAGTTAGCACGAGGTGTTACTAATTTAGAAGTAAACATATCCCTCGTTTTATCGAATTCATAAAAAGAGAAAATCGGATCCTAGGAACTAAGTTTATTTTCAAGATGTTTAAACATAGTAAAGTTGGATTTAGGAAACAGAAAATATATAGAGAGTAACCTTCAGAGTCATGGAGGGCGGTTTTGTGTTGCTTACGACGGCGACGACGGTCAGTGTTATCCATTACTATTGAAGTAAGTAGGAAAAGAAGAATAGAGAGAAATTAATGTGATGAAATTTTGAGTTTGGAGAATGTAAGGAAAAAAAGATGTGAGAGATGAGAGTTTATAGAGCGAACAAGAAGAAGAAAAGAGGAAGAGAGAGAAGGAAATGCCAACGAACAGCCTTTGCAAAACTAATAGTAAGAAGTGTTGTGTGGTCTTGTTGACCTCTTAGCCTTTGTGTAGACTTGTCGTTGACACTCTCAAATACACATGGAGATGAAGTCTTTTATTGGGATTTGTAAGTATTTTTTGAAGGCTAACTTTGTTCTCATTCATAGATGCTAACAAATTTATTTTTCCATTTATTCAATTTCTTAAAACCTACTTTCTTTTTAGAATAATGGGATTTATTGATTATTATTTGGCAGATGCAAGTTCAACGATGTTTTAGTTATTATTGGTTTGTTGTTGTTCTTTCTTTTTTTTTTCTAGTCAATTCCAATTTGTATTAATAAGAAACTTAGTTGTTATTAAATTACTAGTTTTTCATGCTTTGTTCTATCGGGTTGGACATACAAACCAAACCGCACCAAATAAACCGAACCGGAAAAAATTCTTAAACCAAAAATAAACTGGATTTATTTTCCAAATAATTACAAAATGTTCTCACTAAATAAACTAAAATGAATTCAATTCCAACCTTAATTCAGTGCATGAAAAGTTGAAGACAAAATCGGGTAAATCAAACTTTATTAATAAATTATTTATTGCGTTTCTTATTAAATGATACGTTTATTTTAAGTGATTTTTTCTCAATTTCAAACTTCTAATCTTTTTTCTCACAGTCATTACAATTAGTTATTTTATTTTCATCCTAATAGTTAATATAATGTAGGAGTAAATTACATATCTTACAAATTTTCTTAATTTAATAAAATATTACCTAATATAAAACATGGGAATAATACTAATTTAATACAAAATACATGTCAATATATTAAGATCATATAATTATTTATTAATATTTTAATAAAAAAACTTGAACTAAAAAATGTTTTTAAACAATTAAACAAAACTAAACTTTGGTTTAATTTGGGTATATATATATATATCTATTTTAAATCGAAAAACCCAAATTCGGAAGATCCAACTAAGCCGAATGCCTATACCTAATTAATATTCCCACTCAATATTAAGGATATATGCTAATTAATTTCAATATGTTACATGTTCATATTTTGTATTGAAATCTCCATTCCCTAACAAGAAATCTCATTCCAATATAAACATAGACTTTTGTTTCATGCGATTGAAACAGAAAATTTCGGCACAAAAAAACATGATATTTCTGAATATAATCCCAAAAAACACAATGCTTTTGATATAATAATTCCATTTCTCCGAATAATTAACCCCTATTTTTTCATTTCTATTTTTCACGTACGTTTTTTTTTTTTTTTAAATTTTAGAAACTATAGTGACTAAGACATTACATATGACGCTGTATGGCAACTCCTTCGCTGGCGAAATACTGAATCATCTTTACACTAGCGAATTAATGAGTGCTTCTTAAGAAATTCAATCTCTCTCATACATGATAAAACCAAAATCCTTGAATTTTCTTTTTTCTTCGAAATATTGAAGATCTATCATAAGTTTGAATCAACCCCATTAAAATAACGTATTAAATTCGAGTGAGAGACATCATATATAAAGTACGCTTTTCAATAAATTTGTAAGAACGTATACAATTACTATTATATACTCACGAAAGGGATTTCCAAAATCTATCGTATATGTGAAGTACCCTACAAGATATTTGGATAAAAGATTAACGAAAGAAATCTTTAGTCTACGGACTACGGTGAAAGACATGAACTCATATTTAGTGTGAGGTGTGACTCATGTGAGGTCTACCGCATCATCTTAATTGTATAGCAACTGTGTTATTATGTGATATATTTTGGGTTTTGTCGATTTGAAGCTTAAATGATAAAATCTCTCTTTATTTGAAGCTTAAATACAAATATAGTTTTGTCCAAAAAAAAGTAACAAATAGATATAGCTAGCAATCCCATTGTGGCAAAAAAACTTTCGATAAAAAAAAAAAGTTACGTCATACTCGATTGCTATAAATGATATTCATAATTTTTTTGATAAACGAAGCAATTTGTTTTGACAAAAAAAATAAAATAACCTAAGCAATTTTCGAGATCGAAGAATGCATATCAATGAAAATGTGTCTTCAGTTTGGAGCAAAAAGAACGAAATTAGTTGGCATAGCTAATCCAATGTCTAAATTTATAGATACCCGGTACAAAAGGACAAAGATGTGATTACCTTTTGTAATATTTGATTTTAGCATCTTAAACAACAAGTGTATAAAGATGTGACATGTTGCCTCCTAGTCCTAGAAAGATTAATCATAAAAGCAATCACTATCCATTTCTCTTTCCACTTTAATTAAAATTAAAAATCTTGTACAAATTATTCTTTTTAGTTGAGCAATAAATTTGATATTACAAAAGAAAAAAGAAGATAGATTAATCATAAAAGAATTGCTATTAAGGAATAGTTTTGTAGTTAAGAAAGTTATAAGAGAAAGAAAAGAAATATTGAACCGATTTGAAACATGGTTGCAGCTGTTGGCAGATCATTTCAACTAACATTCTTAGTCCTAAATAAACATATCTTTATCCGTAACGTATCAAATGATTACACATTTTATACGAGTGCCCCATACAGGCATGTATATATATATAAGAGTATTTTATTAAACCTTGGGTCATTAAAATATCAATTTAAACCCCAGAAAGTAAAAGCTCGAATTAAATTAAAAAAAAAAACTTGTTGAACTGTAGATGTTTTGATTGGTTAACAACATTGTTGACAACATTTAAGGTGGTCCAATGAATGTTTCTGCTGCTTTCAGTTGGAAAAACGTTAGTATATACGAATCGAGTATATTCACTTAACCGCTAACACACTTAGCAACATATGAGTATTTGCGTTTTATAAACAATATGGAAAACGTGATATTTAAGAAAATGATAATGTTTCTCCACTTTATCAAAAAACATATGACTATATATGAGTGAGTAGATTCACTATTAGCCTCATCCACAAACAACATATGAAGTAAATTTATACTTATTTGACTAACATTTAATGGGTCATAGAGTTATGAACAATGAGGAGACGATGTAGTTTAATTTTTTAGACTGGAATGAGGAGTGAAAATCCTTCTATTTTTTCTAACATATTTGTGAGTTGTTCTGTTTTTCTTTGGACTGATACGTTTTTGTCCAGGGTAAATTCTGAAAATAACCAAATATTTAAATAAAGAGATACATATCTAATAGTTCATCAATTCTATGGGGTGTCTAAACGTTAAATTTTTTAAAATAACGCTTATAAATAACATTTGACCAGAAAAGATACAAAACAGTAGTAAAATATTCATTAATTACATATGTATTAATACCATTTGGATTATTCATTCTCGGTCTAGCTATAATTAGACATACAATTTTTAGCTTTAAAATAAATAAAGAAATTTAGAATCGGTCTGAAACACTTACTAAATTTCATTCTCGTTTGGAGACTATTTTTGCCATGAATGCCGTATTGAAACTAATATAAATTATGAATTTTTTTTTGTTGTGAATGTTTGAATTTGATATATTGGTAAATTGTCATAGTTTGACATAGTTAAAATTTATAAAAAAATAAGAAAAATGGATCCATTGGATGTTTAGGTATTTTAAAATTATCAATTATGTATAGTTTAGTTTTCAAGACAGTGATTGATTGAATTTGAATACCGGTACTAATTTTGACTTTTAATTTTAGTATATTTTTAAAATTTATGTATGTCAACACATGAATAATGTAATGTAACATATCTAATAAATTTTGATTAGCTTATAAAATAGAAAAAAACTTGTATAGACCAAACTTCGATTGGTCAGCGAGTTAGCCAGTCTTTAACACTGTGTTAGATTCAGTCCTTACTATGTCCTATCGCATTTTATTATGTGATTTAATCATACAAACTTGGGGGAGAACAAAAAAAACTAAAAATACGGCTTATCTCACAAATTATGATTATGGATATATACATAAGAAAATTAAAATAGTATTGACGTTTCGGCTAAACATCTGACTTTCTAAACTAAGACTTCAACTAATTCATTCGTTAACTTTGACCATCTCATTCTTTGAGCAAGCTTAGTCATGAAACGTTACAACATTAAAACAAAATAATATGAATTCTCTAGAGAAAGTAAAGTACTTACCCAAGATCAAATCGTAAAATAATATCTAAGTGTCTAACTAAACTACTAAAGAGACTCTGTACTGCACAAGACAACAATAGTACTGAATCTCAGCAGAATAATGTGTTACGGAAATCAGCACAGTGGAATTTGAAAGGAAAAAACACAGAAACTTCCTCGAACAATAGACCTGCACGACTAATAGAGTTATATTGTTATAATGTTATTGTGATAATATTTTTAAACAGTAGACTTCACTAGTATTAGAGCATGTCCAAATGACAGTCTTTCAACGGGTATTCAAAGATTAAAAAAAGTAATGGAAAAAACAAGAGAGATTTAACACTTGGCTTTTTATGACTGGTCAATTATTTTTTATAATTTAAAATTTAAATAAATAATTTATTTATTATAAAATGGTTTTTTTTTTTTTGTGCACCAAACTCTTTCATTAAAGCTAGAAAGATACAAACGAAAAGAAGAGCTTAATCGGACAAACCCGAGAAGCCAGCTTGGGAGTAAAAACACCGGAGCAAACATAAAACGAACATAGAGACACAAGCACGACAGAGCTTGATAGGGTACCAGGAGAAATGTCGAAACAAACTATCACGAGCATGCCCATGAGAGAAAACGTATTCCACACATAATCATCAACCGGTGAAGAGATAGTCACCATAGACGTTAAGACGAAAATCGAACCAACAAATGTGGTTCTAGGCTGGGAGCAACCAGAAGCTACCTCAAACGCAGGCATGAGGAAACCGGAGAAGTATCCGGTGAATAGTCTTCTTTGGAAAAGGTTCGAATCCGAACTAGCAGAAGTAGTTTTAGATTGGACGCAAATTGACTCTGTCTCAAACTCAAGGAGCAGCCGGAGAAGTATCCGGTGAAGAGATCCGAGGAGTATTCGATGGAGACGCCGGAGAAGTATCCAAAAGAGATACCGGAGAAGTATCCGAAAGAGATGCCGGAGAAGTATCCGGAGGAGAAACCGGTAAAGCGGTGGCCGAAGGTGGTTTGGAAGCGAAGCGGAAGGCGACGAACAAAAGCCCCGTGATTGGATTCAACAACAACCAACAATGTGGTTCTCACGGGGGCCAATTAGGGTAGGCCAAAAACACACTTCCATTGGGCCACATGCCAAAGAAGCCCACAAAGTTGTAGAGCCCAAAACTGCCCCAAAAAGAAATCTTAATGGACCAGGCCCACCAAGGACTCAGCCTCAGCAAATCATTCTGGAGAAATTGACCTAGATCTGACGCAGGTGAAACGGCGCGGCGGCTGGCGGAGGAGAAGACGACGGAGCAGAGATCCGGAGAGGAAACAGAGAGGAGGTGGAAGAGCGAGGCTGAAGAGTGGCACTTCAGGTGGTGGAGGGAGGTGGTGCGGGAGACCAAAGTTCTTCGGCGGAACAAAGAGAAGGACTTAGACCTAGCCACGAGTAGGGCGATGACAAAGCCAGATTCCGAGCAACCCGCAAGCCGAATCCCACCAGAAGCAGAAACAAGCTAAGACCCATATCGGCCAGATCTGACCACGGAGGACCCGTGGGGAGGACGGAGAAGCAAACACGAACCAGAGACGAACACAAAGGAGAAACAAGCTCAAGATGGAAGAAAGAAGAGAAAGAAGAGAAACCAGCACACACAATCCGACGCCGGCGAGCCAAGAAGAAAAGATGCCTCGATGACGACGCCCGAGAGAGTTTTCAAACTTTTATATATTAGCCAAAAGCTGAAACATTATAAAATGGTTAAGAAAATATATTTGAGAGACTTTCCACCGTTTTTTATGTTGAAGATGCTCTTAGCCCGTCAGTTTACTCTTTCGAAAATTAGGTATGATTTGTTAGTTAGTCCAATCATCATAATTAACATTTATACTTTTTATTTACTCTCATGTGTATCGTATATTGTTTGAGGGTAACTAGTCCATCAATTAGTTTTAGAATCATGAAAGAAATAATTTGTAGAAGACAAGTATATCTTAGTAGTAGAATGCCAATTAAGACTGCAAGATTGCAGGTTGGGTATAAACCGTTTTGCTATAACATGCGGTAGATGCAGTCCCGGCTTTAGACATGTGTTAGAGGTGCCATAGCACCAGATCTATTATTTTTTCTTTGTCTTTTTTTTTCTAGATAAAATAGGGTCTAGTATTTATTTTTTTCAAAAACCATAGAGAAAAAAGCCCTCTTTTTTTTTTCTTCAGCTCAGGGACCTCAATAAAATTGAGCCGCCCTGGTTAGATGTGTAATACTTTGTGTACCAAAAGTTAGGGTAACTTAAATAATACTCCCTCCGTATCGTTTTACTTGTCGTTTTAGAGTTAAAATTTTGTTTCATAATAGTTGTCGTTTTAGGTTTTCGATGCAAATATTTTATGAAAATTCCAGTTTTATCCCTACTGTTTTAATGTTTCGGCCAATAATTTTTTTTTATAAAATATATTAATAAAGGGTAAAACATAAAATTTATTGCTTTTCTTAATATGTGTGAGAAAACGAAACGTAGGGAGTAGCTCTAATACGTTTGAGATATATATATATATATATATATATATATATATTTTAAGATGGTAAAAATTGGCATCTTTTACAAAAATTAACTCTATCGAATTAGGTATCTATACTAGTATTTTTGCAGTCATTTTTGAGTCGGGTGGATAAAATTGTTCTCGGATACTTTGGATACCCGACCTGTTTACAAATTTTGGTCATAAAAAATTTGTTTGGTCGGGTTATATTTAACCCAACTCATACACCGGATATTCCATATTTAATAATTTAGATATTTAGAAGATTTGATTAAGATTTAGAATTATGATTCTCCTATCATCGTTGTTTGATTTGTTTTTAACTGTTTTGAATCATCATATAATACATAAAATAAAATAAAAAATAATTTTTTTCTGCATATACTGTGATTCGAAATTTTAAAACGGACATATATTTTTCAATTGATGAAAATGTGTGTTCAACGTTCTACATCGATTAAAATATTTAGACAATGTTCAGAATCATATCATAAATAAGATCAATATTAATAAAATAAATGAGTTTTTTGGCCGGACGGGTTTGGCGGGACGGCTTTTTGGATCAACAATAATAAAAAGATTAAAATATCATTAATCTCGCGCTTCTTTTTTTTTTTTTGTGCACCTAATCTGGCGCTTCAATACAAATTAAATACTTAATTTTTTTTAATACCACCAATATTAGACATATTAAATGAATCTCATTTAGAAAAGATTGTATAAAACAAAAATTGTCCTCTCGTATAATGTTATCTAATAACAATTATAAACTATAAAATATAAATGTCTTAGAAAATGATATAATTTACAAACTTTTATATATAATAAATAATCTTTAAATTTTTAAAATTACTACTTTTAGAAAACAAATTACGGGACGGGTTAAGAAGTTACAGGACGGGTTATATTTCGAAACGAAATTATATGGTGAACGAGTTTGAATCAGTATTTATAAATTTTTTAAATATCATTAACATGCCGCTTTAATACAGATTAAATTTTCAGTTTATTAAAATATAAATCACTTAGAGAATGATATAATTTGTAAACTTTTATATATAATAAATAATCATTAAATTTTATAATAAAAACAAATCATGGGACGGGATAAAAAATTACGGAACGGATTATATTTCAGAACGGGTTTATATGGCGAACGAATTTGAATCAATATTTATAAATATCATTAACATGCCGCTTTAATACGAGTTAAATCCTCAGTTTATTAACAATTGTCTCGGGGACTCGTGGTATACCGTTACTTATTAACAATTGGAAACTATAATGTAAATAAATATTTTATAAAGAGATACAATTTACGAAATATTTTTATACTAATTTTTAAAATAAATGTTAAAATCCTTAATATTATAAAAAAATAAATATTAAGAAAAAAAGAGAAAACTTAGGCATCCACAGGTTGAAAATCTTGTGTCTGGTCCATGTCAATCGAGTCTTCTAAACTAAACAATAGAGTCCACTTGTACTAGGATTAGATTTTGTTTTTTATTGGATTTTCAATCAAGTCCATTCCTGGGGATATGCCTTTAGTCAAGTAGTTAAGTCCACTTGACTCCGCCTTCCCCACCGGAGTTCGATTCCACTAAGTCGCGTTACCCCGCGTAGTAGGGATTGGCTATGGATCGGGCCTTGTCGATCCAAAGATGTAAAAAAAAAAAAAAAAAAAATCAAGTCCATTCCTACACTACACACGATCCATTGAATGGCGCACGGTTATTTGACGGTTCAAACGTCAAGGGTGGGAGAAACATTTTTGTGCTTCCATTCATCATTCAATTATATTAAAAAGCAGTTCAACATTTAAAATAATAAAATATTAAAGGAACCGCAAGTGGTTCAAATATATGAAGAATAACCATGATCTTCTAACAACAGTAATTACACAGCCAATAACGAGTGTATCAAGTGTGTTTCTTCTGTGATATATTTATTTAATTAAAATATTGTTTTGGAATTTTCGTGATCAAGTTTCTTTTGTATTCAAACTTATTTAAATAACAAATAATAATGTTCCCGTGACAAAATACTTGAATTAATATTATATTTTTACTTGTATTATCTAAACTATTTTTTGGAGTTATAAATTTATAATAATATGTATGCTAAACCAATATTATAAATTTATTTTAATATTATTGTTTTTAGTGTGTATTGTTTATATAAAATATTTTATTTAAAATTAACATTTTCTATAATATAAATATTTCACCCGCATCGCCTGATCCACTTTCACCATTCAACATATATTTAAAACGTTCGAACCGCTTGATCCGCATTTGTACCGCTAGATCTGCTTGATCCGCTTTTGTTCTGCTTGGTACGCTTGATCCGCTCCGCCCGATACGCTTTCTCTATTCGGAGCCATTGACTTATTGGTCTCCTTTTTTTTGTTTTTTTGTTTCACATGACTTTTTGGTTTCAATATTTTTTTGGTTATATGGGAAAAAATAGAGGTAAGAAATTGATGATAAGTTCAAATTTTCGGTATTAGTCCAAGTTTCAGTTCGTTTTTTTACTGACAAAGTTTTTGACCATGTATCCTCTTTTGGTAATTTTAAAATTGCATTTCAGAAATTAAGATTCATACATTAAAAGAAGGTTAGGAACTACGTATACTAGACGATTAGGTCCTATGTATCTTATGTTAAATAAGATTTCAATAATGTATCTAGCAGTTGGTCTCAAGAGTACGAGAAGAAGTCTCTCACCGCTTCACACGGAAGTTGATTCCTTGCTTTGGGCAATGGAATGTATGATTTCGTTAGAAGACACCTCAGACGCTTTCGCAACAAATTGCTCTGACATGATATCTCTCCTCGATAACCAAGACGAATAGCCAACTTTTGCAGCAGAAATAGCCTCTTTCCGATAACTCATTTGTTTTTTTTCATCTTTAACATTAGATTTCTTCCTCGAAGTTCTAATACTCGAGCAGACTGTTTAGCCAATAAAGCTCGGGCTCGAAAGAATATTTTCTCCCATGTAAACAACTCGGTTCCTGAATGGCTCTTTCTAACGGAAAATCTCTCTTCCCGATAATTTAATATAAAATTATAAATGGTGTTTGATGAAAAAAAATTAAAAAAATCTAGCAGTACAAAATTAAAACGAATAGTTTAAATCACAATATGATTTGATTTAATTATTAAGCTCAATTTCGGTTTTAGATAAACTTAACTTTCTCTTCAACTGTATTTGTCTAAAAAAAAAAACTTTACTTGTCTACTAAACGAAAATCTAGAACGTTTTTCATAAAACTATATATGTCTACATCATATCTCTCGCACCACAAAAATGAAACACTCTTTTATGATAATGCTCATTATTAACTAGCAGCCACTGGATCAATCCAATAGACTCGAATTCTCAAGGGAACCATATATTTTTCTATATTAACGATGTTCTATATCAATAATAGATAATGTCATGTGTTATCTACTATTAAATTAATTAGTTAATGCGGAATTAGAAAACTAGATATCATTTAGATAATGTTATGCGGAAGAATAATCCGATTTCTCTAATCTTCTAGACAATTTTGGATTGCCCGTGTTTTCTCTCTTTTTTGATTTCTCCTATTTCTTGTTTATGTAATTCTAAAACAGATTATTTAGCTTGATATTCTAAATTATTATTTTTTGAAGTCATTTTTATAAAAAAATTTCCTCCAGGTAATCAATCATGGAGTTAGCTTTTAATTAATGTGTGGTTGATAAGAAAAAAAAACTAGATTTCATTTAAAATATATGAAAATAGTTTAGAATATGTTACTTTATAGTTGAAAGATTAGTATTCAATCAATATTTCAGTCCGTTTAAATTCAAGTTTTTTTTTTGTTTTTAGGATTTTTGAGATATAATCCAAACTAAAACTCTCTCTATACCACTTTAAGTGATGTTTTAGAATTTTTTTCTTGTTTCATTTAAAGTGTTGTTTTCAAAATTTTATGTAAAAGTTAAATGTATTTAATAATTTTTGACCAATTATATTTTACATTATTTTTTAATTGGTTGAATTAGTTGTAGTTAATGATGTTTTATGTAAAAGAAGTAAATTAAATGAGATTTTTATATTTTCAATTTATGTACAAAAATGTTAAATATCACTTAAAATGAAACTTAGAGTCATAGAGAATAATATAAAATGGATGATTTAGTTTGATTTTAATTTCCATTCTTATTTAACCTATAGTTAATGTCATGCGTTATCTGGTATTAAATTAATTAGTTAACGCAGAACTAGAGAAGTAAATTTCTTTTTTTGTTCAACTAAGAGAACTATATATCATTTTAAAAAATATTAAAATAGTTTAGAATATGTTATTTAATCAGTTTCAGTCGGTTAAGTGATTTAACTTCACTCCGGGTTTTAATTCAACTCAAATTCAGCTATATGAACGATTTTCAGTCTAACCAGTTAGACCATCCAATCTGATCTATTTTCCCAAAACATTGGTGATGAGACAAGTTATGCACCACAACCAAAAAATACGAAATACATATCATGCCACTACCTGTTCAAGCATGCTTGTTTTGGTAACGTCTTTTAAGGATCTAACCACACAAAACTTATAACCCACACATGTCTCGTTTAGAAGACTGATAAATAGATGGCCAGTGCACCACATAACTCAGTATTTTGATATCCGACCCCGATTAGGGCAGATAGTCCATTTTGAAGACATACTAAAGGAGAATATATAGTTTTTTTTCTCTTTTTATTCTTAAAAGTGTTGGTAAAATTCTCTACCATACTTTGAAGAAAGACAATTGTACAAATTTTCGACAATTTTAACAAATTACTTGACATATCAGTTATCACTGTAATTTATTCGGAATGTTGTAAATGATTAATGTGATTAACATATTAGAATGATCCAAATATTTCTTGCATTTATATGAATAAAAAATGAGTGGGTGAAATGTTGGATTACAATTAAATCCTCTAATGTCAACTGTCGCAAAATATTCTCAGATAGAGACATTTTACTGGTGATGTCCACTCAAATTTGGACGCCATGCATGGCACAATAGATGATGACAAAAAGTGACCTATTCATGGTTCCTTCGTCTTTAGGTAATCTTTTTTTTTTTTTTTTTTTTTTTTTTTTTTTTTTTTTGCTAAGTGAATAAATATCATATCAAATGAAAAGATTGGGTTTACATGTTGATTACTAAATTAAACAGTTGGTTCCTTGGTAAAAAATGAATAAAAAACAAGGAAGCAAACATGGTCACAATTCCTGAAAGTGTCATCTAATCCAGAGGACAATTAACGCTCTGAACTTTTTTCGATGTCTTCTTAATGCTAAGGAACTGTCTTTAGGTAATCTTAATGCTAAGAAAAGCTTGATCATCAATTTGTCATAGGAAAAACTGTGTGTTTCTAAAACTCGAGTACACTACTTAGCAAACATTAAATCAAAAGATTAAAAGCGAATGATATTAAAAAAAAAACACAATCATAAACTTTTTATTTTAATTTTGTAAGAACTAAGAAACCGAAGAAAAAAAAAACTAAGAAACATAAACCTTTTAACAATAGAAAAATTAAATAAACCTTTGTGGAAAACTTTTAGTTGCATTGAATTTTTGGTCAATGGTAGTTAATAGAGTTAGGTCTGACCATTTTTCTTCGCATTGAAAATCAGTTAGGTGGAGTAATAGAGGTCAATGAGTAAACTCATCTATAAGAAAAACTCTTGGATATTAAAATTTAGAATTATGGAAATATGATATCATAATATAAGCTTTTATATTGACATATTGTTGGGGTGGCTATAGAAAAAAAAACTATCCGAAGACGTTAATTATTTTCTTTTTTCTCATCCTCGGAAGTCAAAATTACTATTTTCAATTATTATTGTTATTTCCTTTTTTTGTCAAAAATACTACTATATCTAAGGACACCACGATTTATTTGTAATGATTTTTGCACTACTTTTGAAAAACGAAACATAAGAAAAAACATGGTAACTCAAAGATTTACTCTCTTTCAGTTGGTTTTGGTTATGATTATTTTATACAAAAACCGTACCATCTTATGAATTCAGAGTCCAAAAACAATAATAATAAAAAAAATCATAGAGTTTAACCAAAAAATTAACAAAGAAGGTGTTCACAAGATTGTGTTATGGACTTTACTACCATTTAAAACATTTAAGTAGCGAGTGATAACAAACTTGGTTCCATGATTTCTTTGTTTGTAATATATATATATATATATATTACTAATATGACTATTTCCTTTCAGTCCAACCAAGCTTAAGGCTTTTCCATCTAGCAAGCTGATGAATCCACAACCATTATGTCAGATCAACACCATGCCATGCCGCATCAGTTCAACACAGAAATTAACCCGATAACTAAAAAGTAGAAACCTTTTGAACAAAAAAAAAAAACAAAAAAGTAGAAACCATGTAAGACGTACTATATTGTAAATCAAATCTCTAAAAACTAGCTAGTCAACCATGAAACCATGTTTGGAAATATATAATTTGCAAAAAACTAATTAATAATCTTCATCCTAAAAAAAAACAATAAAGCTTGTGGGTTTTACTTATTCCCATATTGAGCAAAATGAGAAAAAATCATGGTGTTATAATGAGTTACTCCCTCCGTTTTAAATTAGTTGTCGTTTAAGGTTTTTTCACGCTTATTAAAAAAACATTCAACTTTCTTGTTTTACCCCTAATTAATATATTATTTTATGTAATATTATTACTTAATAAGCTAAGAGATTAGGGGTAAAATTGAAAAATCTGTCAAAAATATGCATTGAAAACCTAAAACGATAACTAATTTGAAACAAAATTCAACTTCTAAAACGACAACTAATTTAAAACGGAGGGAGTATGATTTATGTGACGTTATAGTGTAGGAAAGAATTTGGAAGCAACATAACGCAAGAATCCACAAAACCGAATCAAGATCAACCTCGTCTCTAGAAGAAATTTCGTGACTTATTCAAGTTCGACTCGATCCTATCTCATACTAGACAAAAATTGTCATCAATAGAGACCTACCTAAAAATATTGCTCTTGAGTATATTCCAACCGGAATCGACTGTCTCATCATTCTTGATCTCCTTTTGAGCACTACTTTTTTTTTGTGAACTAGATTGGTCTAAAAACTTTATAAAATCACTCCACTATGATGCTAAGTTTCCAACAACTTGGCCAACTTTTTCTTTGACAAAGAACACCTTAGCCAAAAAATAAAACAGAAGAAGCCAACTTACGAAAACTTTCCTACTCTTTCTTTCTTAGTTCTTTAATTTCAATTTCTATATGTATTAATGCAGGCATTATTGTGCCTAAAAAGTATATATTTAAATAGAAAGTATATATTTCATGTAGTTTTATTCATAATATTATTTCATTTTAGTTTTATATAACCGTATTCTATTAGTTTTTTATATTCTATTAGTTCGCTAGGTTCTTGAAACTCAAAATTTGATTTTTGTAGTGATGGTAGTCTAGCAACTCGAATTAATCTATAAATTTAGAACAAAGTAAAGATTTTACGTAGAATATACTTGTTTCGCAAATTAGTTTGAATTTTGGTATATAAGATGAGTATTTTTTTCGATTAAGTGTTTTGATGTTGAGAACACATAAGAATAAACGGTGAATATATAACACCAAAATCATAATTGTTAGTAAACATATTTTTTTTTTAAAGAGCAGGAAGTTGGTGGATAAAGAAGAGACAATAGAGAAGCGAGATGGAAACTGAACTAAATAAACCATAAGAAAATCATATAATTCTCTGTGCATTTCAAACATAATTTGTCTCAAAACCAAATTTATAATTAAAATAGATAATCCTTGTTTATTTAGAAGATTAATGTACAAATATCCATGATAGAGGACACTTGTTTCACACCCCACGTGTTGCTAACCCACCACCAAGCTAACTTAAAAAAATGTTTATCTTTCTTTTTAATTGGAGTTCCTTTTTATCTATATCCATTATTATCATTTTCTATTATATTTTCCATAAGCACTTAAACAAACCAGCCTTTGTTATAAACCACATGTTGGATGGACTCCATAACCGTGGACCTTATGCATATTCTAGAAGGCCCATGTCCATGTCCTAGAAGGCCCATGCCCATGTTCTTGAAGATTCTCCTTATGACGGCCTATATTGTACTTAGTGGGCTTTTGGGCTTTAGGGTTTACTAGCCCAATGGGGATTTGTCTCCCCTCATCATGTATATATATGTATCGAAATCTCATTCATTAATCAATAGAACAACACAGTTTACAACACGTTATCAGCACGACTTGCTCTTAACGAAAACCCTAAAACCCTAAAAATCGCGACACTGTTCATCTCGGTACTGTTCATCGCCGTACTGTTCATCGCCGTACTGTTCATCGCCGCACTGTTCATCGCGGGTACTGTTCATCGCGGCACTGTTCATCGTGGTACTGTTCATCGTGGTACTGTTTGCGGTTCGTTGCAGCAGCGTGAGTTACCGAGGTCTTTAGCTCCCGGTTCTAGTCCATACAACCCCATAAGGTGAAAGGTAACATCAAAACCCTAAAGCTAAAGAACCAACAATTGAACTTGAAAGTTAAGCAAAGAGAAACCCTAAAACGAATGATGATTGATTAAGTGATTGCTTTGCTTGTATGATTTGATTGCTTGTTTGATCCGATTGCTTGTTTGCTCGATTGTTTGACTCGTTTAGGTTGCTAGAAAAAGTTGATTATCGCTTAAGCTAAACTCGCCTAAGTTGCTAGAGAAGTTTTAATTGTCTAAACCTAAAATCGCAAAACGAAAATACATAAGCTAATAACCGAAACTTTAAAGGTCTAAAAACCTAAAACCTAAAACGAATCTAATCCAAAAAATTCCATAAGTTTAAATCGGCTTGATTGAGATTGTTTAGGTTGTTAGATTGTTTGCTCCTTTGATTGATTACATGCTTAACACCCTAAAACTAAAATTGCATGAACCCTAGAAAACTTAGAAAAGTTAGATTGTTTGCTCCTTTGATTGATTACATGCTTAACACCCTAAAACTAAAATTGCATGAACCCTAGAAAACTTAGAAAAGATAATCCTAAAAGAAATCTCAAAACCCTAAAACCTAAAATCCTAAATAAAATAGGAAACCCTAAAATCTAGGAAATCTTAAAATCCTCAATAAAATAGGAAACTTTAAAATTCTAATAGAAAGCATGAAAACCTAAATAAAATCCTAAATCCTATTGTACTCTAAATCCTAATTAAATTAGGAAATTCATAAATCCTATTCAAGATAGGAAAACTTTAAGAAATAGAAAATTTCCAAATCCTAATTAAAATAGGAAATCTTAAAATCTAAAATCATAAGTGAAATAGGAAAATTAATCCTAAAGTAAAGAGGAAAGTAAATCCTAAAAAGGAAAAGGAAAAGTTAATCCTAATAAAAAGAGGAAATCTAATCCTAAGCAAAAGAGGAAAGTCAAATCCCTAAGTAAATCGATTCATGGTTCGGTCTCAAATACCGCATGACACTAACGATTACATGATTTTGACTCAAAACTTTTCCTTGTAGATGTTGAATTACAACTTGTACTTTACTGCCCTAAATTTCTTAGGAGATAATTATTTTAAAATGGGCAATGGATACTAAGATTATCCTAAAGTCAAAAGGACTTGGTGAATGTATCTAATAAGGCAAGAATGCCAAGAGAGAAAGATAGATACAAGACAATATTAGCCACCATCTTATTGAGAGTCTCATAATCCAGGACTATAAGTCCGTGGATGAGTCTATTGCTAGATGAAAATAAAAATAAAAATAATGACTTACAGATAAAAACAGTGAGTTACGACCTCATAGATTAACCCCATTACCTAATGCCAATAAGGCCGCAGAGGATAAGAAAGAATCCAAAGAATCTAACCACGTCTAAAGTGATAGACCACACGGCCGTGACCGTGGTGGATGGAAAGGACGTGGTTGTGGCCACTATAACTCATCCGGCCGTGGGAACCACTATAACCGTGGATGTAGACCCAATTCCGGCCGTGATCGAGGGCGAGGACGATGTGGTATTTCCAAACCACAACACTCGACCAAATGAGTATGCCATAGATGTGGTATTGAAAGGACGTGGTTGTGGCCACTATAACTCATCCGGCCATGGGAACCACTATAACCGTGGATGTAGACCCAATTCCGGCCGTGGTCGAGGGCGAGGACGATGTGGTATTTCCAAACCACAACACTCGACCAAATGAGTATACCATAGATATGGAATGGGAAACCATTGGGCTAAGATATGTAGGACTTCCAAACATCGTTGTGACCTCTATCAAGAGAGTGTAAAAGGGAAGAATCCTAAAGCCCATTTGGTATATAAAGATGGTGAACATGATCAAGATGATCTAATAGAGTATGAAACTTCTTATTGCATAAAAGAATCAAGTTGATAAATCTTACTTCGACATCAAAACCTCTATGTTTTTCTTTGCATTTTATGTGTTCATTGATTGTTATTTGCTTGAATTTATTTTATATTATTTTATGTTTAGAACATGATTCTTGTCCATATAAGAAATGGCCGAGGACAAGAACATAATTGTGGTGGATAGTGGAGCCACACAAAAGATAAGAGATATTTTCCTAAATCTCATAATGAAAAATGCCAATATTAGCACCATAGCGGGTATAGCTAGTCTTATTGAGGGCCATGGTCATGCCCATATACTTTTATCAAAGGGCACGCATCTTGAATAAGCGATGCCCTATATTCACCCAGCTCGAAGAGGAGCTTGTCAAGTTTCAAAATATAAGTTGATGTTTC
>NW_003302548.1:15551492-15552312 GCF_000004255.2 Arabidopsis lyrata subsp. lyrata | reverse complement strand
GAGTTTAACCAAAAAATTAACAAAGAAGGTGTTCACAAGATTGTGTCAAGGAATTGACTACCATTTAAAACATTTAAGTAGCGAGTGATAACAAACTTGGTTCCATGATTTCTTTGTTTGTAATATATATATATATATATTACTAAAAAGTAGAAACCTTTTGAACAAAAAAAAAAAAACAAAAAAGTAGAAACCATGTAAGACGTACTATATTGTAGTTAATCAAATCTCTAAAAACTAGCTAGTCAACCATGAAACCATGTTTGGAAATATATAATTTGCAAAAAACTAATTAATAATCTTCATCCTAAAAAAAACAATAAAGCTTGTGGGTTTTACTTATTCCCATATTGAGCAAAATGAGAAAAAATCATGGTGTTATAATGAGTTACTCCCTCCGTTTTAAATTAGTTGTCGTTTAAGGTTTTTTCACGCTTATTAAGTAAACATTCAATTTTCTTGTTTTACCCCTAATTAATATATTGTTTTATGTAATATTATTACTTAATAAGCTAAGAGATTAGGGGTAAAATTGAAAAATCTGTCAAAAATATGCATTGAAAACCTAAAACGATAACTAATTTGAAACAAAATTCAACTTCTAAAACGACAACTAATTTAAAACGGAGGGAGTATGATTTATGTGACGTTATAGTGTAGGAAAGAATTTGGAAGCAACATAACGCAAGAATCCACAAAACCGAATCAAGATCAACCTCGTCTCTAGAAGAAATTTCGTGACTTATTCAAGTTCGACTCGATCCTATCTCATACTAGACAAAAATTGTCATCAATAGAGACCTACCTTAAAATATTGCTC
>NW_003302548.1:15546586-15551332 GCF_000004255.2 Arabidopsis lyrata subsp. lyrata | reverse complement strand
GGAGACAACACAGCCTGTATCGCTCAGCTCAAGGACGGCTACATCAAGGGAGATCGGACGAAGCACATTCTAACAAAGTTCTTCTTCACGCATGACTTGCAAAGGGATGGAGAAGTTCGAGTGGTACAAGTTCGATCCAGCGACAACTCAGCCGATCTCTTTACCAAGGCATTACCAACATCGACATTGAGGAAGCTCACGCATCAAATTGGAATGCGGAGACTTAAGGACTTGCAGGGATGACCAAAACAGGGGGAGTAATACGTGCTGTACTCTTTTTCCTTAACCATGGTTTTGTCCCAATGGGTTTTCCTGGTAAGGTTTTAATGAGGCAGCATCCCCAAGCGTATTACTAAGATCCTTTGGCATCTACACGGTTATGTCATCCAAGGGGGAGTGTTATAAACCACATGTTGGATGGACTCCATAACCGTGGACCTTATGCATATTCTAGAAGGCCCATGTCCATGTCCTAGAAGGCCCATGCCCATGTTCTTGAAGATTCTCCTTATGACGGCCTATATTGTACTTAGTGGGCTTTTGGGCTTTAGGGTTTACTAGCCCAATGGGGATTTGTCTCCCCTCATCATGTATATATATGTATCGAAATCTCATTCATTAATCAATAGAACAACACAGTTTACAACAGCCTTCTTTATTTGATTCGGAATTTAACAAAATAATCAAAGTTTGTGTGTTTCTTTAACTATAAAAAAAGAGGTGTGTGTACGAATTAGATAACCTTTTTTTGCGCATCAGAATCGTCCCTGTAAATGTAAAGGTTCATGTGCCCCGTGAAACCTTCACAGTCTATAAAAAGAAATCAAATTTTTTTATTTTTTAAAAATTCTTTGATGAATATATAAGGTTATAATCCGACATAATTAATACCAAATTTTTTTTTTTTTTTTTTTTTTTTTTTGTAGGATATATGCGTTTGTAATTTGTGATGAAATGGTTGCTATAATAGGTTGTTGAAACACATAATTTGTGTGATATATCATCTAATGTTATGCGTGTATATAATAAGTTTAAGGAGGACAATGTATATATAAACAACAATTTAATCTCCACACACGTCTAATAATGTCTGATAACTCCAACAGTTTGAAATTAAATTTAAAAAACTTAAGAATTGAACTATTACAAAATTCTGACTGCTTCAATATATATGTTACCATCTTTCTAGGTTAGTTTTTAGTTAATGAAACATCCGTGTATGCAAATTGTGTGTTATTCTAAAATTTTCAATAGAATATTTTTTAGTTTAAGCTTAATCTCTATGTTTTCGGGAAAAAAATACTTAATTGTTATTAATTTGATCACCACCAATATAATATTTGGAACAAAAATGTTAAATTACCAAATGTCCCTAACTTGTGATCAAATTTAGATTATTATTTTTAAATGAACACCAAAAGAAAAATTATAATATATATATATATATACACACCCATTATAGACGTAACTCTCCTACTTCCCAACGATTCCCTAATCTTTGTTCTTCCGGCCAATCAAATGGGTGATAAACTTCCAATCAAATGGGTGATAAACTTCGATTATCCATCGGAATTTTGGGTATTTTTTTCTTTACTTTTTTGTACCAAATGCTCTTTTTCGATTTGTAAAACATTTTCTAACTTTTAAACTTATAATTTTCTATCTAACATTTTCAGAAAATGATTTTTGTTTGTAACATGGTATCTACACGAAACATATTTGTATGAGTTTTTTTTTTTTTGGGATTTTAAGAACTTTTATGGTCACTCTACAGGAAACGGAGCCTCCTTGTTGCTCTATACAGCTCCAATGTACGTGAATGAAACTTTATAAATCACCAATTTAATTTGAAAACCTCTAATTATTTTATTGGTGGGCATGTTGACTAACATTTTCTTTTTGTTAATGTAGATTAACATTTTCAAGGGTGTTTAAGAAGAAAAGCACAGAGGAATTCTCATGTTTTCCTTACGTTATGACACTCTTCAACTGTTTGATTTATACTTGGTACGGTTTACCGATTGTGAGTCATCTTTGGGAGAATCTTCCTCTCGTCACCATTAATGGAGTCGGCATCCTTCTCGAATCTATCTTCATTTTCATGTATTTCTGCTATGCGTCGCCCAAAGAAAAGGTAAAGTATTCATTAAAATCATATGATACTTTTTTCATTGGGAAAAATAAAAATTAGTGACACTGATCCATATATACTTAACTTTGAAATAGATTAAGGTTGGTGTTACACTTGTTCCGGTGATCGTTGTGTTCGGCTTAACGACAGCAATCTCAGCCGTGGTATTTGACGACCACCGCCACCGGAAATCTTTCGTCGGAAGTGTTGGCCTCGTGGCTTCCATCTCCATGTACGGTTCTCCTCTCATCGTTATGGTAAGCCATGCATAGATAGATATATGCATCTATATAATTATCAAAAAAAAAAAAAAAAATACTATGTCACATTAAAAAAATTCCCTATTTTCCAAAGGAAATAACCAACTATTAGTTAGAGATATTTCGTTTGGCAAAAAATATGAATGCGTGTGTGTTAATTAATGTGAATATTGTGCGTGCGCAGAAGAAAGTGATAGAGACAAAAAGTGTGGAATACATGCCGTTCTACTTGTCCTTCTTCTCATTTCTGGCTAGTTCCCTTTGGTTGGCATATGGCTTACTCAGCCATGATCTCTTTCTTGCGGTTCGTCTTTTTTTTCCTAATTCGCTCATTTTCCATAATTTAAAATACTTAAATAGCAGTCCAAAAATACTAAATGTGGATTTAAAAACTTCTTGTTTTGTGGACTGAAAAGAGAAATTGTCGAAAAAAAAAAAATCGTTTTTCTGATGAATTCTTAAAATTTAGTCCATTTTTGTGGTGATCGATCACAAACTAATTTGACGTTAATCAATTCATATGGTGATTCAGTGGTATTGTGAATATATAATTAGCTTAGTTACATTGTAATAAATCATTGAGATTTTCATGTGCATGGTTTTGATGATGGCATATATTGACTGATTTATTTACATAGTCACCTAATATGGTGGCGACTCCATTGGGGATTCTCCAACTTGTCCTCTACTTCAAGTACAAGAATAAGAAGGAATTAGCACCAACAACAATGGTGATGAGCAGAAGGAATGATGATGAGAAGAACAAAGCCGCACTTGAGCTTGAAGTTGACGTTGATCGTGATAGTGATGCCAATGAGAAGAATTCCAACAATGCATGTTAGCTTTCAACCTCATCGAATTAATATCTCGGATGTGTTTTCCCTAACTTCAGAGATATTTTATGTAAACACCTCATGTGTTGTGCTTTCATTACATAATGTTACATCATCTCTATAAGTTATGGTGGTGATGATATTGTTGATCACGTGAATAAAAAGGTGGAAATGCTATGTTTTCCTCTGTATTTTATATTCTAAGATCAAATATATGTGTACACGAAAGATCAATGTGTTGACAAAAATGGAAAAAGAGAGAGAGAGATCAAAATTTAATTTTTTTTTCACGATGTGATACTTTCGTCTATATATGATTTTTTTTTTTGGTAGGAGAGAGGCAATGCCTCCCACAATTTATTAAACTAAAAATAAATAAAATTACATACGAATGTTTCTTGGACGCGCAGTCCCATTAGCGTCATCAAGAATAATCGAATTGAGAGCCTCTAATCTAGAATGAAACATATGAAAACCTAAAGGTAAAGAGAACGCATAGTTCGCTAATCCATCTGCAAGACGGTTAGCCTCCCTATACACATGAGCAATACGGACTATCCAGTCCCTCGATATGAAGCCGTGGCACAAACGTACCAGGAACGACAGCGGATGAGAATCATTTATCCCTGTCTTTAAAAATCCAACCACAATCTCCGAATCCACTTCCAACTCAAGACGCGTTATTCCTCGCTCCCACGCTATATATAACCCATAGTATACTCCCCATAACTCTGCCAACGGAGAGGAACAAATGCCTATGTTCAAAGCAAAACCGCCTTGCCAAACCCCATCTCCATCCCGTAATACTCCCCCCGCGGTTGCAAGCCCCGGGTTTCCTCTCGAAGCACCATCCGTATTAAGTTTAGTCCACCCAATACTCGGCGGTGTCCAAGCTATCAACCTCTCCTCCCTCGCTCCCCCAATCAGCCCTCCTCCCATCAACCCGTATGCATGTGTAACCTCCTTGGCAAGATCTTTAATAAACTTTACCCGATCTCTGCATTTTCCAATCTCCCCAAAGACATTCCCACATCTCCATTTCCACCCCCACCATGCTGCCATGCCAAATATTGTTGCCCACGGGCTGCATGCAATCACATGGTCTTCTCCCAAATTTGCAAAAAACCATTCCAATAATGATTTTGCAAAAAAAGCGTGAGACCTGTTCCGAGGGACCAATCGCAGCCATAGTCCTGACATAGCCAGACAATCCCGAAGAATGTGAAGAATAGATTCATCCCCACTCTTGCAAACCTGACACAAGGCCGCAGCACACAAATGACGCCTATGCCTCTCGACATTGGTCATTAGAGCTTGGTGCACCACCAACCAGAGAAAGACTCTAATCCTCTCCGGCACCACAGCTTTCCAGACTCTAGTAAACAGTTTCCCCATATCCTGCCTTGGAGACTCATCTCTGGTCAACATGGGATACGCCGAGCTCACCGTAAACAGCCCATCTGATCTTTCACCCCAAGAGATCCTATCCACCGATCCCGTGACATTATCCAAGACAATCGCA
>NW_003302548.1:15544486-15546353 GCF_000004255.2 Arabidopsis lyrata subsp. lyrata | reverse complement strand
CGAGATCGTACTCATAGAGTGAACCGGGATAGATGACAACACCGCTTTGTCAATGTGATCCTACCCGCAAGCTCAGGAACCGGCCTTTCCAGCCCGCCAGTCTCGAAGCCACCTTTTCAAGAATCTCACCAAAGGTGTCTTTATTAATTCTCTTCTGCAAAACTGGCATACCCAAGTATTTCCCCAAGTCTTTCATCGCCTTAATCCCACTCTCATCACTTATCAACTTCGCTCCCGGTGAACATTGTTAGAGAAATAAATCTTCGACTTCTCTAAACTCACCTTCTGTCCGGAGGCAATACAAAATCTCTCCAACACTTTCCGTATAACCCGAATCTGCGACACTGACGCTTCCGCAAAGAGTATCAAGTCATTCGCGAAGCAGACATGTGACAATTTCGGGCCACCACATGATAGACTAATCGGCTTCCACTCCTTAGAAGCTATTGATAAGTCGATTTGATGGCACAGTCTCTCTAGACACAACACAAACAGGTAGGGAGACAGTGGATCTCCCTACCGAAGTCCCCTGGATGGTTTAAACGCTTCCGTTTTTTCACCATTCCACAACACATTCATAGACGGCCCCGTCACACACAACATAATCCAAAGAACCCATTCCTCCGGAAGTTCTGCCGCGACCAATGTATCTTCCAAAAAATCCCAACGTATACGATCGTAAGCCTTTTCCAAATCAAGCTTAAGTAGCATCCACCCTTTTCGTCCTTTCTTTCTTCGCATCGAATGAACCGCCTCCTGGACTACTATTATATTATCCGTACTCAATCTCCCCGGGATAAAGCTGGATTGAGCTGGCCCGATCAGCTTTGATATAACCTTCTTGAGCCGCAACACCATAGCTTTTGTAATTGTTTTAAACAAAACATTACATAAGCTAATCGGTCTAAACTGCGTTATTCTCTCCGGCTTCTCAACCTTGGCGATCAATACAATCAAAGCATCATTCAGCTCCGAAGGTATACTACTCGTATTAAAGAACTCAAGAACAAACCGAACAACTGAATCTCTGACGGTATCCCAACAATCCTGGTAAAACCCAGGCTGATACCCGTCTGGGCCCGGAGCCTTGAATTGGCCCATGCTGCGAACTGATTCTTCCACCTCCGCCGCTGTGAAAGGCTTTCGCAGCCCAGAAACTTCTTCCCTTGTTAATCGGGCAAAATCAATTCGAGGAAGCTGCTCAACAACCTGATCCACATCCTCCATTGAGTATAGCCATTTATAATAGGCAACATCAAGTGTCTCCAATTCCTGTGAATCCGAAACCCAATTTCCTTCCTCATTTTTCAACATTTCTATTCGGTTTCTCCTCCGCCGTATAATTGTAGATGTGTGGAAATATTTCGTATTCCTATCTCCCAAAAATATCCATTTCTCCCTTGATTTTTGGTACCAAAGAACCTCTTCCTGCTCAAGTACCGTATCAAAATCTCTGATTAATTCCTCTTCCCGCCTCAATAACGCATCTGTCTGATTCACATCCAATAAATCTTGAACAGATTTAATGTCAGCTTCCAGCTTCTCTTTGCGTTTCTGAATATCGCCAAATATTTCCCGGTTCCATTTCTTTAACTGCACCTGTAAACCTTTCAGCGCATCCATCGTATTTATCTCACCGTTCCAAGAATTCAATAATAATTCCTTGAAGCCCTCATGCTTCAACCAAGCCGCTTCAAAGCGAAAAGGTCTCCTGCTTCGATTACCTTTCGATTCCGGCTGTAATTGGACATACATTGGAGCATGATCAGAAGATAAGAACGGGAGATGAGTGACAACAGCCTCTTGCCATCTCAATCTCACATTCGCACAGCACATCACCCGATCAAGTCTCTTCGCCACAAACGTG
>NW_003302548.1:15499660-15544359 GCF_000004255.2 Arabidopsis lyrata subsp. lyrata | reverse complement strand
AAAAAATCAAAACAAAAGAGGAGAGAGACAGACGGAAGTGCACACACCAGATAGTCAGCGTCTAATTATCATCATTACACTCTCGGAGACAGTCCACCACTCCCACCTGTTCTCTCATCCAAACGCAAGATAGTGTTAAAATCACCTCCGATTATTAACGGTCCATCTATCCCTTGAATGAACGTGCTTAATTGACCCCAGAGACCACTTCTACGGCTCACCGTAGGGGCTGCGTATACAACAATAAGATGTATCTTCTCCGACTCTGTTTCTACCGTGGCATAGATAAACTGGTCCGATGTCTCCACAATAGTTACAGTCCCAACACCCGATCGCCATAGTAACCATAAGCCACCACTCTGTCCCACTGCATCCACTCTACACGAGTTATCAAATCCCAATCCTTAGCAGATTCGACTCGCCCTAGCCCCACCAGCATGCGTTTCAAAAACTGCCAAAACATCTGTGTGAAATTTATTCAAGAGATATCGAATTGATCTTCGAAAATTGGGTTTGTTCGCCCCCCGGCAATTCCATAATAGACAATTCATCGTTAATCTATAGAGCAAAAGTAGAACCACCGGGGAGGACTGTTATACAACACTCCCGCCAGCTCCCCTCTCCGTCGAGCCACTATGTACGACCAAAGCATTGTTGGAAGACGTATTCTCTTCATCCAATTTTGGCAAATCACTATCCATCGCTTCACTTAGATGGACATTAGGCTCATTCTCCACCATATTCGTTACACACTCACCCCCCAAGAAGCTTTCTCGTCGACCCTCAGAACCACTCCCCACGCGAAGCCTCTTTCCCGATTCTGTAATAATCACTTCCTCTCTGGTTTGGCCAAAAACAAGGCCACGAGTGGGCCTATTAATTCTATTATGCTTCCCTTTCGGTCCAACAGTCTCCATATTTCTCATGGGCCTCGCTACTCCGGCCCGTTTACCCTGGCTATTTGTCCTCGGCCCACTCTGTGTCTTCCCTCCAACCCCGACTTCAACTACTTCCTTAACTGGAGCCACACCCTTTCCTTTACCACCCTGGATCATAGCTAAATCATTCTCCTTATTTCCTGCACCCGAAATAACTGCTTTCCTTAATCCAATTGATATCGTATCTTCCTCCAAACTACCATATCTGTTTGAAATCATAATATTCCCCGAGATCTCCTTGAGATTCCTTCCCATATCTGCGTTCGAGCTCCCTACCGCAAACACCACCCTATTATATATGATTGATAATGGAGAATTACTGAAATACTTTTTTTTTTTTGTAAAAATATTAGTAAAGATGGGTTTAAAAAATTAAACCACAGAAAGCACCATTATGGTTTAATCAACTCTTCTTGAATTTTGTTTATTCGTAATAATGGGCCAATGAAAGCCTAAAGCCCATATATGTATTGATTCTATTCATAAAGCCCAACAACGAAAAACGCTCTTAAAACAAACGGCGTTTAAAGAAACCGCGTCAAAAAACGCACTTTTGGATTCTCCCAAATAATCCCTATCCCAAATCTTCGTCTCTTCTTTATCTTCCCCAGCGCGAGCGAAACCCTAACTTCTCTGCAGATTTTGCACAATCTCAGAGGATTTCTTCAGGTAATTCATTCATATCCTATAACGTATTTGAATTCTTCGGCTCGATATTGATTCTTCATAGAGGTCAATTTTTGTTTGATTTTTTGACGAATTTTGTTGAGATCTGAAGAGTTTGTTATTCAAAGCTCCAAGATTCGTTTGAGAAATGTCATCTGTTTCAAGCCAGCCACAGTTTCGTTACACGCAACCTCCTTCAAAGGTTCTTCATTTGAGAAACTTGCCATGGGAATGCACTGAAGAAGAGTTAATTGAACTGGGAAAGCCTTTTGGTACAGTTGTTAATACAAAGTGCAATGTTGGAGCTAATCGAAATCAAGCTTTCATTGAGTTCGTAAGTTCGAAGAGATTATGCTAAAGTTACAACAAGTTTTGATTTTTATTGTTATCATTGTTGATTTTTGTTTTGTTTCTTCTTTTTCAGGAAGATTTAAATCAAGCTATACAAATGATTTCTTACTATGCTTCTTCGTCGGAGCCTGCTCAAGTTCGAGGTAAAACTGTCTACCTCCAGTACTCCAATAGGCAAGAGATAGTGAATAACAAGACCACAGCGGATGTTGTGGGGAATGTTCTTCTGGTGACTGTCGAAGGCGAGGATGCTCGTATGGTCAGCATTGATGTCTTGCATCTGGTAAGTGGATCACATACCCAATTGGTTTCGTTAGATGATGTAAACATATTGCTGAAAGATGTTTCGAAGATGTTCTGATCATTAGGCTTTAGGCTGTCGTGCTTTTGAAAACTTTCTTTTGACTTGAATGTAAATGGATCAGCAGGGCCATGTCAAGGCAATATCTTCAGTGGCAGCCTAATGCATTAGGAGAAAGAGCACATGTGTGTTTGTTTCCTTTCTCCTTTCCCTGACACTGCCTCTCTTTTCCCTACTCTCACCCTAACACTTCCCTTTTCTTAGATATATTCTAGGTTTTGTAAGATATGGTCTTACATAGGTGTAGTTAGTGTTTTTGTTTGATATGATAGGGTGCAGCTCTATCTTACATAGGTGTAGTTAGTATTTTTGTTTGATATTATAGGATGCTGCTCACATCTTTTGTGATATAGGACTGTATCATAGTTTATGTGACTGTGATGAATCTATCTAGAGGGTCATCAATCTGCTAACATTTTGAGACGTACTTTGTGCCTAATATGATTGTTTGATGTCTTGAAGACATATCTTATGCCTTCCAGAGAGTGTAACCTGAAATCAAGCTTGTCACGTCATATTATGTTGGTTTAAGTTGCTATCATAACTTCTGTGATGCTGTATGAATTTTATACGTAGAGAGTTGACTCAAACTAAAGTTTTCTTGGAATGTTGCTGAAGTGCAAAATAATTACAGATGCTACACTGGAGTCTTTATAGTTGACTCTAGATTTTTTGTTGTTGTTGTTGTTCTAATTACTGGTTTGCAATGCAGGTATTCTCGGCATTTGGGTTTGTCCACAAGATTACTACTTTCGAGAAGACAGCCGGATACCAGGTATAATAATACCAAGCCATAAATTTTCTTTGTATTTTGATGGTAATATTTATTCTGCTTAAAAATGTTTATTTTCTGAATTTCTCTCAGGCACTGGTTCAATTTTCTGATGAGGAAACTGCAACCTCTGCAAAAAATGCCCTCGATGGAAGAAGCATCCCTAGGTGACAGTTGTATTAATTTTTTGACACGGTATTTAGTCTAACTGTGAAGGGTGCATAGTTCTAGATATTGTTTGGAGGGTCTGACATTTGGCAGCGTTTCAAGCGTCTGTAGGAGTTTTAGCACTATGGCTAGTTCCCAAGTGATGTATGGCGAATATCATTGATAGATGTAGGAAAACTAAATTTGTAACTAGTCTTTTCATGTACGAACCTGGGAAAATACTGTAGCATTGGTAGATACCTGGATTGAGGATAGTTTTTCCATCTAGGATTCTTGGAAACATCGTGTGTTTATTTAATAACAAACCATAGAGGCTTTGCGTTATAAGATTTTCTATATGTTTGTTATGTGTGAGGCATACTTGTTTACTGACTTATCTTTCTGTGCATTAGGTATCTACTCGCTGAGCAAGTGGGACAATGCTCACTTAAAATCACATATTCAGCTCATACAGATCTGACTGTCAAATTTCAGAGTCATCGGAGCAGGTATGTCTATTCACATTGTGTTTTGAAACATGTTTTGGTTTACTTGGTGATTGCCGCTTCTGGGACCAATATTACTGAATTGTTTCTTCTTTATTTTGAAGGGACTATACTAATCCTTACCTTCCCATTGCTCCATCAGCCATTGACAGTACTGGTCAGGTGAGCAATTTGAGAACAGTCTGTTACTGGAAAATGCATTTATGACTGTAAATCTCCTTTCTACTTGGTTGAAACTCTTACTGGTGATGTGTATACAAAGAGATGCATGAAAAAGTGCAGACATCATTTATTGTTCTAATTACTAAAGTGAAAGATTAATGTGTCATTCTTACTAGGTGGCTGTGGGTGTAGACGGGAAGAAGATGGAGCCTGAAAGTAATGTTCTTCTCGCATCCATTGAAAACATGCAGTATGCAGTAACCTTGGATGTTCTACACATGGTAATACTTGTTCTATTCTGAAACCTCATTGAAACGTTGGTTCTGGAAATATTGATTCTCTTCTCTTTTTTTTTATTAACGAGTAGGTTTTTGCGGCTTTTGGGGATGTTCAAAAAATTGCAATGTTTGACAAGAATGGTGGGCTACAGGCACTGATCCAATACAAAGGTAACATCGTGTATGATATGGTCTGCTTCAATTGTCATTGAGCTCATAAAGAGCAAATTCTCAAATGACTTTGACGGGTTTCTTTCAGATGTTCAAACGGCTGTTGTGGCGAAGGAAGCATTGGAAGGACATTGTATCTATGATGGTGGTTTTTGTAAGCTCCACATTACTTATTCACGCCACACTGACCTCAGCATAAAGGTGAACAACGATAGAAGCAGAGACTACACAATGCCCAACCCACCGGTTCCAATGCCTCAACAACCCAGTCAGAATCCATACACTGGCAATCCTCAGCAATACCACGCAGCAGGTGGGAGCCACCAGCAGCAGCCACAAGGTGGATGGGTCCAACCAGGAGGGCAAGGCTCAATGGGAATGGGTGGTGGTGGTTACAATCCTTACATGGCACCACCATCTTCAAGCTCAATGCATCATGGTCCGGGTGGTCATATGCCTCCACATCATTATGGTGGTCCTGGTCCAATGCATTAGAGAGAGAGAGAAAGAAAGTCCCTAAAAGTCGAAGACAAAAAGATGTTTAATCTCTCTCTTTATTTCTCGTAGCTCTGTTTTTTTTTTTTGGAACACTAGTACGTGTGTCCAAATGATGATTTTTAACTATTAAACCATTCGAGAAATGTATTAGAAAGAACTTAATTTCTCTATGTCTCTCTCTCGGCACTCACCATATCATTTTCATTATCAAACTCTGTCTAATCGTCTATAAGTGACAGATTATTATTGGCCAAATTTTGCGAAACATTGGTTAGAAACTTAGAATTATTTGGATAAGATAACTTAAGTGAAAAAAAAAACAGGAAGAGAAAGATAAAGAGAGGAGCTTGTGGCTCCCAAGTCTCCAAGTAAAGTCTTCTCTTTTGCTCTGAATAAAAAGAGTAAGAGAAGAAGGAAGGAAGAAGATAAAGGATTCAAAAACCCTAAACACTCCAATGTCTTCTTCTACTCTTCAAGCTTCTCTTTTTCTTCGTCTTCCTCTCCATACTTGTTCCTTTAAGCCTTATCCTTGTCTCTTCTCTTCTTCTTTGAGTTATCATCCTCAATCTCTTTCCAGTTTCTACCGTTTTTCTTCAGTTCTTCACAACTCTCGATTTCGTCCCCTTCCTTGCTCATTGCGCCAAGACAATGTCGCTTCCGATTCCGATTTCCTTCCCAAAGACTCCGCTTTTGTTACCGATGGTGAGATTAGGGATTCAGCTGAGAGTAATAGATTGGTTACGGATACGGAGGTTTCGGAATTAGAGACGAATGATAGATTTGTGGGTGGTGAAGGGACGAGTGAAGCGGAGGTTAGTAATGGAGTGACGGAAGGCAAGGAGCAAGATCAGAAGAAGAGCAAGTTTCGAATTGTGGTGTTGATGATGGCACTATGGACGGCGATAAAGAGAGCTATCGAGAAAGTCATGGAGTGGGAATGGTTAAGCTGGTGGCCTTTCTCTCGCCAGGAGAAGCGGCTCGAGAAACTTATTGCTGAGGCTGATGCTAATCCAAAGGACGCAGCTTTGCAGGGTGCTTTATTGGCTGAGCTCAATAAACACATGTATGTAACTTCATCATCATGCTCTGATTGATTGGTATCGTAGGTGTAGTTGAATTCAGTTTGTTCTTAGTTGACTCTATGTGGTAGCTAATGTTTTCTTTGATTCAGTCCTGAGGCTGTTGTTCAACGGTTTGAACAAAGGGAACACGCAGTGGATAGTAGAGGAGTTGCTGAATATATTCGAGCTCTTGTCATTACTAATGCTATTTCGGAGTATCTTCCTGATGAACAAACGGGGAAGCCATCTAGTCTTCCTGCACTGGTATTGTTACCATCACTACTTCTAGAATCTGTGGTTAGGTTATCTGTTTTTAGGTGGTCTACACTTCGGTCTCTGAATTTGATTAGCCTGCTGTCTCTTATTGTTTCCACTGTCTATATCCCTAAAAATGTTATCCAAAACTCCAATTGAGATGAATACTTCTGTTCACAGGCCTCTACTTAGAATGTTCTAAGTTGTCTTTGTTTCTAAATTAGTGTTCTTGTATTTGTAGTAAATCATTGGTTTATGTGCAGTTGCAAGAGCTGAAGCATCGTGCATCAGGCAATATGGACGAATCATTTGTGAAACCTGGTATATCTGAGAAGCAACCATTGCATGTTACCATGGTAAGTATCTTATATTACCCATCTGGTGATGTATATTTTCATAGGTTCTTGATGGTTCCCTATATTGTAAGTTCTTAACGCATGTCTTTACTTTGTTAGGTTAATCCTAAAGTTTCAAACAAATCAAGATTTGCGCAAGAGCTTGTCTCTACGATCTTGTTCACAGTTGCGGTGGGATTAGTGTGGTATGTATCATCTATATTTTAGTTGAGATCTAGTTTATGATGATAGATTAATTTGGATAGCACATGCAGAAATGTTGCTTCTTGTGCATAGTTGAACTTGTGATTACTTCTCCATTTTAGTACTGTTGTTCCTGTTAAAATGGAAGTTCCTTGTTTAGGTTAATGGGTGCAGCTGCTCTGCAAAAGTATATTGGAAGTCTTGGAGGAATTGGAACTTCGGGTGTTGGTTCAAGCTCTTCATATTCCCCAAAAGAACTGAACAAAGAAATAACGCCAGAAAAGGTAGACTTTTGACTCAAGTTGAAGAAATGATGTTCGTCACTGTTTATAAGGAGTCTAAAGTAGAAGTAGAACTGCAAGGATATTTATTGCTTTAGTAACAATGGTCAAACTATAGTAAGACAAAGATACTGCAAATTAGTTGCATGATAGTATCCTTATTACCTGAGACATTGGATCGTCTCTGTGTTAATGCTAATTTACTCAGTGAACAATTTAATAGTTATGTTCGTGTAGCTTTTGAAGCTAATGAATTTATAAGAGTGGCTCCGTTGTGTGTTTTCCTAACAAAGTTTACTTGCCATAGAATGTCAAAACATTCAAGGACGTAAAGGGTTGTGATGATGCAAAACAAGAGCTTGAGGAGGTAGTTGAATATCTTAAAAATCCATCAAAGTTTACCCGCCTTGGAGGAAAGTTGCCAAAGGTATAGTCTCTCTTTGTATATGGTTATTATATCTTCTCGATTGCATGTTACTTTGCATTTGATTTTCTCCTGTCTACTCGAGGACATAATCTGTTTAAAGTTAGCATTTTTGACCTGAGACATTTCTGAAATGTTTGCTTTCAGGGAATTCTTCTAACCGGGGCACCTGGTACTGGAAAGACATTGCTGGCCAAAGTAAGTTCACATAGTGTTATTATGTGTGTAGTTTTCACAGTCACATCCCACTTAATCATAAATTCTTAGTAGGGTACCGTTATTCTGATTGATTTTGCAATAAGTTGACATGGTTTAAATTTTGAAGGCAATTGCTGGAGAAGCTGGAGTACCCTTCTTCTATAGAGCTGGATCTGAATTTGAAGAGATGTGAGCCTTCTTCTAGCTGTCTTTCTCTGGCATATGCCTTACGGAACATTATCATTAACTGTTTAGTATTTATTACAATCAGGTGGCTTCTTCAACAATGGATAATGTCTTCTAATATCATGTTTTTTTTTCCTTCCATTGACAGGTTTGTTGGAGTAGGTGCTCGCCGTGTGAGATCCTTGTTTCAGGCAGCGAAGAAAAAGGTCTGACTCAACTTGTCACTGCTTATAAGCTATTTTCAAAGAGTTTTGTTGGTTCGGCTACCATGAATGAAGTTCCATTTGCTGACGATCTTGTGTTACAGGCACCTTGTATCATTTTCATTGACGAAATTGATGCTGTTGGATCCACAAGAAAACAATGGGAAGGGCATACAAAGAAGACACTGCATCAACTACTTGTTGAAATGGATGGTTTTGAGCAGAATGAGGTACTTATTGATGAGGGATAGTGTATCTTGTGATTACTTCTGCTAGTTTGCAGGAATATAATAGTACTTTGCTCCTTTTCTATTTTGGTAATGCAGGGAATAATAGTTATGGCTGCAACAAACTTGCCTGATATACTTGATCCAGCCCTGACAAGACCGGGTAGATTTGATAGACATGTAAGTTTTCAGTTTCTTGTGATTCTTCTGAGATGTATTAGTATTGAAGATAAGAGTTACTGGAATATGAAGAACTGATACCTTTTTCTTGTCTTGAGAAACCCTCTGTTTTGGATATAACTGTTTGACGATTTGTTTTTGACTTTGCGCATCTGGTGTTCAATTTGTTTTCATTTGTATCGTTTTAAACAGAATTTAGATAGGTCCGTTGCCATGTTAAGAACAATTTTTCAGATTTTATCAAAAGGAAAATAAATTACTGACAGATTTGATTTTAGATTGTCGTACCCAGTCCGGATGTCCGTGGACGCCAAGAGATTTTGGAACTCTACCTCCAAGGCAAACCTATGTCAGAAGATGTAGATGTTAAAGCAATTGCTCGTGGAACTCCTGGATTCAATGGTGCTGGTGAGTGTCTTAAATCTATAACTACAGTTTAGTCATCCTTAAATTCAGAAGTGTCTTCTTTTGTCACTAACCTATGAAGATTCAATGATTCACCAGATTTTTCCCAATCTCACCAAAACTTTTTCCAGATCTTGCAAACCTGGTAAATATTGCTGCCATAAAAGCAGCTGTTGAAGGGGCTGAGAAGCTATCTTCTGAGCAATTGGAATTCGCAAAGGACCGAATAGTCATGGGCACAGAGAGGAAGACAATGTTCGTATCAGAGGACTCAAAAAAGGTATAATCCAATATCTGACACAACATAGAAGCGTTTGGATGTGGAGTTCAAACATGATATGACCTCTCACTTACTTCTTTGCCTCTTTAGCTCACTGCATACCATGAGAGTGGTCATGCTATTGTCGCTTTGAACACGAGAGGTGCGCACCCGATCCACAAAGCGACTATAATGCCACGTGGATCTGCATTGGGAATGGTTACACAGTTACCTTCAAACGATGAAACATCAGTGAGCAAGAGGCAGTTATTAGCTCGTCTTGATGTATGTATGGGGGGAAGAGTTGCAGAGGAGCTCATCTTTGGCTTGGACCATATCACCACTGGAGCGAGTAGTGATCTGTCCCAGGCCACTGAACTTGCACAATACATGGTAACCTCCATATTACTCTAATCGTAGGAGATACATGCGCTTAATTACTTTTTTTTTTCCTGGTTTATCAAAAGAGTTGGCCTTTGGTTCTTTTCATTTTCCGGAATTAGGTTTCAGGGACTTAGTTAGTCTCTGAGATCCTTAGAGTGAACGCGAGAAGATGGATTTTACCTCTTGTGGTAGATGTAGTAATGCTTTTTTTTATTGGAAGGTATCGAGTTGTGGGATGAGTGAGGCAATAGGACCAGTTCATATCAAAGAAAGACCAAGCTCTGATATGCAATCACGCATTGATGCAGAGGTAAATACTCTCTCTATTCATTTTTTGTAGTTCCTCGTTCAATCCCATTGCTCCTAAGTCTAATCATTCATCTGGTGGTGTTGATACTTTTGTCCAGGTTGTGAAGCTTCTTCGAGAGGCATATGAGCGAGTGAAGTCTCTCTTGAAACGGGTTTGTTTGTGCCCAAGTTCCTGATAGTCGCATATTTTACTCAGTCAAAACTTCTTAATCTCACTTGTGTTTTTTTTTTTGTGTGTGATTCCCCAGCATGAGAAGCAGCTACATACATTAGCAAACGCACTTCTAGAGTATGAAACTCTAACCGCAGAGGACATAAAGCGTATTCTCCTTCCAAAGCAAGAAGGTGAGAAGTTTGAAGAGCAACAACAAGAAGAAGGAGACTTGGTATTGGCCTAGTCACATCATTCATTACCATAAACACACCTCTTTGGGTGAAAAAGGGAGGTTCAAAGCTTTGTACAGAGTAAATCTCCCATAGCTTCTACAACAACAACCAAAAGAAAAAACATGTGAAATTATTGATCTCATGTTACAAATTATTGTAGTTTTTATTTCATTAGCTCATTAGTTTTCACTTCAACCTGGAACCTTTTTCCCTTTTTGACATTCTGTTCAGTTCTATGAAGAAAAATGTAAAACAACATTGAAAAGAATGTAATTGTGGTCTTTAATCTCTGATGTGATTTTGAAGGCCAATGAATCTTATTGCAGCTTACTAAGTCCTCTGATGAAATGACATGTTTTTTTTGGAACAAATTGAAAGAAATCATATAGAAGCATTTCTAATGGAACCACCTGTCCATGTGACCGATTCGAATATTTATCCACTATTGTAATGTGGAAGCCTCCTTGGCCCATTGGTTGACCAATGGTTGATTAATGCTTCTACACCAAGAGGTCTGGGGTTCGAGTCCCAGGTATTGCGATTTATTAACAAATTTCCAGATTAATAGAGGCAAGTGTGCAAGAGATCTCTAGTGATGTACAATTATAGCTGTTCGCCAAGATTCTACGCAGAGAAGGAAGTGTCGCCAGGTCATGGATCATTGAAGGTATTCATCAAGATTACGAAGAAGTAAGTGTAGTCTGTCGTGGATCTAGTAAGGGTCGGAAGGAATTGTCAGTTGTAGAATCGTCTATGTAACAGTTCTCATAATTTGTAATTAATAATAAATCTAAACGGAAAAAAAAAAAAAACACTGTACACCTTTTTACAGCTAATGGAGCTAAAGTGTTTCCTGAATCACAAGTCAAGACAAAATCTACAAACAACAACAAAGATCTCTTTCCTTAATAGTCCTTTGTGGAGATTTTTTCACATCCCACAAATCCTATTGGTCCGTTTTAAACAAGTAGAAAAATAAATATAGAAAAAGGACGGTGTGTGGCCTTTATGGGTGCAACGAAAAGTGTTAAAAAGGAAGAAGAGAGTGGAACCCCATGATCACACACACTTTTAACATGTCTCTGCAAATTGTAAAAGATTCCTGCAAGTGGCTAAAGCCAAACTCCAAAATCATATTTTGGTTCTATAGAGAAGAAACCAAAAACACATTCATTAAATTAGACACATAAAAAAAAAAAGAGAGGGTTGAAAGTGAAATGACCCCAAAAATAGCAAATGAGAAACTTATTATGTAACTGGTAAAATGATGACATTTTTTTTGCCTTGTCCATCCTCAAAGAGACTCACTCACGCTCTCTCTTTTTCCCTTTTGAGAGCTTCATCCATGGCAACCAAAATCTCTCTGATTCAATAGTTTCTTACTCCTTAGATCTTTAAACTCTGTTGATGGATTCTGTTGTGGTGTCTTGAACCGCAAGACGTTCAGAGATATCAGCTAAAGATTTAAGATTGCATTTGATTAAAGCTTCAACAAAGTAACAAGTCTCATCCTTTGTGTTTCCTTCTGGTACATCAACGACAAATGACTCAATCACAAGTGTCCCTATTCTTCCTTCTATAGTCTCAGGGTGAAGAGAAATGATTGAAGAATAGTTCTAAATCCAAAAAAGAGAGAAACAATATAAGTCTTTGATTCAATGAAACAGAAAACGACCCTTCTGAGTCAATGATGTGTTTGTTACCTTAAGTCTGTGATCACCACCAACGATTCTGATACTGAGAATATGCTCATTATCATCAAGTAACTCCAATCTCTCAGTGCTTCTAGTAGCTGGTAAACCTGATTTGACATCAACTTCTCTTACTGTACCAATCTCCATGTTTCCTTTCACCACACACCTACTGATAAATGGTTTATACTTCTGTGGCTGATCAAATCTTCTCACAAGTGACCACACCTATTCACCAGTAATTCAAACTAAATCCATTAGCGTTTTTTTTGGGACCTTTTTCTCAAGAAATCAAAACCAGATCAATACAAATGCTACGAAGCTTCTATAATTAGAAACCAATCGTCTTCCTCAGTAAGATCAATCATCAACAAGAATAGATGGAGATTTCAAATTTCTGGATTGAATCAACAATAAGAAGAACCGATTGACTAAATATAGATGCATAAACAGAGAAAAACAGAGCGCATGAAGAAGAAGAAGAAGAAGAAGAAGAAGAAGAAGCTTACAATATGAACAGGAGCGTTGATATGTTTAACAAGCGTAGAGCTACACTGATTCTCAACAAGCTCATGATTATGATGTCTCCTAATAAACTCTCTTTCCAGATTCGGATTCTGATTCGTCAAGTTCTCACTCCCGTTAGCTTCCATCTTCTTCTTCTTCTTCCTCCTTCTTAAGCCACGGTTTCAAATCTCAACACAGAACAATAACAGCGCCAAATTCGTCTCGCAGAGAGTGAAAAAAGCAACACAACAAAGAAAAAGGTGAGATAGAGCTTGGACTCGTAAGAGATCTGATTTCAGAGAAGGTTTTTCCGGCGAGATCTTCCGATGAAAGCGTTAATGTGAAGAAATGAAAGATTACAGTCGCCGTCTTTGGAGGGAGATAAGAAGAAGAGAGAAAGAGAGAGAGAGAGAGAGAGAGAGAGAAAGAGAGAGAGAGAGAAGAATCCTCCAACAAACTTTTTTTTTCTCTCTCTATTATAATATTTAAATTAAAAGACGCTCACAGATTTAAAAATAGTAAAATAAAATAAAAAAAGATTTGATTGGATGGTGGACTAAAGGAGTAAAGGTCTTTCTCTGATTTCACTACTCTCATTGGATGCTTTCTTATATTATCCCACTTTTTTCTCATTATTTTCGTTTTTGCCACTCGTTGTCGTTTTTCTCTGTTTTATTGACCATTATACCCCCACAAGTCTGGTAATTATTATTTGTTGATCCTTAAAGTATGTTTTAGCCTATGAGAGCTGAGTCAATTATTGGATAGTTTTTTTTTTTTGTGATTTATTCATTTGGATAAAAGATTGTTGTTTTGACAAAAAAAAAAGGGGATTAAAGACTGTTTAAAATACAATAAAGTTACATCATTTTATTTGGAAGTGCCAAGACTTTTTGTGCTGCTATAATTAAGTACTAGTATTTTGTTGTTATTATTATTATTATTTTTATATATCTTTGAAAAGTTATAGATTTTAAAGTCATTTTTTATTTAGTTTTTCCAAAAATCTATTTTATAACCAATTAATTAAGACCTTGAATGGTTGTAGATTTTCAAGTTGTTTTTGGTTTTAGTTTTTCAAAAAATCTACTCCCTCTGTTCCTAGAAGATTGTTTTTTTAGAAATTTCACATTTATTTAATTTTATTAAATATTTTTTAATAAACTGTGAACCAATAGTAATCTGAAACCGTTAATCATTACGTATTGAAATCTACGATTTATTAAAATCAATTCATTAAAAATAAAAAAAAAATCTAGAAAATCAATCTTTGTGGAACAAACTCAAAACAATAGAACATCAAACTTCAAGGAACAGAGGGAGTACTTTATAGCCAACTAAATTTATGAAAAAACAGTTTTTCTAAAAATTAGGGAATCTAGATTTTGATATTTTTGTCAATTTTCAAAGAAAATCTAAAATATATGTTTCATTGATTTTTCACTTTTTAACGTGGTGAATTTCTCATATTTAATTTTTAAAAATATTTCTAATACAAAATCTAAAAACCATAAACCAAAGTCCAAAAACCACTTAAAAACTTGCATGAATATTGGTGTACTGTACATGTTTATGTATGTGTGTGTATATAGTAGAATTAATACGATCATATTAGCATAACATATATTTTCGTGTACTTGCACTATGATTCAGACTCATAGAACAATTCAAAATGTCGAAATTAAAACATATATACTAATATAAATTGATGAAATTACTACAAAAATTTCAGAGAGATTATAATAATGGTGTCAAGCCGACCAAGTTTGTGTGTGTATATCTAATACACAAAGATAACATTCAAAATATCGAACCTTTAATTTTGTAGGTACTATAAAACATGGTTCTTAACCAAAAAAATAAAATATGGGTATTCAAACTTTAAAGTTATTAAAAACAGGAGCAAAGAATACTAGATATTAATTGCTATATAAAGTAATATTTTTTTTAGTGTAGGTTTATTAATCAACCAAAAAAAAAATTAATGTTTACAAAGAGATTAGTGGAGAAATAGTAGAAAAGTCTAAAATAGATTTTAAGAGAAGCAGGTGGAGGTCGACATATTAGAGCTTGTGTCGAACATGTACGCTAGCGTATCGTCGTAGCGAGGGTTGTCCATGTAACGGATGGATATATGTTTGTTGTAGATAAACGTTTTAATGAAGAAGGTGAGAATTACCAAAAAGAAACAATGGGTTCAGAGAGAAACTATTGGAGATATTAAAAGAAAAGAAAAACATGGGGCTTAACCATATTATGCTCGTAAACCTATACTGAAGAAGAGATAGTTACACATTTTATACGGATGGTCATATAGGCTACAAGGTGGAGGTATATCGATGTCCCACTTAGCCATACAATTATACTAGCTAGTTAAAATTTTGTTTAACACGCCGAGCCAGACTATGAATGCAAATTTGGGGTTTGCACGTTTGAACTACAGAGGACCAATCCATTTTAGGATTAGAACGACAAATCTATAGTACTAAGTATAAACATATAAGAAAATCATAAGAAATTTTCCGAGCATATGACAAACATAGAAGACAATTATTATTCCAAGTGTTAAAAACAATTAAAATTTGATAGCATCGCAGTTATTATGGTTATCATTCAATTTTTATTCTAACCTTACGTTTTGTCAATTCCTTATCAATAATTTTTATTATGTTATGTTTGTTCTCTCCAATCTATTTTTCTGCATCATCGCCGATTCTAGTATCACTCCATTCGATTCATAATCATATATATGAAAGTTGACTAACTCTCTCTATATGAGTGTCATATCATCACATAAGAAAATAATATGTGTCATCTACATTATTTAAATAAAAAATTAGTAAAATTAATTGAGGAAAAATCAAAAGTCTTTTGTTGTGTTAAATTCTCCATTAATCTCAATTTTAATTGATGTCTTAAAAACTAAAAAAAATAAAGTAAAAAATCATACTAATGTATTAAACAATACTTTTCATTCTACTCTTCTAATTTTATTAAAAAAAATTATCAATGGTCATTATTTGATAATAATGGCTAAAAAATTACTTGTGTTGTAGTTTAGAAGTTTGATACCTAACCTCATATTAATTTAGTAGTTTTCATTTGAATATTTCTTATTGTTACGTTTTATGAATATGATTTATCATATGACATTCACTCTTTTTATTTTTGTGTGTTATGATAAGTTGGTAATATTGACATAGAAATTTTTTCACTTAATGGTCTTTTGAAACGTTAGATATACCAAGAAATATAAAACACGAGACTTTCGGTTATATGAAAGGGAAGAGATCTAAAGTGTTGACTTAAATTACTAGCATATCATGATGTGCTTGGCGTACTAGGTGACGAGAGAGTATATGAAACAAAGAATTGTTTTTTTATAATTTCGTTAGGCAAGTTTCAAACCCTCATGTAAGTAGCATAACTACATATACTATTGTATCAATATATCATTTATTGTTATTGTATGTATTCATGATCGTGAAAGATTAGGATTGTAGGTACATAAATAATCATATTTATGCTTGAAAAATGTAGAATTGATATTTCAAGTCAAAGATGAATCTAATCATAAAAATTATATAACTATAGAAAATAGATATGAATTTATTAATTACATAATAACACACATAAAAATTAACATAAAAAACAACAAAAACCATAATTATATTTTTTTCTGCAATTTTCAAAACAAAAACTCACGCGTAGCGTGGATGTAGCGTGAATATTCATCTAGTACGTAGTAAAGTTTCTAAACTATTTAATTGGATTTGCCTTTTTTTTTTGTTCACATTATGACAATAGTACGTATCTTGTTTTGATCATTTACAGTAGCTTATAACCCAACATCTTATGCCACCACTAAGGCCAGAATAGTAGTATATAGTTTGATCATTTAATATTACGATCTTTATCCAAAAAAATTAAAAAGAATTGTATACAGTATCTTTAGGGTTTGCTTCGCGGCCTTAACTTTTCCTGACTCCGAAGAGCCAATCTCGAGAGAGCAAATGGTCCCACGTGCTTTATCCAACACTCTTTATTAAATCCTGAATAAAAAAAATCTCAAAGTGACAAAGATTTCTTTAACATAAAAAGGTTTGGCTCTTATAAGTCATATCAAGAAAAAGAAAATTCGTTGCTAACTTTGTAACGTGCTTAAAGTATTCTCGAAAATACTACTACCTCAAGATTAATGTTCATAAATTAGATACCCATCATAGTTGTTTTTTAAGACTGGCTCCTTAAAAAACTGATTGGCTCCTTATAATTAATAGTTTAATTCGTACATGTCTTTCGAACTAGTTCTCTACTCAAAGTAATAGGCAGTTACATTATTAATTGGACAAGTAGCATTTTAAATGTTGTAATTTACAGCTATAACGTTTCTTGATAAACCACTAAATGACTAAACGTTTTCCAATTTTCATATTGGACTTCTTTCCTTTTTCCAATTTTTTTCTCATATTCTGACAATATTATTCGTGATGAAAGCAAGACGACCCATATTCTTCGGTAAAAGATATATAACGGTGAAAAATCCTTTATGTAATAAGAAAAGATTAGTCTAAAAAATCTATAACTCAGAATTTCTTTGAAATAGGTTGATGTAAACGTGTTACTAAGATTAATTTATCAATAGGATCAACTTCAAAAGTTGGTTGAGCCAAAATGAGAAGATGACGTCGACGATGCTTAATACAAACAAATATCGGATGATATTGATTCAAATGAGGGAAATGAACAGTGTTCCTACAAGTTAAACACGTGAAACTTTCTACAAACTTGTGAAAGTGAATGAATAGTTATGATAATATCCAAAATTTTGTAACCTTTTTTGTTATACTATCGGAATTGTGGAAACAACTTTTTATCACCAAAAATATTTCCTATTAACTTGAAAAAATGTCTGGAACGATATATTAAAAAAATAGAAAACTTTAGAAAGTTTTTAGAAACTTGTAAAACCTTTCATATATACAATTTTCTATATTTCCTATAATTTCAACAAGTTTAGAAGATATATTTTTTTATACATTTTCAAGTTTAATCAGAATTTTCAAGTCTATAAGATTTATTTCATTTTTTGGTTTCAACTTCATATGGAAGCTGATATGCAGCAATTTAACCAATGAGGTACGATCGGATTAGAAAAAAGATATCAATTAACCAAATTGTTTTATCAAAAATAAAATAAAAATAAAGTAAATTCATCTTCACTTTTTATCATTTCATTTTTAAAAAATACCAAAAGAAAAAGAAGGTAAAAGTATATTTTTATAATAGTTATGAGTTTTTTTCTTGTTAATCATGAATAAATCTGACATATAAAATAAAATAAATTGATTGTCGTTGACAATAAAAGTTAAACAAAAATAACGATTAACAGATTTTCGTTTCAGAAAATAACAGACAAAGTTGGGGTCCACAGTTTTGGATAAAACGCTTCAAAGTAACGTTTTCTAGAGATTGCGTATCATAAATTCACGTTTTATTTTCCTTCTTCTAATATTTTTTAAGTCTCCAATGGTTGAACCAACATTTTGATACAAAATTGAAATTTTGCAACTCCTTTTCTACATCTTTCTTTATTAAATGAGATGATTAACAACATAGTTCCAAAAAAAAATGAATGTACATGTACCAAACAATTCGACAATAGAAAAATAGTGTTTGTTGTTCTAGCTATAATTTCAAATATAATGAGATATTATCCTTTCAATTATCATAGACAATACTTGATTCATTAGCACTAACAAAACAACCAAAACACTTGTTTGACTTCTATCACTCAAGGGGCTTAATATCTTGAAATTGAGAACAAAGAAGTGAGTATCTCATAAATAGTAAGTCCATTGATTGGATGTAAAAGGACAATCACCTTTGTAATGTGGGAATGTATAGAATCAATTCATGTGTCGATATTAGTATAAATAGTATGACAACGACGATTATATATATAGTATTATCCAAATAAATCTTAAAGAAAACGAGAAGTGGACCTAAAAACAAAAGGTGTGGAAGAGATGAGAATAGAAAAAAAAAATTAAATAGATAATAAAGAGAGAAAGTGAGGATCATGTGTTGCATTGCATCTATCTTTTTTTTTTTTGACCATTCAGCTATATAAACGTGAACACCATTAATGGCTTATGAATCAAAATCTCACACTTCTCGAATGTTCTTTATTCAGATACATGAGAAGAAGATGATGTGAGACTCATCAATCTATAACACGAGTCAAAAACTTCTCACTACAATTTCTAAAAATTGGCTTTGTTTCAAAAAAAAATCTCAAGAACACAAAAAAAAAATACTTTTACGAAAACAGAACGTTGTAGTTTTTGTCATAATTTTTTTTGTAAAGTTCACAAATATTTCAAATGCAACTTTTAAGTTTTCGTTTGTTTATTTACTCGAAAACAAAAAATCATTATCAAAATTTTGATGTATCAAACATTTCTAGTTTTTCATAATATATTTCTTAAAAATAAAAACTCGCTAAACACAAATGGAACGAGAATTTTTTTCTTTACGTCTAGGATTAACAAAAAAAAAAACACTGAAATGTTTTAAAATGTGATTATTTTGGTTTTAAATATAAAGATAAAACGCAATGCAAACAAAAACTATGCCTAAATCAGATGAAAGACATTGACCTGAAACAAACTTAACCAGCCTAAGAGATCTCAGTTGCAACTTTATTTTGAAATATCAAAGTTGGCCTAAACTCAAAATTCTAAAACAAGGACCAAATTGCGCATGCTTAAATGGGCTGGTCTCAAAATGGACCGACTTGGTCAATCTCAATTCACAACCACCACACATAATCATATCACTAAACATATCAATGAGCTTCAAACTTAAAAAGATATAATAACCCATAACCACCATATATATTCGAATCTCAATCAGAGTTCTTACAAGATTCTTTCAGGTCTATTGAGTAAATACCAAAATACCAAAAAAAAGATTGTACATTGACCCCCAAAAAATATTCGAAATACTCAGGCTAATTTTTCCGGTATAGATAGTTTCTTGTGCCAAAAACATGGCTAGTTTCTGGGTCAGCCTTAAACAAAAGAAAGATAAAAGCAAAAGATCAGACCTGACCTTGATTAGTCCTGTACCCTAATGATTCCATATGATATGTTTCTTCCTCCATTGTACAACTGTACTGACTGCTACTAGCTTCATACCCACTAATCTTGATCCATTCCCACTTCTTCCTCTGGGACAGGGCTCTTCTCTTCTACAGCTTCACTTTTCTCATTGGCCTCTGCATTCTCTGAAGCGAATGCACAAGGAGTTGCAGCCGGGTCTAGTTCCAGACAACCTTCTGGTGCGTTATCAGCTTCTTTCCCTGTAAGAATGTAATGAGGCACCTGGTGGGAGAATCTAAGCATTTCTTCCTTTGCAATCTTCCTCACACCAAGTCTTTCTGTGCTTCTGCGGAAAACTGCCCTGAATCCTTCAGCTTTGAGTAAGAGAGCCACGGTTAAACTCTGATTGTCTTCTGTATAGTCATCAAGAACTTCCACCATCTCGTACTTGTGTTTAACTTCGTCAGGGGTATTCTTGTCCCACTCAGGGGACCAATTTCGATACAATGCCCAAACTTGTCCCTTTTTGGGAAGAATATGGAGGAGTCCTCTTGCACCTTTGGTAAATTCAACACTGTGAGAAAAGGCATTTAGTGTATCTGTAGATTCATATCTCCCACACCTAAATTCCCCACATGTTTTAGCAAAACCAGCACCCATCCAGTCTATAGGACCAAATTCACTGGTGCTTTTGGAATTGAGCCAGCTGATTTTCATCTTAAAGGGATTCACAGAAATCACCTTTTGGATGCGGGCGTAAAACCGAGGCATTCCATCGTCATCGTCATAAGCAGCCCAAATCTGGTCATCTTTAAAAGAACTTTCAGATCGGTCAAGATCAAAGTTGTGAAAGTCTGAATCTGGAACAACGATTTCCTTCACTACATCATCCATCTCTTCATCTGAATCACGAGGAGTTACCTCAAATGACCTTTCAACCTCAACTGACCTTTCAACCTCAACTGACCTTTCAACCTCATTCGCGGTGCTACTTATCTTGCTCCTTTCAACCTCATTCGCCTTGCTACTCATCTTGCTCGTTGCCTTCATACTGTTCTTCTCCCTTTCAGTTGCGTTCACCTTCCCTTCTGTTTCAGCAATCATCTTCGGAAGTCTCTTAAAAATCTCTGACTGGCCTCTGTCCATAAGAGCTTTTTTTATATCAGAACGTAACAATGCTTGTACATAAGGATGACGAGAGCCTATGGTGTTGGGCGATTCAGTATTTTCATTGGCAGCATTAGAAGTACTGGACCTGCTAGCACCTATGTGATTCGACGACTTGCCTGCAGATGGACCACGCATATGGGAATCATCAGTCTTCTGCCTCTTAAAATTCCCCAGATCAGAGTTTGTAAATCCTCTAGCCGCATCCCTTTCTTGCGTCTCCCCAAACCCTCTTTTCAGTTTATCTTGTGCTTGCTGAACTACATTTGCCGCTTCATTTGTGGCATTTCGGCTGTTAGAACCACCCATTCTTGATGAAGAATCCCACTGAAAATTCAGGTTAACAGATGGTGCAGGCTCTCTCCTAGAAGAAGAACCATTTGAGTTCTTGTTTGACGCTTGATTTTTGGAACTCCGGTGCTGTTGGCTAGATGAGATGTTGACTGGCGGCTTAGGAATATTTTTAGGCGGAGTTTTCTCTTCTGCAACGAAACCTTGATGGCAGTGTGGACAAAGCAAGGTTTGGTTAAGATAAACCCTCTGGTATTCATATTGTGTGTTGCATTTGTTGCACTTGGTCCAAAAGGTACTATTCTCCTCATGCATCGGAGAAACAAAAGCAGGTGAACCCATGCGAGATCTATCCATATGGGCAGCAGGCTTACGGGCAGCGGGCTTAGATCTAGCCCTAGCACTCAAAACTACATGCTCTCTTACATTTGGAATCCCGTTAGAAGTTGGCTGGTGTGGTGGAATCCCGCTCTGTGTTGGTGGGAATCTTTGTTGAGCTTCTTTGACATCTTTGCCCCTCTTTAAGTTATATAAGATTCTATTATCCTTGTCAGATAGTAGATTCCAAGCTTCTGCAACCAGCTTAAACGCACCTTCAGCGCCTTTACACTTGTTTTTATCCGGATGGAGCATGAGAACCAATTTCCGGTATTGTTTTTTCAGTGCTTCATCACTAACAAAGGGGTCTACACCAAGGACACCATACCAATCAGCTTCTCCGCAGAATTTTTTCTCTCCCGAGATAAAAACATTGATTGCCGTCAACAATTGATTTAGACCATCCAACTCGGGAAACAAGTTTTGAGCCTTGTTAGCGAACTTTTTCGCCCCATCGTAGTCCTTCTCTGTCATCTTCCTCTCAGCAATATCCATTGCCCTTTTCGCTTCATCCTTGTTGCATTCCATGTCCTCGAGAGTTACTCCGTCAAAAACTATTGTCCTCTGGAAACTTTTTAGAATAGAGGATCTTCAACAGACTCCCAGAACGTTCCCAACCTGTCTCAATGGAAAATCAAAGAAGCAAAAAAAAAAGATTAGATTCAGTGGAATGTTTACAGAAGCATATCATGTTTAGGTGACCCTAATATTAAAGAGAACAGATTCAGTAGAATCTGATGATTTTAAAGGAGTACACACATGTTCCTAGAAATGTAGATTTGTTTCCACATGAAGGTTTAACTAGCTACAAGGTCCCAAAATTTGATATAGATGCAGATCTAATCCAACTGGGTAAAACAATAAATGCAATACATTAGCTCAAGAAATTCAATCTTATCCGGTGGCACTGGTCTCAACCGGTAGAAGAACCCCGGATTTTACTAAACAAACCCGGTTCGACCCTCCCACCGACATTACATTTAAAAACACAAAAAGAGAACCAATCTTTGGCCACATATTATGAAATTACCATATCTAATCCACATAAAACACAAACAAAATTGCCCGCGAACCCGTTGAATACAAATTTGCGCGCGAATCCGCTCAATAAAAATTTCCATGGCAATCCGCTGAATATAATAGAGATACATAACATAAGGCTCATAAAAGAAAGATCTTGAGAATCTATCAATCTAATGCAATCCAGATTTAAATGAAGCCCCTCAAAATCTAACAACAATTGAACACTGATGAAGAACAAAAACCAATCAAAGCAACAAAAACTCAACTATGATCACAGATCTTCAAACTCTATCTAACAAGAGATAAACCTAACCTAAACAAGAATTCACCAAACCCACAAAATTCCCAACACCATTTGCATTTCCTAAACACTACGAACCCAAAAAAACCCTAATCCACATATCATTCAATGCAATCAATCAAACCAGAACGAGACCCGCGAAAATTCGAAACCAGTTCAAAAACATTTCAAACGGATCTACACACAAACTGTACTAATTCGACTACCCTAAAATCAAACCCAAATTTCGCCATCACAGAGACTCCAAAAGTGTGATACAAACCCAAAAAACCCTAATCGATCACTGCAATTTCAAAGCCCTAAAACCAATTTTGTCTAATATAAAGCGATAAAGCGAGAAAGCGAAAGGGTACACCAAAGTAAACAGAGAAGAAGAAGAAACCATGAAAACATACCAATCGTTGGATCGCAACTCCGAGGATAAGAATATTTTTTGAATCAAACAAACTTTTACTACAAAAGACTTAATTTTTTTGCAGATACACCCTCACAAACCCTACTCTTTGATTTTTTTTTTCTTTTTTTTTTTCTCTCTTAAGAACACCTCAAAATATATAATGTGAGAAAAACAATGTATGGGGTGTGAAATTTATTAAGTTGTTCAAAGTAAAAAATTAATTCACTATCCAAAATTTACTAGTCATGGTTAAGTTAACCATGGTTAAGTTTTGACTTAGGGTAAGAGTGGTAAAAACTCGAAAATATATTATTTTCTTCTTAATCTGTAGTCTACAACTTACACATGCATGTTTTTAAATTTATTAGATTTGGACTAGATACTTATTATTAGGTTATAAATTAAATAGATACAATGTATATGAGTACTAGTTACCATTTTCGAATTCAAAAGTAAAATCTTACTTTATTATACCATTTTTACCCATAATTACTTAACTGTGGTTATTTGACCATGGTTACTCAACCGTGGTTATTTAACCATGGTCGTTTAACTGTAGTTACTTTATCATTATTATTTAATTGTGATTGCTTAATCATGGTTAAGTTTTGACCTTGATTAAGCATTTTAAATTGTAAGGTATGAAAAATATTTTCTTTCTCTTTCTGTCGTTTACAGCTCACACATGCATATTTCCAGAATAAATCCGGAATATAATGTTGACTCATTAATAGTTCAGTACTTAGTGGTTAGTACTAGACTACTAGGTTACAAATTTGTTATGCATGAAAAAGATTTTGTCAAATAAGTTATCACTTCAGCCATTTGATAAATTTTCTTGAGTACACAACTAAAATTTGTTGGCGACCATTTCATATCTTTTAATTAGATAAGGGATGTGCAAAGATATGTTAGAAGAAGGCAATATCACTTGGGTTATGTGCGAAGGAGTTAGTTTTTCAATTAACCACTAACTTCTTGTGGTGACGACATTCGTAATACTTAAGATCTACTAACAAGGTAGAGAAGAACGAGGAAAGCTAAGAGATAGGGAGGAATTACAAAAACAAAGTTTATTGGAATGGAAGGTGTTTTAAATAAAAGATAGAAAGAAGTGGGAGAAACAGTGAACAAATGTGTAGTTTTTGGTGTGAGTAGCACCAACAAAACAAAATAGAGTAAAATGAATAGACAAAAATCGAGGACATTCGTCGTCGTCCTCATGGCAGGCATAGGCATGTGCATGAATGCAACACAAAACCAAAAACACAAATCCTCACACGTTACAGGTAGCCACAAACCACACAACTACTAAGCAAATTTATATTCATCTGTTTCCACATGGCTACAGCAATATGGACACCTTTCCCTGGCTGCTACCTTACTCACCTGCTTTCTCACCCTTGGTCTCTGGTTCGGTTTCCGGTTTTGGATCGGGTATAGCATCAGGATTGGATTCCACTTCAGCTTTGGGGCTTGATTCAGTTTCCATTTCAGTATTGAGGTTTGACTCGGGTTCCACTTCAGCTGTGGGGTTCAGTTCAGGTTCCGCTTCAGCCATGGCATTTGGTTCGATTTTAGGAGATTCGGTCTTATCATGACGGAATTTAACAACAATGCACGTGATGTTGTCTGCACTGCCACGAGCGAAGGCAGTGTCAGTTAACTTGCGGGCAGCTGCCTCGGGCTCCTCCTCGCTCTGAGCAAGGGTTACTGCATCCTGAATCCGATGAAGGAAATCAAACATTTAAATCCCGCAACAATTCAGAAATAGATACAAGGGGGTGAATTTATTTGTCATACCTCATTGGGTACCACATCCCATAAACCGTCACTTGCAAGTACAAGCAACTCAGCCTCATGATCTATCTCTAGATCCTGAAAAATAAGCACAGGAGTGTGTTCACAAAACCTTAAAACTCAAGATTTCACATAGGTTATACTATGGATGATGGGAACAACATAAAACCCTTGGGCAAAAAAACAGTAAGCTGCAGTTAGAAGCGGTTACTTGTATCTCGGGTTCAGCAACAACGAATTGCTTCAGCATTCTGTTACCAAAGGCCCGGGACATTGCCAACACCCCACCTACTCTCCATGTTCCTGACAAGTGAAAATCAAGATGATATTATTATTAAGTCTAGGGCTGACAGAAAAATTCAGAGAAGGATGCTCTATGGGCATGCCTCAGGAAATCTAGTGAATAACCCGACAAATAGCGTGCATATATAAGATGGTTTGTGTGTCTGTTCCCTAGAAACTTAAAAATAGAATTAGACTAAAAAAGCAGAAACAAAAAAACCAACAACAACATTGTAACATTAAAATTCGCGAAGGAAATATCAAGCAGTTTGAGTAAATCAATTAATGAAGCTAGTGATCTAACTCAGGAGGGAGATCTCTGCGATCTCGCTATGTCATCTTTAGAAGCAAGCAACCAATTAGGAGGACACAAACGAGGGCCAATTTCTTAAATCAGATTACCTGCCCACATGATAACACCACCAGCGCTTTCAATTCGCTTTCTTTCATCGCTTCTATTTGGCTTATGGTCATCAGATAGCGCGATCGCTGCAGAACATAAAACAGTAAGTTTGAAAAGGGTCCTCATGGAAAGAATATAACAAAAGTTTGTGACCAATCATAAGAATCCATTCACTATAAACTAATGTCGAATGTTCTCTAAGGATAGCATAATGTCATTTCCTAAACTCATTTTTGATTGTAGCTCTCGATTTATCTTTAAATGATATGCCACATTGTGTTAGTTCACAACGAAATACTGACCTTTCCCAGCTTTGGAAACTATTGTCCTCGAGTCTCCAACATTTGCAACATATAAATGGTTCCCCACCAACACAGCAGCAGATGCTGTGGAGCCATCATCTCTGTAAGTATCCTTTTCTGACTCGAGGAATGCTACATCAGTTTGTTTATATGTTTCATCTGCCAAATTAATCAGATTAGAAGGTGAACAGATGACTTGTATCAAGCTATATGAGCTCATACTTCTTAGCTTATAACATGATCTTATGTCAAGAGATATAGAGCGCACTTAATGCCAGCTTGGTGTCTGTCAAAAATTGTGGATGCTTCATAAGATTGTTAAAGAGGTGTTCCTTCAAGTACTCAGCAGCACGTGAACCACCATGACCTGTGATGATTAAAGCTTCAGATATTAAAAACTAGATATCAAGTTAACAACTTATGATTCTGCTTCTGAGTATTATATGAACGCATATTGATAGTTCAACTGTGCACTGCAGCCTTTAATTTCCTAAATAAGTGTATGTACAAATACGGACTCTAACTAAGGTAATTCTAGATCTTTCTTAAAAGTAGTAGACATAGTCACATAGCATAAATAGTGACCAAATTTGCAGAACAAACAACTTCAATCTGCAAATAAAGCTGGACTGTGTTTTTAGCTCAGCCATGTCTAAGTTGAGATAGATACAATGATAATAAGGAAAGTTGAAAACCAGACTTCAACACAGATAAAATATCTTCCCCAAACCAACACTAACACTACCTTTTCGTCTATACCAAAATAAAAGGAAGGAAACCTAACCATCAAATATTCCAAACATGCAAACTGTTTGGCCTTCAATTGTGGAAGCTTTGACATCATAGAAATCTTCCATCGTAGATCTTTTCCCTCTGAAACTACAGTACCCACAGCTCAAGCTTCCATCGTCACTGTCATTGCACGTAACAAATATATTAAGGACCACTTAAAAACAAAAGAAAAAAGTAGAAAACAAAACTTTCACATTGATCCATAGCCATAAACAAATAGAGATTGCCTACATAACAATATAAAACTTCAACGTATAGTGGAACTTAGTTTCTTCCATTACATAATCATCAGTATAGCAAAATAACTTGCTTGCATTTCACACTTAAAGTGGAGTATAGCCGACCATGAATTGATATCTTCAGTACAAGTCATATTTCAGTAGCCCCTATATATAACCGAGAAACAACTCACTTTTTCCAACCACCACCGATGTATCCACCATCATCAACTTTCTCAGGCGGCATATCAACTAAGGATATACGTTTCTCTCCGGCAGAAGTATCAGCCATCATCTTCGCACTAGTTCTAAATCCAACTCCACAGGTTCTTCTAAATCCAATCACACTAGTTCTAAATCCAAAACCAACACTGAAAGTCTTCTTAATATGATTAAACTGATGTCTTCCTTGAGCCAACACCCCAATATGACCACCAGCTTGAAGAATGAAACTCCTTATGAAACTGCTGCATACCATCTAACTAGCCAAATCTTAACTTAATTCAGTTTCTCCAATACAGGAGCTGCATATAGAAAAATCAATCTGTCATTAGTAACACAGATCATGGATCCTTAAACACCAATTAAGATAACAAACCCTATCTATACTTAAAAAAAAGAAAACTGATTTCAACCTCTCATACTTCAATTAAACTAGATCCTGAATTCAACAAGCGAATGATGAACAATAACGAACACGATCCAGAATCTGTACTTCCTATAAACAATTTTCGATTCGGATAACGAAAACGGGATTCAAATCAGAAGTAGAGAGAAACTAACAAGGTATGTTCTGGAATCAAACTCGAAGAGGGAAAAGAATCCAAATCAAATCAAGGATCTGTGGCGGAAACGGAATCCTAGTATATTTTTTTCTGACGAAAAGAAACGAATCGGATCGGAAAAGACGCGGTGGTTATCTATCTGACGACGGATCCGAATCTGAGAGAGAGAAAGAGTTGAAGAACAAATTGGCTGAAGGAATCAGCTTTTTGGAGCTTCCATGGAATCTGAGAGAATCCAAGAGAGATGGAGAGAGAGAGTGGTGGTGAGTAGAGTAGAGAGAGAGAGAGAAGGAGGACACCGAACAGAAGCGGCAACGTGGCACTACTCATGCATCCCTGTTTTATATACTCCAGTAGGGTTTTTTTTTTTAATTATTCTTTTTTTCAATTGGATTACCTCCCTTTATTCCAACTAATCAACTTTTTTTTAATTGCTAAAAATTAGCTACTTTCATGTATTATAAACGTAATTAAAAGCCAATCCAATAAATCTGTTGACAAAAAAAAAATGTAATTAAAAAAATTATACTCTTATGCACTCGGAAAGTTATACTACTACAATCGTAGCTGGCTTATTCATTCCTTATCCTCTATGATTATGACTATCATGTAATTAAGGTTTTGATTGGTTATGTTGTATCGATGTGGTATAAAATCATGGGTATTGTAGCCCCAAGAGATCAGATCACAAGAGAAACACAAAATTTGTCAATTAATGGTCACAAAAAGAAAACCAAGAATGAACACAAAGACGATTATTGATTGAAACAATAGAATCATTGTGAATTTGTTGTGATCATAATTAAGTAATATTATTCTCAATGACAAAACTCACTGCTAAAATTGATACACATTCTATCTTTCTTTTTTTAACAACTATTGATACACATTCTTTTCATTTTGTAAATTACTCATCCCATAGAGTTTTACTTTTACGTTTTATTATAACTAAGGATTAGGTTTCGTTTGTGAGATCAATTCAAATTAGAGAGTACTTTGGAAGTTTCTATCGTGTTACCAAGGAGAAGAGAACGTATTTCTCCATAGGAGTTTTTCTTGTTACGCTATTGTTTCTTTTGAGTTTTCATAAAGAGAGTTTTCAGTCCAAATTAACACCCCTAAGAAACCCGTGACCGTGAGCATCATATTCAATCATGCGTACTGATTTATGCAAGAATAAGCTCATTAGTACATTGTTCCACTAAAATAAATTGGTTAAAAATTTGTCACCTGGGAAGAAGCAAAATAGAGGGCCGTGTTATTTAGGTCACAAAAATTCCACAACTTGTCTTATACCCTAAAGGCTTCCGGTATTTGTCGAAGAAGACCATCTAATCTAGTTTGTAGACAACACTATTTATCTTGCTAACAAATCCGAAGAAGAGGAAGATACTCCGATTACAAATGTCTTTTTCTTGTGATAATTTTACAGATGGGACGATGGTTGACGTTGACTCATATCGTCCATATTCAAAGGTCTTGATAGTTTGAATTCGATGTTATTACTATTTTGTTAGTATAATCAATTAAAGAAAGTGTTGACTTTGTTTTCAGAAATATGGATTACAAAGTTGTCTAGTTTGATTAACAATTATAAAATCTTGAGACTGGTCTCCAAATCCGACGGCTAGGAACCTCCCTTGGCCTTCATAAGACAAACGTACGAGAAGGGACACGATACGGTCAACGGTCTCTATTCGCACTAAATTATCATCAGTATCAACTGAGTATATAATACACGTTCAAATTTAATTTTAAACTTAACGGACTAAATTTGTGGAGCACAAAATTTGGTAAAAAGGAGAAGAAAAAGAGGAAGAGGACACGTGGGTTGGTTCGTGGTTGATCGACAAATACTCACGGGCTATATCTTTAATTTATCATCCTCTTATTCTTAACAAAAGAAAATTTGGGGGTAAATTAAATAAAATTTTAATCATAGTCATGGTTTTAGTAGCTACAAAAACAAATGTGATTTTATTTTTCGTTTGCATTTGCAAGTTTGAAATTCGATCAAAAACAACGTTTTTGTTTGGTGCTGAGGAAAAAAAATGAAGAGATGATGTTTCACCAATATGAGAAAAGAAAACATGTCATGAAGAAGTTAAAGAATAAAGATGTTAGGACTATATGTTTGAAAATACTAACTAACTCAAAATGTTTAAAAAAGACTTATATTTTTTTTCCCCAAATTATGTCCACTCCTTCTATAATCTAAATCATTCGTGATTTAACATAAAACTAAATTTAAGTTCTGACTGTAAACTTTATTCAAATCTATGAAATCGATTTGCCATGTACACGATTTAAAAAAAGATACAAGTTGGAATGAAACTGTGCATTGAAATATACGAACAAAAAGCCTGGTTTTACTAAATTTGACAGTATCTTATCAACACGAAACTTCGACGTACAAGGACAAAAATTGAACCTACAAAAATAGAGACCAATAGTCAGTTATAGAATTTATGTTTGCGACGAAAATGATACATCATTTGAAGTTTTACATGCCTAACATTCATACTAATTAATGACTTCGACTATATTTCAGTAAAAACGGAAATGTCTTGATTAACTCCGTAATTACATTTCTTTCTTTGTCAACAAATTCGAAGGTTAAATTCTTAGGTTGATTTGATACCATAACCAAACAACATATATACGGAAAGTAGAAAAAAAAAAAGAATTTAAACGAATTAATTAGAAAATATTAATAATTATATATATGCTATAAAGTTTTTATAGGAATCTTTGCTAAATGGCAAGAATAGTAATTTTAAATATACTTGATGAAAAAAGTAATTTTAATTAAAATAGTAAATGAAAATTTGATAAAGGGAGGTTTTCCAAAGAATATTTTTATTACATGATTGACAAAGATATTTCGTGCAACATCTATTGATGTGTGAGGATCAGGATATGTATATCATTAATTTATTTTTAAAAACTACATATATTATTGCTGTGTGAGCCTGTGAATTCTGTAATCTTCCAACATATTCGTCTACTAAAAAACTGACAACTCAATCCAAAACATATTTTTCTACTAAAATTAAGGTTAAGTTAAAAGTTTAAAACTCAATTTAAAAATGATTTCTTACTAATACTCAAAAGTTAAATTTGGTCCCAAAATCTTTTTAAAGTATCAAGGACTTGCAAAGGTACAAGTGTCTTTTGGAATAACTTAAAAAATGAACAAAAACAGTGTAAACAAAATTAAGAAAATCACAGAGTAAGCAAAAAAAAATAAAAAAATACTAGCAAAGTTTGTGACTTTCGTGGAAACTCCTTGCGTCCTCTCTGTATTCTGATAAAGGCTTCGCTTTCATCATTCAATATCTTCTTCTTCAAATCTTTCTTCATCACTCTCTCTCTCTCTCTCTCTCTTTCTCCAATTTCTTCGTTTTAACATCTTCCTCTCTTCTTTTGTTTCTGGGTCACTTTAGTTTTTCTTCTTTTCTCGCTCTTTCCGAGGAAAAACAAAACAAAGATTTGCTTCTTTTTTTTTTTTTTTTTTGGTGGGTTTAAACAGACTTTTTTTCTTTTATTGGTTCTTCTTCTTCTTCCCCAAAGTCTCTACGTTTCTACAGGATTCTCGGAAGCAAACACACTTGTCTATGTTCGGTTTGATTTCTACTTTAAAAAAGTTTCTTCCTTTTTTTTTCCTTTCTAGTCGAATTGCGTTTTTGACACTGGAAAGTTTTGAAATTTGAGTTTGGTTTTTGCTGAAATCGAAAGTGTTGAATTGAATTGAAGTTTATGGAATCAGGGTTTTGAATTTCCCTGAAATTGGCGAAGAAGAAACACGAAGTTGTTGTTCTTCATGAAGCGGTGAAATCTCTGTTTGTTTGAATCTTATTAGTCTCAAAACTATGAATTTCCGACAAGAGAAGTTTGTAAGGTCAGTGTTCCAAACTTTCTCCAGATTTGTCTCATTGAAAGTGTAGGTCTTGGAGCTTAATTCGATTGTTCTTCACTTTCTTGGATCAGGTTTCAAGATTGGAAGTCCGACAAGACTTCCTCGGACGTGGAATATACCGGGAGAAATGAGATTCAGACTGGAATATTCCGGAGAACAATAAGCTCAATCTCCGACAAGTTTTACAGAAGCTTTGAATCAAGCTCTGCAAGGATCAAACTTTTCAAAAGATCTTACAAGTCTTACTCTTTTAAAGAAGCTGTTTCAAAAGGGATTGGTTCAACTCACAAGATTCTTGACCCACAAGGACCTTTTCTTCAGAGATGGAACAAGATCTTTGTTTTAGCTTGTATCATCGCTGTCTCGCTTGACCCCTTGTTCTTCTACGTGCCTATCATTGATGATACCAAGAAATGTCTTGGTATTGACAAGAAAATGGAGATAACTGCAAGCGTTTTGCGCTCTTTCACTGATGTTTTTTACATCATTCACATCATTTTCCAGTTTCGTACTGGCTTTATCGCTCCTTCGTCTCGAGTTTTTGGGAGAGGTGTTCTTGTCGAGGACAAGCAACAGATTGCAAAACGTTACTTGTCCTCGCATTTCATAATTGACATTCTTGCTGTTCTTCCGCTTCCACAGGTGATTCATTGATTGGTTTTGTTTGCATTTCCAAATCCATTAGGTTGATTCTTTGAGTAATGTGAGTAATTGTGTTTTCTCAGATGGTGATTTTGATTGTCATTCCACATATGAGAGGCTCACCGTCTTTGAACACGAAGAATATGTTGAAATTTATTGTTTTCTTCCAATATATACCGAGGTTTATAAGAATCTATCCGCTCTACAAGGAAGTGACAAGAACTTCAGGCATACTCACTGAGACAGCTTGGGCTGGAGCTGCTTTCAATCTCTTCCTCTACATGCTTGCTAGTCATGTGAGTGCCAAATTGGTTCTAACCGTCCCAACTGTTTTAGGTTCAGAGCTTAAATATATAATATTTTTAGTCAAAACCGGTAAATGTGTAGGTGTTTGGTGCTTTCTGGTATTTGTTCTCAATCGAACGCGAAACAGTGTGTTGGAAACAAGCTTGCGAGAAGACAAACTCAAGCTGCATTCCGAGTTTGTTGTACTGTGACCGTGAAATTCCAGGAGGCAATGCTTTCCTCAATGAGTCTTGTCCGATTCAGACACCAAACACAACACTTTTCGACTTTGGGATATTCCTTGACGCACTTCAGTCCGGTGTAGTGGAATCTCAAGATTTCCCTCAGAAGTTCTTTTACTGTTTCTGGTGGGGTCTGCAAAACCTCAGGTATTGAGATTATAGATATATAAATAGCAGCAAATTTAGGCCATTTATAATGCAGAAAGTTCTTCATTGTTCTGTTTTTCTTGATCCAGTTCGCTCGGTCAAAACCTTAAAACAAGTACATATGTTTGGGAGATCTGTTTTGCGGTCTTCATTTCTATTGCCGGGCTGGTTTTGTTCTCGTTCTTGATTGGGAACATGCAGGTTAGTCTCATTTCGTCATATGTGCCATAGTGTTTGCAAAATTGATTTGCTTATTGTCTAGTTTTTAAATGGCAGACGTATCTGCAATCGACTACCACAAGGTTGGAGGAGATGAGAGTAAAGAGAAGAGACGCAGAACAATGGATGTCTCACCGTTTGCTCCCTGAGAACTTAAGAAAAAGAATCCGGCGATACGAGCAGTACAAATGGCAAGAGACAAGAGGTGTTGACGAAGAGAATCTTCTGAGTAATCTTCCCAAAGATCTTAGACGCGACATCAAACGTCATCTCTGTCTCGCCCTTCTCATGCGGGTAAAAAATAAACCATTTTCTCTCTTCACTCGGTTTTCATTTATTGTCAGTGTCACTCTTAACCGTAACATGTTTTCTTTCGGTTCTAGGTCCCAATGTTTGAGAAGATGGACGAACAGCTTCTTGATGCGCTCTGTGACCGTTTGCAACCTGTGTTATATACAGAGGAAAGCTACATAGTAAGAGAAGGAGATCCGGTAGACGAAATGCTCTTTATTATGCGTGGGAAGCTTCTAACAATCACAACAAATGGTGGAAGAACCGGGTTTTTCAATTCCGAGTATCTTGGAGCCGGTGATTTCTGCGGTGAGGAGCTTTTAACCTGGGCTTTAGACCCACACACATCCTCAAACCTCCCAATCTCAACAAGAACTGTTCGAGCTCTGATGGAAGTTGAAGCTTTCGCACTTAAAGCTGATGACCTCAAATTTGTGGCATCCCAGTTCAGACGTCTTCACAGCAAACAGCTAAGACATACTTTCAGGTTCTACTCGCAGCAATGGAGGACTTGGGCCGCTTGCTTCATACAAGCCGCTTGGAGAAGATACATTAAGAAGAAACTTGAAGAATCTCTTAAAGAAGAAGAGAATCGGTTGCAGGACGCTTTGGCTAAGGAAGCTTGTGAAAGTTCCCCAAGCCTCGGGGCTACAATATACGCATCACGGTTTGCTGCAAATATCTTGCGCACAATACGTAGGAGCGGATCAGTAAGGAAACCGAGGATGCCAGAACGAATGCCACCTATGCTACTTCAGAAACCAGCAGAACCAGATTTCAACAGTGATGATTAATTAATTAATTAGCATATGTATATGAAGATTTTTATCAAACGATTCATGCAAAGCCAAGAAGCTATAGAGCCAATATATATAAATAGAAGTCTTTTTATAAAGGAGTAAGCTTAGGGATACAAAGCCTCCAATGATTTATTATTCCTCGTCAAGAGTTCTACAAAAGTTCGACATGATGGATAAGGTAGAGCCAAACAGAAGTCAAGAAGCCAGAAGTGAAGCCACTTCTCTCCGCAAGAATGTGGGCAAAGCGAACGCTGCTCTGTGCATCTGTTTAGATAAAAAGAAAGATCAAGAATCAAGATTTTGTCTAAGTGAACATATAATATTCAATGGGGAAGTCATAATTGTGTTAAACTTACATCAGAGTTATAAAACTTCAATTCTCTTTTATGGGCCATCGCACCCTCTAGTTTCTCAATTGGGTTGATTGGGTTCTTGAAATCAACAGCTGGTCCTTCGGTAGAGCACAAGACGAAACCAATCACACCGCTGCAATGAAGATATTTTGCTCAACTCAGGTTTCTGATTCCAGTGAGATCACACAATGTAATCAGAAGGAAAGTAGAGTTAACCTTGGATAAGTGGGGACGCTGCTCCACGCATAGTGAACACTTTTGAATGTTTGGCGGCAAATGGAGATCATATCTTCAATAAGATGAGTATGGAGCCACATACTTTCTGCCATGTTACAAAGAATTCCCCCAGGCTTCAACGCTCTAGCCAGTGTTTCGAAAAAGGGCTTCTCAACAAGCGCTAGAGCAGGACCTATGATTATATCGAGCGATACACGTGAGAGTTTGTAGATGAAGTCCGAACCGAGTTTTGATTTGGAAATTCAAAATAAGAATCACTCAGATATCCAAAGAGTTTTGCAGACGAATCATACCAACAGGATCTGAAGAATCAACAATGATGGCATCATACTTCCCTTCAGGGGATTTACGGAGGAACTCAGCAGCTGCCAGCAGAAAGTGATATCAACACAAGGAAATTTTCATATAGGTTTTTTGAATAGAGAACAAGTAGAAGAATGCTCAATTACCATCACCAATGTGAAGTTGAACACGAGGATCCTCAAATCCAACCGCTAACTCGGGGAAGAACTTCTTAGACACCTACATGACCACATAAATCCCATTTTCTGAGAAAGAGCATAGCTAAAATTGTTCGTACATATGGCAAGCACAAAACCATAAACTTACATCTATAACCATCTTGTCTATCTCACAGATGTCAATAACCTCAACAGAACTATGGCGAGAAATCTCTCGAAGAACACCACCATCACCTCCACCAACAACAAGAACCTACAAAAATTTAGACAGCGAAGTCCAGCATTAAAACGCAAGAAAAATGTGTATGCTTGACAATTCCCTATTTCGATCTGAGCTGAATCTACATTTCAATGTACTGGAATGATTCATCATTTGCGAAAAGAGCTATCTCATGAGATCAAATAGGAACAAGAGAGCTACAACAACGCAATCAAATTGTGTTCCAACATATTCTCTAAATAGAGGTACATTCATCACAAATTGAACATACTTTTAGACTGATTGATTAATTGCAACAGGCCACAAGATATAGGAAACCAAAGAGCCTAAACTTTTCAAGGTGAGAAATTACATTTTTAGGGGAAGATATAGAGCATAAAGGTAGATGGGCTATCATCTCCTGATATGCACATTCATCTTTCTCAGTCAGCTGTACAATACCATCTAGAACAAGCACCTTTCCGTACGTGGCTGACTGCAAAAACAAGAACAAAAATGAGGTTATCCTAAAGAAGAAACATAACAAACTGCACAAATCAGTCCCAATTTAAAGCAGAAAGATTCAGAAGGTGATAAGAACGATCGAACAAAACCATAGATGCTATTTCAAACCTCGAACACTAGGACCTCCTGAAAATCTGAATTGTCTTTGAACAGAACTTTCTCAACTTTCAGTGAGTGTGCTTCTCCTACAATCAACACATAAACCAGCATAGCTGCATAAGTCACATGAGCAAGCACTCTGAAAAACCACAAACTTAACCATACAGACTCAGCATCTAAACCCAGCAGGACATCATACAAAAACAAAACGTAAGGTAGTAAGAAAATGGAAAGCAACAAAATCAAGCCTATCAAGAGGTGACCCCTACCTGGCCACATAGGGTTGTTGAAAAAGACTGCTTTGCCGCCTCTTTTCCCTGCATCCAGTAAGAACAAAAACCAAAAAAATAAGAGATAGGTTCCAAGAAAATAGGGTAGCTTTACAAGAAAAGACAGTAAAATCTAACCAGAGCGAGGTTGAGGTTCCGAGAACCACCCAGAAACAACAGTAGAATGGCACTTAGCATCATCCTCTGGAACACATGCCATAGCCTTAAGGCAACAAGAAGGTACAGTCTTCTCTAAACCATTCCCATTACTCGCCTTCCCATCCATAGTCTTCGGGCATACCAAACCTTTTCCGACGTCTCCCTCCATAAACAATCCTTTTCTTCCCCAGCTCCAGCCTCTGTATACTACACAAACAAAAGCAACACACCATGAGAATCCACACCACACACAACTTGAAGGCACAGAATCAATAAGTAGCAAGACTTAAAACTAACACCGTTGAATAGATTCAGCAAATTCTCGAAACCAAAATAGAACTAATAAAGGTTTAGTATTTAACCCTAGAACCAAATCAACAAGAGGTGAAGAGAGAAAATTACCCACGAAGCTAAATCTTCACAACATTAATTAACAAATCTTACAAGTTGGAAAGTTGAAGACTTTATAGAGAACGGTTGGTCCGATTATAGAAGTGTATAACTTAGGAAATTCATCTACCAAAAAAAGACGAAGTTTTTAGTATTGCACCCACCAATGGCTTTATTTTGTAGACGAAAAAATATGTCTTTTTTAATTTATTGCAGAGAGAAAGAGTAAAATAGGGTTCCTAAAACCAAGAATCATACCAAAATCGAACCTTTCTCAATCATCAAAACGCAACAGAGAAAAATCAAACCGGATACAAAACCCCTAACAATCAAGTTTCATCAACATCGGAAGAATCAAAACCTCAAATGCGAGCGAACAAGAAAGATTAGCCGCGAACAAGAACAAGAGAAATGTAATAATGAGAGACCTGGTCGTAAACGGCGGAGAAGAAGAAGAGACACGTATCGGAAGAAGCAGAACGTGATCTGAAGAAGAATAGTGAGCGGGAAAGAAGATTAAAGTAGTAATTGAAAAACAAAAAAAGGAAGAAGAAGGAATTTGATTCTTTCTCTTTCGAATTTGGACTCTCTCTTTCGGTGGTGTTGTTGCGTTTCTCACTTCTCTCAAGCTCTCTGTGTAAAGGTCTCTATTTGTTTTCCTCAGAAGATCCCCACGACAGACTAAAAACAACCTTTTTCTTATTTTTATTTATTTATCCTCTTGGATGTTTATGCAACTTTTCCTTTTCGACTTTTTTTTAATACATAGTTTAGTTTTATAATAATAACATTAAAATACGGTTTAAACCCATGTTCTAAAAATCAGCCGTCTAGGCGTTGATCGGAGGAACACCGCGGCGATTTTGGCCAAATCGGTGAGAAAAATCGGAGATCCGATTTTTTGTCTGCCTGGACCGCCTAGGCGGCCGCCTAGACGGCGCCTAGCCCAACCTTTTTTTTTTTTTTTTTTTTTTTCATCTAAAATTCAAAACGTCATACTTATGTTCGTAATTTGTATAAAAATCATAAATTTGAAATTAAAATCTTGTTTTTATGTGTTTAATACAATTTTAAAAACAATATTATATAAGTTACTTAATTATAATGGATTAATATGTTTTTAAAATATTAAATAGCCCTAAAACTAATCCCCGATTAATCCCCGTGTAATCCCCGATTTTTTTGCTAGGCGCTAGGCACACCCTCACCGCCCGACTAGCGCCTAGCGATTTTTTGAACACGGGTTTAAACAATAGAGTTTAGAATCGAAAAATCTTTTAAAACTCCGTAAACACAGCCGAGAGAGTAGGGGAAGTGGCTCCCCACTTAAAAAAAAAGCTTTGCTTCGAATGCTATAAGGGTATCGACCACTGGTTAATTTGAGATAAATTGGGTTGGATCCAAACTTTCAAAAAATTAGCTAGTGTTATTGACTTACCGATCATGAGACTAATTAAGGGCTTATTCTTTTCATTGTCGCTAGCGACACCTCCCGGCGACTCATAATTACACTGTCTTTCTCTCTCTTTATCAGTTCAGCGACAACTTCCAGCTACACCTCTCAACAATCTGTTCATCATTTTGCTGTCGCTACTTTTGCCGGCGACGGTTTTAAATAACACGGATGCCACTGTTATTCATCTCTTTCAAAGTAATTGGTCGCTGGATTAAATATTTAGAAAAAATCCAATGCTTTTTTTTTAGTCGCTACCGACAATGAAAAAAACAGGCTCTAAGTAAGCTTCTGTTGTTTAGTTTACAGATTGATTGGTCTACATGACTAATTAAGTTTGGTTTCATGGAGATCTTGATAAAGAAACTTGTGTATTGATTTGCTTGTTTGAGTCTATTTTTGACCGATCATACCCAAATCAAAATTGTTGGTTATAATGATTTCTTTTGTTTGCTAAGAGGTTGGAATGATTTGAAAGTGGATACTCGATTTTCTATCTTGTATCCAAATTTGAGTTTGATCCAACTGTGAAAAGGCTTTTTCTATCCGTTTTGATTGTTTAGACGTTAATTATGCATCATCATTTTCATCTAAATGATGGTTTTCCTATCCGCCTATTTTAAACTCATTGTTTTTACTAAGAAAATAGGTCTGCGAGTTCAGCATATATATAGACGTCGGATATCCAATCGGTTTTTACCCATCTTTAATATCCAGACTCGGCTCCTTAAAATTAACATGTAAGAGTGGTCTAACACTACAATGAATCAAGTCTTTACAGTAGATAGAATGCGATTGATTTCCTTACTTGCATTTGAGTATTTGACTATCTTCACAAAATTAAGTCTTTAGTCTTGTATTGCTCTCTTGTCAATTCCAAAATCTCAGTTTTATCTCCTTGGATTTAAAACGTTTCACCAATAGGAATAATTGGTAGATGAAAAGTCATTATCTAATCAATAATATACACAAAGATGTGACACGCGTCGTTTAGTGAATTAAACGTCGACGAATATTTGGAGTTTTCATCGAACATCATAAGACGTCACGTAAGCTTTACTTGAATATCGAAAAAAAGTTTCATAACCAAAAAATGAAGAAGGTCCCACGAATAATGAATGGCTAGATGTCGGTGTCTTTACTTAAAACAAAGTCATTGGGTCATTTTCATCGTTCGAGAATCTTCTCCTTATTTGAGTACTTCGTCCTGATTAGAAAAATCTATGGAACATATGAAATACCACATAAATTCATATTTTTTACGAATGAATTCACATTGATGTTAAGTTGGACCAACCCTTGTATACGTCCTACAGGTGCTATAATTTAAGGGAACAACAATAGTGGTACTTCTTAAAAATGATCGTGATGTATTTTACTGGTTAATTAGCACTCTCTCTGTTTCATAAAAAATGTCATTCTACCATTTTGCACACAAATTAAGAAAAACATTTAAATTTCCTTTTTACCATTTGACTAATACACTAAAATAGTTTATCTTTCTAATTAATAAGTTGAAAAAACAGGGATAAAACTGAGATTTTATTTAAAATTCTGCATTGAAAACACAAAACGACACTCTTTGTGAAACGGAGGGAGTACTAGCTAGTGCAATTGATGTATAACCACCCAAATTCAAACATGTGTTATGCATGTTTTTGGGACAAAAAAAAGTACATATAAAAAACTAACTTTTTATTGTTGGATGTGAGAACTCTACTCTATACAAGTTATGAAATTTGTACCCAAAAAAACACTAAAAACTCTTATATATGATATGTATAAAAAAACAATCTTAACAACGGCGTTTAATCTAAAACGGATGGAGTATTTAACTAACTACAAAAGTACAAATGATGTAACGAAAAAGAAAACACAAAATTAGAGACTAGCTTAAGAATTAAAGTTCTCAGGCGGAAAAATCTGCTCCGGAGAGTTCCGGCACACCGGACAAGTCCCATTCAACTTCAGCCACTCGTCGATACAATCAGCATGAAAACAATGTTGACACGGTGGAATTGTCCGAAGCGTCTCCTTTGCCTCGTACTCTGATAAACAAATAGCACACGTAGCATCATCTACTTTGGGCAACCTTTTGCTCTCTCCCAATACTATTTTGGGGTATGACTCTATAGTTGGCCCATCAAGGCCCATTACGTTGACACTAGAATGTAAATAATGGGCTTGAGCGTTGTTGATCTCTGGGGTTGGGACGAGACGGCGTCGTTTAATGCATGAACTGATTTTGCTGTAAATGAAACAGAAAAGACCAAAGACGATTAAAGCTCCTGGGATTCCGGCGCCGATGGCTATTGCGTAACGAGCTCTTCTCGGAATAGCTGAAATTAAAGAGGATTGATTAGAAGAATATAACTAAAGATATGATTAAATCATGTGTAATGAAAAGATAAGGATAAAGGTTGAAAAATAATGTCTCAAAATGTAATTGGTAGAAGAGAAGACTCTTAGTAAATGGGTAACAATTAAAATCGTTGACTTAAAGAGAGAAGTAGGGCAAAGTTAAAGTGGAGATAAGTCAACGCATTTGGAGCTTTCATTATTATGGCACCGACCCTTTTGTCGACTTCACTGATTATCTATCGCCCAACTTCTCATTCTTCTCAATTAATGCGTGTGTGTGTGTTTTTCCTTTTCTCATTTAAATATTTTCTTAGTGAAAGTGAAAGACAAGAGAAGCTATATACAAAATTTTACCGATTTATCATTGTATAAGTCTTACTAACTATTTAAAAGTTAATTGATGATAAAACACGAATTTTGATGTGTGATAATACACGAAGTTTTTTTAGGATAAGAAATTAAGAAGGTTGAAAAAACAGAAACGTTTAGTTGATGATGTCTTTCACATTCACATTCTCACAAGCTAGTCATTTTGGTAACTTATGTGACTTTTGAAAGTTTAATCATTTTACTTTTCGTATATCGTAGTTTTATCTTTTATGTACTTTATTCAATTAGATATTTGTATTGTACAAAATGAATATGCATGTGTGATGTGTACAAATGTATACGCATATAAATATTTTTATTTCTCCTATTGGTTTCATTAGTCAATATATCTAGTTGAATAGTCTCATGTGGTTTTCATATTTAAACAATCACAACGGACAAAATAATTGGTTATGTATAGCTCGTCAATCAACGAAATTTCCTTTATAAATCTATATACACACACATGACTCGTTCAAAACAAAATTTCGTCATGGTCTACGTCAAATTAATATACTCTAATCGTCTAGATCATATCTTCACATTACTAAAAATATGTTTTGTCTTAAACGTTCTAGAAATTTTTAAAAAACTGAAAAGATAATAAAAAATGAAAAAAATTAAGGTGAAAACAAATAAAAATAATTACCTGGTTTATGAACATCAGAGCAAATGATTTCACTAGAAGAATTACTCTTAACCCCACATTTACCACCTTTAATCTCACACCTACTACATCTCGGAACCCTCCAAGTGAGCCAGAGGTTATCACTCAAATCCGAAGACGACACGATCTGCTCATAAAACGGCCACCGAACCGGAACATAAACGGTTTTCATTAACCGGCATGATTGAGACGACAAGTAGTTTATCACTCTAGGCGAAGGAGTCGCAAACACCGTGCTGTTTTTATCACTCAAACACGTTATCGGATTCAACGGCCTAAAACGGAGATACTCTGACGTAGGACAGTTAAAGAACGTGAACTGACGCATGTAAACGCCGGTAAACGGCGTCGTGTTGAGGTTTAGCTCTAAGATCCGTTGAGGAAGACAGTTATTTGGGTCGTTGATCCAAATCTCTTGAGCTGCGTAATCGATCTCTTCGACGGTGAAGTTACCGGAAAAAGGTAACGTTATGGTGGTTCTGTTAACGGCGTTAATATCGCACGTTAAGTCGAAGCCTTTGTCGTAACCGCAAGAAGGGGATTGTTGGTGTTTTAGACGGAATGGAAAACGGATGATAGGGCCGTCACGGCGACAAACGGCGTTAGTGCATGTAATGGTGGAAGTCGTCGTCGTCGGGATTAGGAGAGAGAGGAATAATAGAGAGAATGATATTATTTTTGTTAAATCCATTTTTTTTTTTTTTTGGTTTGGTGTTGGAAACTAAAGCAGTGACCAAACCCTTTTTGTAATTGGGTTGGTCCGAAAGTGTACGTAATCATTTTAATTATATTATTTATTTTAAAAGTATTTTACTGTCTATTTTTATGTTCTATCTATTACGTAAACGATGGGTAGAATGTTCGTGACATATAAAAAGTTAAAAACGATTTCGAGTATCTCTGTAAAAGAAAGAGAAGGAGGAGAATCACAAAAATAAGATTCACTTTAGTGATTTAAAAAAAAAATAAAAAAAAAAATCGAAATTTAAAGAGAATTAATGTAAAATCCAAAAGTTTTGGGATTAGAAAAGAATGTTGGCTTAAAGAAGTGAGAAATTGAGTTCTAGAAAGAAAATACTTACAAACTAAAGTTGATTAATTGTTTAGCTCGCTGTGCTATATTATTGTTATGATTTAGTTTATATATATTTGATTATTTGAATAATTATATATATATTTTTTTGGTTGAAAAAAGAAGTCGGAGAAAGAAGATTAAGTAGATCAGGGATAACAAAAGTCAACTATTTCCAAACAAGTAAGAGTGTATGACTATGACCAAAATTCTAAAGACTTTCTAGTGGTCAGATCATAATAGATACTGCGACTAGAATATTGTATTTTATACAACTACGATTGAATCATACTAAGAAAAGTATTCACATTAAACGAAAAGTCAAATTACAGATTAATTTATGAAACGTTTACTCTTAATAAATGAGTTCGATAAAGACATTGGACCTCTTCTCCTTCCACAAGCCTTTCTACTGCATCAAAAGAAAGACCAATCAACATTAGCGTTTTTTTTTGTCTTCAGAACAATTTGTGGGTTTGCAGTTTTGAGATATGAATAATGCAGTGCAAACAGATTTTTCATGGTTTTTAGCTTTCGGTAATACTGTGTAATCTGAGGATCTCTCCCCGAGAAAATTGAGTTTCTACAACCTTATTTAGGCGAAAAGTTGAAATAAGCCAAGGCTGAGTAAAAATCTTTAATCTATCTTTGAAGATATCTCTCGTCGTCTGCAGAATTTGAGACAAGTCAAAATGTTTATAATATATATATGAATGCAATCTTGCATTCCCTTTTATCAACGATTGTTTCAAACGCAATTTATAGATTTTTTTTTCCTAATATAAAACATTTTCATAATTAATTTTTAATGTACTCATATAGAACAAGCAAAACTCGTAAAAACGACGCATCTAGAACATTAATAATAGAACCTTAATTGAAAAAACAAACTGGCTTCACCAAATCGGGTATTGTCATCATTTTGTAGGATTTGGTGACAACATAGCTTCTTCGTTTGTCTGCCGGAATGTGCAAGTAACATAAATACTTGCGAATCGCACACTGTTCTTTCGTAATTAAGAACAAACGATTGGGCCTTAAAATTTAGTTTAGGCCTGGACTAAGCTCATATAGTCTTAATCTTCTTATTCTTACGCAGCCAGAGGGTTCGTGAAAATTTAATGTTTATAACTTGTCATATTTGATATTTCTATACAAAACACATGGCTCATGCAACACAAAATGTCGTCATATGGTACACGTCAAATTCACTATTCGTCTTATTATCGTATCTTCACATTCTAAAAAAATTGTATTCCTAACGCTTCTTCTAGCTAAGCTTCAGAAATTTTAAAAATAAAAACGAAGATAATCAAATTCTATTATCAAAAAAAAAAAAATAGAGAAGTCACGGATCAGAATAATGATTTTTTAATAGCCCCGGCAACAGAGGGTGAAGTGAGAGCAGCACTTTTTATGATGCACCCGGAGAAGGCACCGGGGCCAGATGGTATGACGGCTTTGTTTTTTCAGAAAGCATGGGCTACCATTAAAGTAGATCTTTTATGTTTGGTTAATTCTTTTTTAGAGGATGGGAATTTTGACAAACGGTTAAATACGACAAATATTTGTCTTATTCCAAAAACGGAAAGACCGACTCGGATGACGGAACTACGACCTATTAGTCTCTGCAATGTTGGTTACAAGATTATATCAAAGATTATTTGCCAAAGACTAAAGACAGTACTACCAAAACTGATCTCGGAAACACAATCAGCTTTTGTAGAAGGACGGTTAATTTCGGATAACATTCTTATTGCACAAGAGATGTTCCATGGGTTACGAACTAACCCATCATGTAAAGGAAAATTCATGGCAATTAAAACTGACATGAGTAAGGCTTATGATAGAGTGGAATGGATTTTCGTTGAAAAAGTTTTAACCAAACTGGGGTTTTGTGAAAAATGGATTAGTTGGATAATGTGGTGTATCAGTACTGTCCAATATAG
>NW_003302548.1:15452887-15499560 GCF_000004255.2 Arabidopsis lyrata subsp. lyrata | reverse complement strand
CCTCGAGGACTAATAGTACCAGAGAGGGGTTTACGGCAAGGAGATCCGCTGTCTCCTTATCTATTTATTCTTTGTACTGAAGTATTAATTGCGAACATACGGAAAGCAGAACGGGATAAATTAATTACGGGTATCAAGGTGGCAACTGCAAGCCCATCGGTTTCTCACCTGCTTTTTGCGGATGATAGTCTATTTTTTTGTAAGGCTAACAAGGATCAGTGTGGGGTAATCTTGGGGATCTTAAAGCAATATGAAGCGGTCTCGGGACAACAAATAAATTATTCCAAATCTTCGATCCAGTTTGGGCATAAGGTAGATGACGGTGTGAAGGAAGATATCAAATCTACCTTAGGTATCTCTAATATTGGTGGTATGGGTTCATATCTTGGGTTGCCAGAAAGTCTCGGTGGTTCAAAAACAAAAATTTTCTCTTTTGTTAGAGACAGGTTACAGACAAGGATTAACGGATGGTCGGCAAAATTTTTATCAAAAGGTGGGAAAGAAGTGATGATTAAATCGGTAGCTGCGGCATTACCAACTTATGTTATGTCGTGCTTCAGACTACCGAAAACAATCACTTCTAAACTCACTAGTGCGGTTGCTAATTTCTGGTGGAGCTCGAATGGTGCCTCCAGAGGTATGCATTGGATGGCTTGGGATAAATTATGTATTAATAAATCGGAAGGAGGGATAGGATTTCGAAACGTCGATGATTTTAATTCGGCCTTACTTGCAAAACAGTTGTGGCGGTTGATCACGGTTCCGGATTCTCTCTTTGCGAGGGTTTTTAAAGGGCGATATTATAGGAAATCCAATCCTTTGGAAAATATAAAGTCATATTCCCCATCGTATGGGTGGCGGAGTATATGCTCAGCTAGATCTCTGGTTAATAAAGGACTTATTAAAAGAGTCGGATCTGGGAATTCCATCTCAGTTTGGGAGGATCCATGGATTCCAGCTCAATTCCCGAGACCAGCAAAAAGTAATGGTTCTATTAATGACCCATCTTTAAAAGTTAACATGCTTATAGATAGTCGATCTAATTTTTGGGACATTGATCTCCTCAAAGCGGTCTTTGACCAGGAAGATGTCGAGTTAATAAGTGCCCTACCGGTGGGTGCGCCAACCAAGGATGACACCTTGGGTTGGCATTTTACAAAATCCGGCAAATATTCAGTTAAGTCGGGGTATCATACCGCACGGTTGGATAAGTTGGAAACCAACTCATCTTTCATTGGGCCAGATTTCAATAAGCTAAAGGCTCATACTTGGAAAGTACAGTGTCCACCTAGGATACATCATTTTTTATGGCAAATCTTAACGGGTTGTGTACCGGTTACAGAGAACTTACGAAAAAGAGGAATTGATTGTGACACTGGTTGTGCCAGATGTGGTGCACTGGAGGAAACAGTCAATCACACACTCTTTCAGTGCCATCCTGCAAGACAGGTTTGGGCACTTTCTCAGATTCCTACGGTTATGGGGACTTTTCCCACAGATTCTATTTTTGCAAACTTGGATCATTTATTTTGGAGAATACCATCGGAGTTTGATTCTATAGCTTTTCCTTGGATTATTTGGTATATTTGGAAAGCACGGAATGAAAAATTGTTTGAAAATGTGGATAACGATCCGTTAGAGGTTTTACGGTTAGCGGAAAGAGAGGCACAATTGTGGCACTCAGCTCAAGTGGAGCTTCATACTGAAACTCAGGCTTCAGTGGAATTTCCAAATCGGCCTCAAACGAGGGGGGTGTCCCTAGATTCGGATTTTACAGGATACCGTTGTTTTGTGGATGGATCCTGGAAAGACAGCGATAAGTTTTCCGGGATAGGGTGGTTTTGTACACCATCAAACGGTGAGCCATCAACAATGGGAGCTGCCAACCTCCGTAGAAGCCTATCTTCGCTACATGCCGAATTCGAGGCCCTCCTTTGGGCGATGAAGTGTATGATTGGTGCAGATAATCAAGAGGTAGCATTCCTTACAGACTGTTCTGACCTGGTGAAGATGGTGTCTTCCCCAACCGAATGGCCGGCCTTCTCAGTGTATCTGGAGGAATTTCAGAGCGACAAGAAAGAGTTCTCTACCTTCTCTTTATCTTTAATTTCTCGTTGTGCAAATGCAAAAGCGGATAATCTGGCACGAAAAATTCGTACGGAACCGCTTCATATCACTTATGTAAACAACATTCCACAAAAATGGCTCTTTTGAGCACTATTTAATTACAGATGACAAAAAAAAAAAAAAAATAGAGAAGTCCTTGATGGCCTAGTGGTTTCAATGTGACTTCTCACACACGACTGCCAGAGGTCACGAGTTCGACTTTCTGTCGGCGGGGTGAAACTGAAACTTCTCCAAATAAAATCCTGTTGTAGGGTGGGGTCAGTCACTATAAAAAGTTGACCCTAACAATTTTCCCAAACCTGAGTTCGATTCTCCCTGGAAACAAAAACACATTTGTTTGGGAAGTCTGTCAGTTGGGCCTTGGCCCAATTGGTTTACCTGGTAGCCAGAAATGCAGGCGGCCTGACTACCCCCGGCACTTAGTCGGAAGGCATTCCAAATTCGGGATAGGCAGAGTGGTAGCCCGTAAGGGCCTAACCGTTAACACGGTGGACCAGTCCACTATGTAGCACCTCGGTGCATTCATACCAAAGCCGACCGGATAGCCGATAGGGTTTATCAAAATAAAAAAAATAAAAAAAAATAGGTTGAAAAAGAGTAAAATTAATTAGGTTGAAAAAGAGTAAAATTTAGATATGTACTCTATTCGTCTTACTATCATATCTTCACATGATAGAAAAATTTGTATTCCTAACGCTTCTAGCTAAGCTTCAGAAAATCCGTTTTAAAAAACACCAAAGAGCTTCGTCTTCTCCTAATTAAGGAGAGCCTTCTACTCCGAAGTTTTGTTCTTCATCTTCCTCTCCTTCTCCATCTTAGCTTTCTTAATCCTCTCAAGTACAATAGCTATTTAAAGTATAAACAATGAAATTAATAAGAAGTTATAAGAGTTGCCGGCAAAAAAAAAAAAAAAAAAATCAAGAAGCAAGAGCATATTTACGTACATGGATGTTCACAGCCGGTAGGCTTTCTTTTATCGGCACTTAGCGGGACAACAGAATCAACTACAATATTCCATCCATCTGTGTTACATTGTCCACTTAGTTGCTGCGCCTTCTCTACACATCCTTCTCCCATAATAGAAATTATAGTATTTCTGCAAAATTCAAGTCTCTAGTTAGAATTTAATAACTTGAGTTCTTGTTCCAGCAAGATCTGCACTTTCAGAAGCCACAAACCTTTGGTGAACAAAGATTCCGTGGACTAAAACAGTAACACAGGTGACCTCTCCACACGAAGAGAAATGTTTACAGAGCCCGATTTGGACATCAATCTTACGCACCGAAGAAGGTAAATCATATACCTTAACCACCAACCTATAAAAGAATATTATATAGCATCCTAAGAATTTAAGTTGCAGTAGATAAAAATACTAACCAACTTACTCGCGTTCTCCCCTGAAGAAGTTGAATCCCGCAGGATCATAGTAATCTTCCTGCCGGGGTACAGCCTTAACGACTACATTCCATCGTCCCACGTCACTTCCACTAAGTTCCAATGCCTTGTCTCTCGCACCTTCTCCCCAAAAATCAATGAAGAGAGGGCTCTTGAGGATACCCCTTTTAAAGTCTCTTGGAACAAACATACTTGCGATTTTTCCGCATGAAGCGAAGTGCTTTCTCAACGCGAGCTTGAGAGGATATCCATGAAGCGAAGTGTCATATCCTTCAACGGAAATCGTGCTAATGCTACAATTTGATTGTATGAGAAAATATCATTAACATATGACAAAATCTAGTTCCCACAAAAACGAAAAGGAAAAGAAGAAGAAAAAAATGAATTTACCTTTTTCTACAGTTCAGTTCCAGCGATTCCTGAACCTAGGGTACAAAAGATCTAATTAGAAATTCTACTATAATTTTTTTTTTCTTTCTTGTGAAGAAAGAAACGATTAATAGAGATGCAAAGAATGAGTAAGAAGAAATCTATAATTAAGGAGAAGAAGATTACTTTGACGGAGGATTCTTCCATGGTTATAAAGTTTAGAAGAGCGACTTCAAGAGTTCCCGACCCTCGAAAGATATTTTTCAATTTAGGTATGAACAAGGGTTTTTGTTTTTTTTTGTTTTGGTTGTCGTCAACTAGGAAAAAGGTATTTGTAGTTTTTGTTAATTATGCTGGTCCGGGTAGATAACTAAAAACAAACGATTTGGCCTTAATTTAGTTTAGGCCTGATCTAAGCCCATTAAATGGCCATGAAATTACGATATTTTTGTGTGTGTTTTTGCTTATGTTTTTGAATTTCCGAATAGATGTCAGATTGATTGTTAGCCTCAATTTGATTTGTTGGGAGTGGAAATCGCATAAGCTTCTGTAGCAGAGGTTTTAAACAGTGTGTCCAACGGAAAACATGGATTAAACTCTTTTTTTGAATCTGTTTTGTCACTTTGTTAGTAATCGAGAATCTCCATGGAAGGAGAGAGCGAAGGAGGGAGAAGAAGATAAGATATTTCTGTTATTACTTCCTCAATCGTAAAATGTGTACATGGTTAAGCTTATATACTAAAGAAACTAAACCAGATACAATAACCAAAGTAAACCAATTCTACTCATATTCTAATACACTTTTTTATCAGATGGTTATGTGTGACTTGTTATTATTGTTATATATGTCTCTATAGCTTCATGTGATGATTGTTGTTGTGAGGCTTGAATTGCTTTGATAGTCGTCTCTCCCGCGAAACAGAGCTCATACCTTTTTGTATACATAGATTAGATTCAGTGTATAATGGATACATGGATACATCATACATGTGTTTATATGATTTGTGAATATCTGCATGAATCTGTTTCTAAGCATTATCTTCTGTTACAAGTAAGTGACTCATCAATCAAACAAATTGCTACTTGAAAATCAATAGGATATCGAAAAAGGTACAAGCAGCAATGCTAGAGCAAGACGGTGTATAATATTTTGCATAAACCTTAGTAGAGAATCAAACGACTCCGGTTGTGAAATTGAGGAAAAGATTTATGTACCTCCACGATCAACCAAGAGGAAAGTAGGTAAAGCACCAAAGGCAGATGATGAGTATTGAGCTTAATTACTTTTAACATGCGGACAAACACAAGAAAAACCGTAAGTAATAAAAAAAAATACAAACAAAGGTTTTGTCTTCTCCTAACAAAGAAAAGTTGTATTTGAGTGTTGAATTGTTACAACATGAGTGAAAATTGGAAGGAAGAAGCTACAAAAAAAACCTCTTGAGAAAAACCCGTTTAAAGTCTTTGAAGATATGAAAACATTGGATCTTTCCGCATGAAGCGAAATGCTTTCTCAACGCGAGCTCGAGAGGATACTCATGAACCGAAGAGTCATATCCTTCAACGGAAATTGTGCTATCCCCTACAAATTTGATTGCAGGAGATAATTCATATTATCAACATGACAAATTCTAGTTCCCAAAAAACAAAACAAGAAAATGAAATTACCGTTCACGATCGTTTGTTTCCAGCGATTCCTGACCCTTAAGGTACAAAAGATCTAATCAGAAATTCTACTACTACAAATATTTTTCCATTAATAGAGAAGCAAAGAGTGCGTAAGAAGAAATCCATAATTAAGGAGAAGAAAATTACTTTGTTGGAGGGAAAAAACCCGAAAAAACCGCCATCTATTTTTTTTTTGGCCGTTTAATACGTGTGTTTTTAAACTTGGAATAAAAATACCTCATTTAATTTCGATTGCCTTTTAAAACTATCGTTTTTTAAAACTCGGTAATTTCGAACCCGAGACTTAACAGTCGTTACTGGACGTAACGGAATTATTTAACAGTGTTAAAATTTAATCCTGTGTGTTTATATAAATATATACCATCTGTTTGCAATACTTATAGCTATACTTAATGTGGCCTGGTGGTAGCGGGTCTCTTTTGAAAAACCACCCGACCTGGGTTCGAGTCGTGAACCTGTTTTTTTTTTTTTTTTTGTTCTTCACTTCTTCTTCTCAGATCTCCAATGTCCAAAGAATCAAAAAATCATTTCTAAGAATCACATCGGATTTGAAAACAAAATCATGATCTTGTGGGTATTGTGATAACCCATGAACAATTCGGAAAACAACTTTCAATCTGAAAAAAATGAGAGATTTTTGATATTGAAAATTGGAAATCAAATTACAAATCTCTCTCCTTTGCATCATCGGACACCTCTTGGATCTCTTTATTCAATGAAATCTGCTTCGAAACAGCAGATTTCACATCTTCAAACAACACAAATGATCCCAAAGCATTCTCCGATTGATTAAGAGAAGGATTCACCAACGTACCATTCCAAAGAGAGAGAAGCGAAAGATGTTGTTGTCTCAGAAGATAAAAAGCACAAAGCTCAGATTCCTTGACACGATTCGACAATGGATCCAGCTTAAAACTCGAGAAATTCGCAGAAAATAGTTCACGAGGACCGGTGAAGAAGACGAAGAACAAAAATAAAAAATAAAAATAAAATAAAATAAGAGGTTGAAGAGTCGAACCCAGCAGCTAAGGTTTGCAAAACCAGCGCGCAACCACCAGGCCACATTAACGAACACTGGAAATATTGCAAACAGATGGTATATATTTATATGAACACGTGGAGTTAAAATTTAACGCTGTTAGATAATTCCGTTAAGCCCAGTAACGACTGTTAAGTCTCGGGTTCGAAATTACCAAGTTTTAAAAAACGATAGTTTTAAAAGGCAATCGAAATTAAATGAGGTATTTTTATTCCAAGTTTAAAAACACACGTATTAAACGGCCAAAAAAAAAATAAATGGCGGTTTTTTCGGGTAAATGATATAGGAAAAGAGAAAGGAGTAATAGACACGTGTAAGGTGGAGATTAGAAGTTTGGCTCAACGGTGGAGATCATTTGGAGCTCAAGACTGTGAAGAAAGATGCCTTAAAAGGAAGCAAAAACAGATTTAGGATCATTATGAGATTTGTGTTGAGTTTGTTATCTTCTTCTTCTTCTTTGTTCTCTGTTTCTCTGAGAATTCTCTGAGGATTGTCATGGCTATTTCCTCATTGTAGCTTGAGCTGTTTCTTCTTCTATGCTCTAGCAATTTGAGAAGTGGATCCGTGTTTTATGAACATCGATTCAATCTATCGTTCGATTTCATTTGTGAGATTGTTGATTTTTCTGTATCAAAGGTATCAGAGCTGTGTCATCCTCGGATTCGTATCAATGGCGGAGACACGATCTCAGATGTTATTCACAGAAACGGTGGTTCGTGAAACCATGGCGGAGACTCGATCGCAAGCGGTGCTTACGGAAGAAACGATTGGATCGAGGATTCAAGCGTTAGAAGATTTGGTGAAGGAACGAAATCAGAAGATCGATAGATATATTTCGGATATGCTCGAGGCTATGAATCTGTTGACGAACAAGGGATATTCGTCTCATGTACAAGATCTTCGCAATTCGTCTTGTGTATCACCAGCACCTGCCAATTCTCCATCAGATCCAGCACATGGACATCGTTCAGGTATCTCTAATTCTTACGTGGGAGTTACAAGGTTGGCGAAGTTAGATTGTCCTCGATTTGGTGGCGATAGAGTAAAGGAATGGCTCTTTAAGATTGAACAATTTTTCTTGGTTGATCGAACACCCGATGAATTGAAAATTGGTTTAGCATCTGGCCTATTTGATGATCTTGCTGCGACTTGGCATCAGTGGATTTTGCAATCAGTTCTGTGGGAGCATGTTAGGCACGATTGGGTGTCTTACAAACTGCTGTTGCAAGGGAGATTTAATGAAATGGTGGATGATCCAATTGCCGAATTGAAACAGTTGCAGGAAACTGATGGAATTGTGGATTATCATGAAAAATTTGAGCTGATAAAGTCTCGTTTGAATCTACCTGAAGCATATTTGGTTAGTATTTTCTTAGCAGGGTTGAGAACAGATATGCAGATAAATGTCAAGATGTTTCAACCTCAGTCTATTGAACAATGCTTAATGCTGGGCCGATTATATGAGAAAGCTCAAAATCATTGGAAAAGGTTGAATGTTCAAAGTGATGCTGCAAGACCTTCTTTGAGTAACTTTCAAGTGCAAAATTCCTCACATGAGGATAAGGAATCTTAACTTTCAAGTGCAAAATTCAGCAAAAGATTTCTGTGGAAGTGGAGAGCTTGTTGCAGCAACAAGAATTGATTTGTGAGCAGTCAACAAGTGTGAAAACCAAACATTGTGCACAACAATGTTTTGATAAATGGCCTACAATGGCAATGGTACAACAAAAGAAGCCAAAGGAAATTTTTTTGAAGGGTTGGAAGTTTAAGTTCAAAACTGAAAAAGAGGATATACAGCAACAACACAATCAGATTTTCTATGTCTTCAATTGTGGCAATAACATAGGGTTTGATCACCATGAGAAAGAGCTACATTTTTTCGATGGTGTTGTTGTGAACGTGTCGTTTCAGCATTCAACTGGTCTCTCTAGAAGATTGCAGGGTAAGAAAAAACAAAAGAAATGTCCTAAGTCTTGGATGTTCAAGTATAGAGCTCCACTAAAGAGAGTACAATTTCTGCATTCTTTTTCGATGGAGGTTCATTTAGGGACAACATATGTGCCCTTGCAAATCAGACACCTTCTCTACAAACCTTGTGGTCAAGGTTTCTTGGAAGGGGAAGATTTGATATAGTAAAAGGAGGGTTAAGAAATGATTGACACGTGGAGGGTGGAGATTAGAACTTGGGCTCAACGGTGGAGATCAAGTGCAGAGGAGAATCGTGTAAAAGAGAAGCAAATCGGATTTGGGATCATTATGCAAAAAATTCTGAAATTGTATCTTCTTCTTCTTCTTTGTTCTCTGTTTCTCTGAGAATTCTCTGAGGATTCTCATGGCTATTTCCTCATTGTAACTTGAGCTGTTTCTTCTTCTATGCTCTAGCAATTTGAGAAGTGGATCCGTGTTTTATGAACATTGATTCAATCTATCGTTCGATTTCATTTGTGAGATTGTTGAGTTTTCTGTATCATTAAAGTTGTCAAAAGCGACTTCTAGGGTTCCGACCATCAAAATATATTTTTCAGATCTTTTTAGGGATTTAGTTATGAACACGGTTGTTTTTGGAACAAATTCTCAGGGGCTCCTAAAGGTTAAATACAATTAAATCGGTAAATGTTCAACGAAAAACACAATAGCTCAGTGGTTGCGAGCTCCATGCGCACGCGCGCGCCCCCAAGGTTTGAATCCTTTTATTCGGGTTGTAACTGGTACAACTAGGGAATATTCGGGTACAACTAAGTTGTGGTCCCCAGGGTTTGAATCCTTTTATTCGGGTTGTAACTGGTACAACTAGGGAATATTCGGGAATATTCGGGTACAACTAAGTTGTGGCACAACTAGGTGGTACAACTAAGGTCTGGTACAACTAGGTGGTACAACTAGGAGGAGGTACAACTAGGTGGTACAACTAGGTGGTACAACTAAGGTCTGGTACAACTAAGAGGGTACAACTAGGATACCAGTTGTACCACGTATACCTAGTAAATGGGTAGTTTCGTCCTTTCATTAAAAGGAGGAGAGTATATAGATTAATTCTTTGACTCTGATGAGCAATTGAGATTAGTCTCCGTTTTTTTTTCTACTTTTGTTATTCTGGTTTGCGACACAAGTCATATAACTGTTCTTTCTTAATTAAGAACAAACGATTAGGGCCTTAAATTTTAGTTCAGGCCTGGACTAAGCCCATATTATAGTCCTAATCTTCTTCATACTCAGCAAGAGGGTTCGTAAAATTTTTAATGTTTACGATTGAATCATAAGAAAGCATTCGCATTGAAAGAAAAGTCAAATCACAGATTAATTAACGACACATTTACTCTTAATTAATGAGTTCCATAACGACATTGGACATCTTCTCCGTCCACAAGCCTTTCCACTGTATCAGAAGGAAGACCAATCAACTCTACTGTCTTTTCCCAAACTCTGTTCGCTGTTTTTATGTTGTGAGCTTCTTCAGAACAATTTGTTGGTTTGCAATTTTGAGATACGAATAATGTGCAAACTGATTTCTCATTCGTTCTTAGCTTTTGGTAATGCTGTGGAATCTGAGGATTTGTCGCCGAGAAAATCGAGCTTCTACAACCTTCTTGTGGCGAAAAGATGAAATATGGCAGGGCAGAGTAAAGATCTTGGATCACTCTTGGAAGATCTCTAGTCTGAAGAAATTTAAGACATGTCAAAAATGTTCATAATTGTTTTTTTTTGCAAATTACACACAACTAAAAAGTTAGTATACTCGTACTTACAACGTTAGTTTGGACAGCACCAGGAGATAAACAAACGACGCTAATGCCGGTTTCCAAAGGCAGTTTTTTGAAAAGAACATTGTTAAACATAACCTGACAAATCAAACAAAAAAACAAGAAAACGTTTTAGATTATAGAAACATTTTCAAATTTATCGATAAAGATATTTTTTCACCCTTAAGTTTACCTGAGCGAGTTTGCTACTAGAATATCCTCTCAAGCTTGAAAACTTTCGTTTACCAGAAATAACATTCATATCATTTGGATCAACAAAACCAACATAATGCATCTACATAAACGAAAACCAAAACAATGCATAGTATTATATATAGAGATAATCAATGAATTTTTTGATTTGATGATATTGATGAAACTTACAACAGAATTAACATTAATGATTCGACTCCGGGAAGCTCGGATAAGCGAAGGCAAAAGGAGTAGTGAAAGCAGAGCTGGAGCTAAATGGTTCACTTGCATGTGTTGTTCATATCCATCTTCTGAGAAATTTTGTGCCCCTGCAAAAATCAACATGCCAACCAATTTTGCTGTTTCTTTTTCCTTCTTTGTCAAAAAGGTCTCGATGGTTATAGCTTTAAAATGCATGTAAATAAAATAGAAACTAACCTCCCATAGCAAACATGCCGGCATTGTTAATCAGAACATGCAAAGGGGTTAACCGTGCGTTCCAAGCATTGCTAAATCTGACGACGGAATCTAAAGAGAGAAGGTCAAGTTCCATCGCCTTGAAAAAAACAAACAAACATAGTATCACTTTTAACAATTCGGATCTCTGTGTAAGATATCGTAAAACTTATTGTCTTTTATCCAATCAATTAGAGAGGGATCAATCTTAACATTTAAAAACATTAGAGAGGAATCACTAATAGTAGTTCTAATAAGTTATAACATGCATTTTCTCTACAACGTTAATGCACATGAATCTTGCTCTGAAATGAAATCTAATTCTTGACTAGCTATATTTAGTTACTCCAAGCTACACATGCTAAATAGAATTTCATGACCTATACAACTCTATCCATTAGTGGATCTACTTTCCAGAAAAAATTAAAAAGAAGTTGAAACAAAACAAAAGTTCTCTTCATATTATTTTTTATTTAATATTTTTAATATATTTGATGGATCACTTGAATATTTTCTTATCAAAAAATTAAAACACCAAAGTTACAAAACGAAAAATTACTCTAAACCGACATTTTCGTGAATCGGAGAGAACATGTATTAAAGAAAAGTGGTGAATCCACAAGATCTTATATACTATAAAATTATTTAATATTTTTAATAATAATAGAGATTGGATCTTTAATTTCATTAAAAGCATAAATTTAATTTAAATTTTTCACTAGATTTTTGAAATAATTGAAAGCGGCCATGATCAAATGTACTATAAAAATTAATCAAAAATTTTACCTGAATATTAAGTGGGAATCCCTCACCACTAGCATACCACTTGGTCTGCCATTGTTGAATCAGCTCATGAGCTGCTTTTATGTTCCTCACCGCCATAACAACATGAGCACCAGCCTCTGCAAGCTGCCTATAAAATTCACACAACATATTATACATTATAAGATTCACAGGACAATCACATGCAACAATTATACAATCAAAAACAACATCATGATGAGAAGCTAAAGAAAAGTTTTTGTTTGCGATTTGGGACCTAGCAGTCTCGGAGCCAATGCCACTAGTGGAGCCAGTGACAATGCAAGTTAAGTGGTTCAAAGGAGGAAGATGAAATGGAGTTTGTAAGTGAGAAGCCATCATTCTCTGCAAAAGAATATAATCTCTAGCACAACATTAACCCATCCTCTAATCCACTGAATCCACCCTAAACCATCATTCTTCTTCATCTTCTTCAACGACACCGTTTCACTACTCTTCTTCTTCTCTCCAGAGTTCACAACACATATAGAGAAAGACAAAAAGGGTTAAATATTTGATAATTAATAATGCGTCAAAATCTAGCTAGGAACATGATAAACATTTTTGGATTAGTTAAAGCCTCTGACGCCTCGGACTTGGTGGTATACGTACTTCGTTCCAACCGTTACAACAATATAATTAGTTGGTCATTAATTAATTAACTAGTTACTACTCCCCCCGTTTCAAAATATAAGGCGTTTTAGCTAAAAGCACGCAAATTAAGAAGATCTACTTTTTAAAAGTTTAACCAATCATAAAAAAAACTGCATAATAAAAATAATCAGAAAATATTAAAATAATATATAATTTGCATAGAAACTTGAAAACGACTTATATTTTGAAACAAAAAAGTTTCTCCAAAACGCCTTATATTTTGAAACGGAGGGAGTATTAATTATCTTAATGAGAACCCGCCTTTTTCATATAATTATGTGTGTTTGAAAATTCATAGTTAGAAATTTTGAAAATTTAGTAACTTAGTAACTTAGTTTCCACTCTATTGTCACGTTATAGAAATTATTTATTTATTTGTTGTTTTATCAACTACTCAACCTATATGTGTTTTAAAAAACGTAAGATTGGTTGTATTTATTTAGCAAAAAAAAAAAAGATTGGTTGTATTTGCAAGTATGCATTAATTTCTATGATGTTTTTCTAAAGTTTCAAACTAAAGTTTCAAAGAACAAAAAATTAAGATGTCTTAAATATAACATAATTCATACCAATTCTTTTATATATTTGTGTTTGCGTTGAGTAGTTGAAACGTATTTTAATTTCTTTTATCCAAGATTTCTTACAAATTATAAACAAAAACGTGGGTTTTTTTTTAGTGTCAATAAGTTTCCCTTAGATCTCATCCTTCATCGTTTAGAATGTGTGTAGTGTAGTGTAATGCAGCTTTAAGGTCAAATTCTAGAATCTTCTAGCAAGTACAAATTGGAGGAAAGAAGAGAGAGACTTGTAAAAGACTTGTGAGAAACACTTATTGTTGATGAGTCCCATACCGACATTGGACCTCTTCTCCTTCTATAAGCCTCTCCAATGCATCAAGAGGAAGACCGATCATCTCTATCGTCTTTTCCCAAACTCTGGTCGCTGTTTCTACGTTGTGTGCTTCTTCTGAAGGCTTTGTGTGCTTGCAATCTTGAGATATGAATGTACAAATGGGCTTATCGCCGGTTTTTAGCTTTTCACAATGCTCTGGAATCTGAGAGTCTGTCGCTGAGAAAAGTGTGCTTCTACAACCTTCTTGAGGCGAAAAGATGAAATAAGGTATCAACGCGTATTGAACTTGAACATATCTTGGTAGATCCCTCGCCTGCATAATTGGATGTTCAAAACAGTTTAATGCGATAGAAGTTATGAGGAACAAGCAATGAAGTGAGACTTAAAGTAATAATACTCACAACATTTGTTAGGACAATCCCGGGGGATAAACAAACAACACTAATGCGAGTTTCTAGTGGCAGCCTTTTCAAGAGAACATTGCTAAACATAACCTGACCGGATAAAATTGAAGGGAAGTAAATCCATTAGTTTCTGAGATCAAAAGAGAAAAAGTATTGAATGCTGTTTTGTGTAAGTTCTCACCTGTGCAAGCTTGCTGCCAGAATATCCAACGAGGCTTGTAAACTTTCGTTTCCCAGAAACAACATTCATATCATCCGGGTCAACAAAACCAACATAGTGCATCTACCAAAAGAGTAAACCCAACAAACAATGATCTTGCATGAGATGGGGATAACCTCAGACGATAAACAGAACGTTGTTATTCTTATTTAGATTCAATCAAAGAAGAATTTCACAGAGAGAAAAGCAATGAAGTAACCCTGTATATACAAAGTTCAAAGTTTCAGTTTGTTTAGAACGTATACCAAGAAAATCCAAACTTTTCAACATCACTACAAAACTAGATGACAAAGTTATGCAGCTGGCAGTTTCAGCGATGATGATACTTACAACAGAATTCACATTAATGATCCGGCTTGGGGTGCCTCGTATAAGCGAGGGCAAAAGGAGTAGTGAAAGCAGCGCTGGAGCTAAATGGTTCACTTGCATGTGCTGCTCATATTCATCCTTTGAGAACTTCTGTTCCTCTGCACAAATCAAAGTGAGAAGTAACTTACTTGGTTTTCGTCAACATGTGCTGCAGCAATCTAAATCTCATTGAATGTAAAACAAACACTTGAGATAGTGAAATGAACATGAACAAGGAAACCACCGAAAGAACTACTAATTATAGATGCAAAATTTCACAAGTCATAATATGAAAGATACTATACCACCAGATTATTGAAGTGCAGAACACTAAGCTCGCCAATAAAGGTGAAAAAGCTCAAATTTTCCAGAGCTAAAATGCAATAAAACGAACCTCCCATGGAAAATATGCCGGCATTGTTGATCAGAACATGCAAAGGGGATAATCGCGCGTTCCACACATTGCAAAATTCGACGACGGAACCCAGAGAAAGAAGATCAAGTTCCATAGCCTTGAGTCAAAGAAACATAATTAAGTATATCTCATCATCAGCATTCACTATATAGTTAAAATCCGAAAAATCTATCAATCTTATCTAATTGGATCACAAACAGTTACTTCCCATTCACAGTTTCTGAATTACACATTCATTGTTGACTAGGCTTTAGTCCCAAGCAAACACATGCTAAATAGAGATGTCATACTATGTGATGATCATATAAGATTTACCTCGAGATTAAGAGGAAGGCCTTTACCAGACCAGTCCTTCTGCCATTGTTGAATCAGCTCATGAGCTGCTTTTGTATTCCTCACCGCCATTACAACATGAGCACCAGCTACTGCAAGCTGCCTACAAATTCACACAACAAGAAGCCAAAGTCTCTTATTCCTTTACACATAACAAAAATCAGCTATTCTTGTTCCCAATTCCTTAATTCAAACCTAGCTGTTTCGCGACCAATGCCGCTAGTGGAGCCAGTGACAATGCAGGTGAGGTGATTGAGAGAAGGAAGAGGAAGTGGATTTTGTAAATGAGACGCCATGAATCTTTGGAAGAGAAACTCGTGGAAAACACAACCCCATCCTCTGATCAACTCTATCCATCCCAAAGCTTCCTTCTTCTTCTTCGTCAACGACAATGTTTCACTGCTCATCTTCTTCTTCCTTCTTGAGATGATTGATGAGAGAGATCTGTTTCAGGGACAAGACAAAAACAGTATTTGCGTGATTAAAGATTTGATTATTTTATTAATTTAATCACCTCAAACCTCGGACTTCTTGCATCATTTGTCAGTTACTTTTTGTGTAATTAATTAACAACATCAATTAGAAATTGAATTTGGCAAAACACAATAATGTTTAATAGACAAAACTCAAGAAACACGACATATAGATCAATTAATTTAATCTTAGCTTATTAAAGAGAGTAAGATAACTATATTCTAGAAGCTAAGACTCTGCTTGTGTTTCTCTCTAAGCAAAGCTAATCTTCTTCTAAACTTAAATTTCTCATCTTTCATCTCCAATTTTTCCAAGAAATGAATAATCTTTTGGAGAGTAACAATGAGTTCTTCAGCTGAAGAACCAAACTCTTCCTCTTGGATCATCATAACCCTTTTCAGCAATCCCAGTATTTCTCCATCGTCTCTTCCTAATCTCGCTTGGATCGACACCAAACAGTCCAGAGCCTCTCCTGCATAGGGAATATATATATATTTACCGTCACTTGGGATCAACAATGTTCGAAACTTTTATCCATACAAGTCAGCTTATCAGTAAAGACTTTATCTTCAGATGACAAGAAATTTCATAAAGATAGATGATTTTGACTTTATCTTCAGATGACAAGAAATTTCATAAAGATAGATGATTTTGGAATGGAGAGATCTTATACCAACAGGGAGAGAGTCTTTGGCAAATGCCTTCTCACGGATGCGTAAAACCTTTAAGGCTACTTGCTCAGCTTCCTCATCACGGTTCAACTGAGAAAGAGTGACTGCAAGATTTAGCATTGGAAAGGTTATGGACTGATCTTCTGAACCGACTGATTCCTCCATGATGTTCAAACAAGTTCTTAGCAATCGTTCTGCCTCCACATAATTCTTGGAACGCGAATAAGATGCTGCAAGGTTTATAAGATGTGTAGCCATGCTAGGATGGTTTTTCCCTTTGAATCTCTCGTTTATTAATAGGCATTCTTCTAGTAACTCTCGTCCTTCATCTCCCCTGTGTGCAAAGCGAAAGTTAGTGGCTTAATTGAGTTCCTCAATCAAAGGAAGAAGATTAGTGGAAAAAGTTTTACCTTCCAACAAAATGAAGCAGCTCAGCAAGATCTGTCCTCATGTTTTCCAAGATACTGTTGTCTATTGCCATTGAATCTTTGATTATTCGTAGAGCGTTCTTGTAGATATCAACGGCTTCATTTGCATCGCCTGTTAAGAAAACCAGAGATACAAGACCATCTCTTCAACAAAAGCTCGTAGTTACCAAAACAAAACAGATTGGAAGTTTAGAACCCACCTTTTGAGCACTTAGCATTAGCAAGGGAACACATGGCCATGCCAACTCTTCCATCTTTCTCTCCGTATATCTTCTTGTATATATTTACAATCCTAGCAGAAAGAAAGAAGATGGAAATGGATCACATACTATGCGAATAAAAAATGCAAAAACTTTGACCAGACAAGTCCTTTTCACGCCGTACCTGGTAAAATGAATTTCTGCTTCAGCAGCTTTACCTTCTTTGAGCAGAAGTTTACCGAGGGAAAATAACGGCATCACTAGATCCTCACTTTGAGAACCTCTATTCCGTTCCAAGATAGTCACCGTACGCTCATAAACACCAATCGCTTTAGTGGCTTTTCCATCAGAAGCAAAAATCTTTGCCAAACCAAGTAATGGTGTGACAAGTAAAGTATTGCCTTTACCTAGCACATAGAAGTCCTGTTGGTTAAAGACAAACGAAAAGGAAACAGAAGACACAAGAAAAACAAAAAACAGGTTTAGAAGATCATTACCGTATCTATTCTCTAATATACGAACAGCCCTTTGATGCGTGAGTATAGAGTTTTCAAACTTCCCTATTGCCGAATACATACTGCCAACATGCATAAGTACTGAATCCAAAAGAGGCTCGGAGTCTTTTAAATTATCAACAATCTTGTTTATCTGCATTTGTTAACTTACTGTTTTAGACAAATACAACACAATCCAGTTAAAGAAATGATTTTTTTCTAGATATCTGGCTTAGACTCACCATATCAAGCAATGCCGGGATAGGTTTCAAGTCTCCAACAGCCATATACCCCAACGCAATGATGTCAAGTACAGCAGCTTGTTCGATACCTTTCAAACCGGAATCCATTTCTTCTTTCACAGCAACATAATTCGCTCGAAGTAGGTCCACTGCATCTCTTTCCTTACCAATCTTCACCATAGCCTTGACTTCATTGAACAACTCTTGCAACTCCATCTCAAACTCTTCCATCTCATGAACATTGTTGCTTGAAGTAGACCTGCATAAACAGACAAAACTCTCATCTAAATTCTTCTTTTTCTAAGTTAAACAAAAAACATCAATCAATCAAAATCTCACCTTTGAACTTCAGAAACGCCAGAAGTAGCATGAACTGAAGCACTTTCTGAGGAGGTGACTGAATCAATTGGAGTCAATAAAAAATGGCGGGCGGGAATCAAGTAGAGCTTAGTTTTGCGTTTCTGATTACGGAAACAAACACCATATTGCCATGTCGAATCTCTCGGTGCACTACCAGACTGAGAGCTTAATTGATTCGCCCTGAAAGCCCAAAATCACAAATTCAGCAAAGACACAAAAGCCAAACTTTTTCGGATACCCAATTTTTATAGAAAGATATTGAGCTAAACCAAGTCACCCTTGGATCAAACTTAAGCTACTTTACCGTAATTTGATACCAAACTCGGAAATTAAAAGACTAATCTTTTCACTAAAAGGCTAAAAAGTTCAAAGCGAGGAGACACAAGGAGAAATGAATCATTTACCATGTGGTGAGCGAAGTGGTCGAAGAGAGGAGAGAGATAGAGAACACCATCGGAGGTAGTGTGAAAAGCTCTTCGTTCTCGTGGCCGCGGTTCCGCCGACCACCGGGAATCTATCAATTTGGCTGAAATAACTGAATCTTACAATTTAGGCCCAAATATTTTAAATTGTGCAAAATAGAGCGAGTGAGATTCAAATAATTGCATAAATATCCTTTTTCTGGTCGAATCCGGTTTTCGCTCAAAAATTCGAATCACTGTTTAAATTTTAAGACCGGACTAAACCCGGTTTACACAACTACTAAAAAGAAACAGAGTGAAGGGAACTCATGTGTGTTTGCTAACAATGTTTCTGCAATTCCAAGACTAAATTAAAACAGATTGGAGAAGAGAACTATCACTGAAGGAAGACTTCCAAAGGTGGAGATTTTAATGGCCACGGACTTTGATTTTGAGAATCCATTGAACAGTTCCTTGTGGCAAAGGAATTGTCTTGGGGAATTTCAGAGGCACCTCGTATTCGCCAAAAGTTTCCAAAGGCGCCGGTAAAACCACATTGTCTGGATCAATCTTCACACAGAGCTGCCTCGCCACCTTCATAAACCGACAACACAATAACTATTGATTACATGATCTTACTTGTCACATAGTTAACAGCGTTAGAAGGAAAGAACAATTTACCTCAGAGACTATCTCTTCCTTTGTGATAGGAGTTTGAACATCAGGTTTGTCATCTTTTGAGGAGCGGTTTTTGAACTTTTCCTTGTCAACTAACTTCCTCAATACCTGTTAATCAAACAAATAGATCCCATATTTACACCATTTTAAATATTCCACAAGAACAAGAATGCTGAATAGTAAGAGTTAAGAGGGCAAGTTAAATTTACCAAATTAGCATTCGCCAGGCGCTTTGCAGCCTTTTCATACTCCTTTGTCTGGACTTCAGAAGTTTTATGAACAACCTTAACCTCCTCTTTTTCTTCTTCATGATTGTACATCTGAACATCAAGAGAAATCAAATGCAGGGATAAGCCTCCAACACTAAACCAATATAATTTTAGTAACATAACACTATGAGGGCATGTCATAAGTATCTGCTTTACCCTTTACACCAAGAACTATACATCATAAAGAAGATTACTTAAGTACAACAACAAGAGAAGAACACAACTAGCCATTGTACTACCAAATATCATACTTACAAAGGTGAGAGAAGAAGAAAGTGTGAACCTTGCGTTGCTCTCGGATGAGATAAGCATACTTGTCAATGTTAGGCACAGCAAGAAGTTTGGGCATAAGATGATTCCTGAAGTATCCAGGAGCTACCTTCACCGTCTCACCGGCTTTGCCAAGCTTCTCTATACCCTAACAAAACCAGATCAGATCAAGATCAAGACAAATCAAAACAAACCCAACATCTATTTCAATTCAAAATCTAAAAGTTCTTCAAGAATCACAAAAACACACCGTTGTAAGAATAACTTCCAATTTCCTGTATCTAACTCCTTGACAAGCGAAAAGGAGAGGATGATGAATCGCATTTTCAGACTTGTGATAAGCTGTTCCTCTTGTAACTACATGACGAATCACGTTTCTACTTTGCCCAACATAAGCCATTTTCTCGATTCAACGATATTTTCTGAGACAGATTACAATGAGAGATTCCACAACAAAAGGAGTGAGAAAAACCCTAGAAATACGACGGATATGAGAGAATAGAGAAAACCAAAAGGGAAGATAAGAAAGAATCAATCACCAGTGAACCGGCAACGCGACGACGGCGGTGCGATGCGACGTCTCCTTTTTCACGAACTGGAAGAAAGGGGAAGCCGCAGGTAGAGGTTTTAGCAGTGGCTATTTTTGTAAAATAAGATTTTAAGATTTAATTATGTTTTCACCCCTACACTTTTTCTATTTTTGCAAAAACAGCCCCTATCTGACTATCTTAATGACGTTAACTCAAGTGAAATTCTTCCAAAAACTTGCTTATTGCAGTACTTTCGGATGAATGCAAAAAAGATTCGAGTCTTTAATGATTACTTTCGGATTAAACTTTTATAAGTTACAGAACAATGTAAACAAAGAAGACTAATAGACAACATAGAAAGTAGAAACCAAAGAGTGATGGTCAAAATGTAGAATGTTCATCTAAAACTACTACTGCCCACTTAAATCCTAATATTCAACAATTCATACATAACTCCACATTTCTCAGTTTCTTGATCTTCTACTCTGTGTTGACCGGTGATCTGGTCCAAGTTCACGGTCCATCTTCTTGTACTATACCAAATAAGGAACGGAAATCAGACCTATAGGTCAGAGTAGATATACGATATAAAGTTTGGAAAGAGAGAAATTTACTGCTCAATATGAAGCCTTGAAGCAAGCTCTGTGCTCTCTCTGCTTGCTCGGGTGTACCCGATATTCGAATGATATTCTGTGTTTCTTCTGGTCGGTCTTCAACTAAGGTTACACTAGCTCCAGACCACTGTGATCAAGTGGGAAAGAGAGAAGACAAACCGTCAAAGATTTTGATTAAAGTCATGATTTGCACCAATCTAGTTCCAGTTAAAAGAGTTTCACCTCACTGATTTGTGCAAGCTTGTTTCTTGATTTCGTAACGAGCTTAGGAACAACAGCCTCTGGTAAGACAACTTCAAGAGTGCTTCTAGTAACAAGTGGCACTGCCATTCTAGAGAAAAAAACAAAAAACAGGAAGGATAGGCGTGAAACGAGCACTTGTTGTTTTGGAATATGTTTTTGTCTACGGTTCCGGAAAAAATATTATAAATTTGGAGTTTCTCTACCTGCTTGTCGTGACAGGAACCTCCTCCCGGTGTTCACTTTCACCCGCCTTTGCAACTGATCCAAAGCCTTCCTATAAAAACCCAAGAAAAAAATATATGTAAATATAGGGACATTGCACGAATGGACAAGAACCATAGACGACTTTCCAAGTATTCAGGTCATTGTGCATAGCCAGATAGTAATATTACATTGTTTCGATGTCAATAATAAGTCTGACCCTAACTGATTACAGATGCCTTTATATTGAAAAGATTGTTGTTGAGATTAAAAACCTTAAACTGTGGCAAGATTGTGCTAGTTTGCTGCAACTTCAGATTTGAACCAGTAAGACCTTCACGGGATTGAATTGTGTTATTTGATGAAGCTACCTCCATTACTCCTGCAACACCTTCAAGAGGGCCAGTTGTGGATGTGGAAGCTGGTGGTGTCTCCTTTTGAGAGAGCTCCTTGAACATATGACTCCTCAATAGTAACGTTAATTCAACAAGTGCATCCCGAGCTGCTCTGATATCGCCAGTAATCTACATCAGACATTCACATAAGAATTCTCTTTTGAGACCAGAAGTTGTTAAGAAAATGCCCAACTCCTCAAAAATAGACAAACATACCTGTATAACAACATCATTGATAGAAGCACATCGGGGAATTTCTTCCCTAGCTAGAATTTGTACGCTTGTTCCAGTTAATCGTGATATCTCAGATACTGATCCTGCTTTCCCTTCCAAACATACGGAGTCTCTAGATGAGACAAGTAATCTCGTTGTTATTAAATTATCTTTATCCGGAAGAAGATCTATGATCTGAGTTTGAATGTGCAACAAGGCTTCTTGAGCAGGGAAAAATGGATCATCAGGAGCCTAAACAAAATAAGAATACAAAACTTCAAGTTCACAATTGTAAATGTAACAGATAATACTGAAGAAGATCTGAGGATATTTAGAGTACCTCTTCCGATGAAATGGTGATTATCTGTTCATCAGATCCAGTAACTGGGTCAGATACTCTCACGTCCACGCCAATCTCATTTTGAAGCAAATCTAATATGCCTTGCGATTCCCCAACAACCCGAACAATCTTGTCAGCTGGGCAGAGAATCTGGAACACAAGCTCTTCGGTGTAGACATTCTCACCAACTGGAACTGCTGGAGCTTCTTCAGCATAGTTGGATTGGCGAGAACTGAAGTTGTTATTTCTATAATTACCACGAGGAAACCTATCTGATGATTGTCTTCTCTGTGGGATGTAATCATCCCCAGCAGCTGCAAACTGCCGCTCTGGTGAATGTGAACGCCCTTGGAAATTACTCCGATCACGATGTTGACTCTCCCTTAGACGCGATGATACAATGAGTAAAGCGTTTTTCACTGCACTAAGTTCACCTACAATCTGAAAGAACCAACATCATAAATGCATTTCCCATAGGTAAGCAAAAACCAAAGAAAGCTTAACATAACAAACAATGACCAAGTTAACTACATAAGAGTGATTCGACTCTAGTCAACTACCTCAACCTCACAATCACACTTTTAAATGATCTAGCATTTCAATAAACTGACTACATTTCATATCAAAATCTTAACAAGATTAATCATTTCATATATGTTCTCAAGCAAAATAGCAACAAGTTCAGTTTCTCAAAATAGCAATGTTTCAGACCTGAACAATCTCTTCAGAGAGTGAAACACAACGAGGTAAGTTACTTTCTCTCGGCAAAATCCGAATATGAGTCTTAGTTTCAATCCTCATCTGCTCAATAATCTTCCCACCTTTACCCAACAAACAACCAACATGCATCCTAGAAACCACTAATCTCGTCACAACTCTCCCTCCACCAGGTCTAACTCCACCGTAATCCTCCTCCTCTTCCGGCTGAGCTCCACCATACCCAAACTGAGGTTCACTCTCCAAAATCCTGTCATGAACATTAAACAAAGCCTCCTGAGCAGGAGAGAAAGACGGCATTCTCCCATCAGGGTCACGCCTACGATTGTCAGAAATCTCAATGATACGCTCTACGTCTCCAGGAACTAGCTCATGCACGTTAATCCACGCGCCGGTGTGCTGCCTAATCGATTTGATGATTGTTCCGGATTTACCAATGACGCCTCCTGCTTTAGCGTCATGACAGAGGATTCGATAAGTCGTCGTTGCCATCGTTTCAGGGTGAGACTTTGATGGCCGGCCATTTCCACCACCACCACCACCGCCGCCACGGTATCTGTTATTTCCTCCTCCGCCGCCGCCACCAAAGTGGTAATTATTGTTGTAGCGAGGTTTAGACCTGGGCATAGAATCTCCATCATAGTCTTGGTCATAGTGGTAGTTTCTCTTCGATCTAGATCTCTCCATCGCAAACCCAGAAATCAAAGTTCAATCTTAACTAGTCATTTATCAATCTCGCCGCAAAATTTTCGAATTCGAGGGTTTTTCTAAAGGATTAGAAAGTTCACAAAGACCCTAGAAGGAAGTCTACAGTGCCCAATTACTTTCCTTTTTACCGGAAATCGAAAAAGGAAGAAACTTTCCAGTCAATTTCAAGGGAAATCTTGGAGGGTGAATTCGAAAATATCCAAAATCGATGGAGGTGAATCGGTGCAATGCAAAAAAACCAGCTTTTTGTTTTTTTGAGGGTTCTTGAGAATCCAAAAGAAACAAGTTTTGAAGTCTGAGAGTAGAGAGAGAGACCGTGCAAAGGGTGTTGTTAGTGGTGTACGCTAACTAAGTAACTACAATATTAGCAAACGTTGTCGTTTTAGACTCTTGGTAAATTTAGGGATGCTTCATCTTCATAAAAACTCATATTAAGCTAAATAAATTACTAGACTATGAATCGTCATCAGTTTTTCATAAAGTTATTAGCACAGTCAAGATGAATTTTGGTCCTTACATAACGTATTAGTAGAGATACTAAAAATGTATACATATTTTTCTTAACAAATTAGATGATGTTCCGTGTTGTGAATGAGAATTAAATTATGTTAAGTATTAAATAAACGATGTTTCGTGAAGGCAAATAAAAAAAAAGTGAAATTATGAATAATACGTAATTTTTTTTTGCTATCGTCAATTGGTAAAATTTTGATGAATAATATGTTAAACTGAAGTCCTCGCGATGAGAAGTTCAACTCTACTTTTAGAATTTTAAAAATCTAATGTATATGGACGTAAAAACTTTTGCAATATACGTATAAGAGTTATATTGCGTATTTTTTTTGACTTCGTAGGATTAATCTTTATTTTTTTGAAGTGAAAGGTAACGTTACAAAAATTGGCGGGTTGAAGGTCTTTTTTTGCACAAAACCCTAAAAAAAAACTTTAATTATTTTGAAAAAAATTTGTGTTTTTTTTCTTTCTTAATTTAGTTATTTTAACTATTTGGTAATCGCGTGTATCATGTAATTAAATACATACTAAAAATGCTTTTGAAAAAAAAAAATCTTCCCTTTTAATTGGTTTAGTGTTAAAATGATAGCATATGGTAAAAATCATTTGGTGCTTCTAAGTATTGACTCGTTAAATACCATTTTGATCACTATCCGTAAGGACAAAAACGATTACTATCCTTTTTCAGTAATTTGATATATATTTTTTTCTACTTTTTTCTGAGAAATATAGATCACTGATATTAACCAAAATTAGGGAAGAGTCGCACTAGAGTTTAAAAATACAGAAACGAAACTCTCATTGCACTTAAGGGATCAGTTCACAAAAGCAAGCAATAACAACAAAAAATAATCGTCAAGCTTAAGTTGATGATGAGCTATTGAGCTTTCACGGGCGGAGCAGAGTTAAAATAGTAAAATGTAAAACCTTCCAAATGATTAACATGAAAAAAAAAAAAAAATTGTATGGCAACATGTCTTTACATGATTGAAAGAGCTTAAGTATTCCTATCGCTATAGGTGAAAAACTCACAAATCTCTCAAATATATTATTTTAGTATGATGTAATTATTTATTTAAATTTTAAAGAAGACCAAAAGAATGAACCACTTATAGAAAAATACATGTTAAATGAGTCTTCCAATTAGAGACAAGAGATTTTTAAATAAAAACCTTTTTTTTTTTTGGTATGAATGTAAAATTTTATTCATAAAACAACGACGCTTATATTAAATGTATCTTTTTATAAAAAAAAAAAAACTGAAACTTAATGAATCAAAACAGAGCGGCTAACATAATCAAAACATAGACTAAGAGGGTTAGTGATCCCTTGTTGCAAATCATTCCCGTAAAGCATCTTGAAATTTTCCATCGAGCAACGACTTCGAACCGTACTGTCAATGGCTTTAACTAAAGAAGCCGTGGAGATTGGTTGCTCTCCACGTCTTCGATCTCGCTCTCGCCAAATAAAGTAGTTGAAACACATACCTCAAGAGGAATTGATGCGTACGACTAAAAGATGTTCATGAAATCGTCGAGAGTAGTCACAAAACGATGAGACATGTTGATGTTGAGTGATGCGCCATGACTTAACTTGAACCAAATGGGTGAAGTGAATCTACAAGTGAAAAGGGTGTGGTCACGGGACTCTTTCTCTATTCATCTCTCTCCTACAATTTTTAAAAAAATAATGAACCTACATTAGATATTCTGGTAGAGGCGTTCTTGTAGTCTCATCGAACCACCAAGTTTTTTGTTTAACATTATATATTATCATTGTCATTGAAAACCACCGGATTATCATTAAGTTTTCTCACTCTGGAGTTCAATTGTATCACCGGATGTCTAAATACACACTAGATTTACCACACAAATACACAATTGATCTTATATCTTATACACAAATCAAGCAAATTCTCCTTTTCATAAAGAAACGTAATCGTAAAGTACTCTTCTCGGATTGAGACGTATATACTTAACTCAAATCTTTCTTTATGTGTTCCGTTCATATCCCAACCATCCTTAAAACTTTATACACAACTTTGAAAATTCCAACTAAAGAGTACTATGAAGATTTGGGTGGACTAGACCACTATGCCTTCGATTCGTTTCATAACCTTTGGTAATACACCTGAATACATCTCCACCTTCCCTCAAATTTCTTCCATATTTATCACTAAATTTTAACTTTTCAAAAGGTACCGTATACTCTTTTCTGTCTTATAGGCAAATCTTAGGGAAGGATCCTAATTATTAGTAACCCCGGTTGTGGCGTCGATTCTAAGTGATGATTTTATTGGGTCTATATGCCCGAGACAAGTTCGATTGTAATTTTTTCTTTTTTCTTGAATAAAATGGGGGATTCGTCCCCGTCTTCTACCCAAGAAAAAAGTAACTCTGATTAAACATAGAAATTTCTGGTAATATATGTTTCAACAAATTTCAAAGTTAATTATGGTCTTTTCTTATAACTAAAATTTGGGTTTTTTTTTTTCTTCTTCTTTGTTGTTATTAATTTAGATATCTGGATAAAATGGATATCCAGAATTAAAAAATGATGGATGGATTTGAAATGTTCCTTACTAAAGAAAAAAAAAAAAACAAATTGAACCGGAGATTAATAGTGACTACTTCAACAAATGGTCTAGTTGCTATCGCTTAGGTAGGTCAATGCTCCACTTTGTATGGTGGTGTTTGTTATATAATGTATGAATGAATTCCATTGACGTAGTAATACTTCTAGTGTTACTTTTCACATGCTATTTTTCTATACAAATATAATAATAATAATAACAACTTTTCTCGTGTAAAAATTTGACCGTTGACCTTTGTTAGATATTACCCGCCAATAAAATCCAGCCGACCAATCCTACGTGGCAGTCATAACCTCCACCCAAAAAAACCGAACCGAACCACCACAAAACCCAAATCCATCGCCGTCCAATCTCTTCCTTTTCCTCAATAGAGAAAAGTCCTTCCTTTCTCGTCTCCTCCTCTTCATTTTCCGGTTGCTGAATCTGATTCAGAGGAAGATATCATTGAAAATTTCAGAGAGAAACGATGCCGTTTTGCGAGGTCGTGAAAGAAGACGTCGGCCCAGAGACGACTCTTAACAATGCCGCAATCAAAATCTTCTACAGAACCTACGGTCATGGTCCTATCAAAGCTCTTCTCATCATAGGTCTGTAATCTCCTTCTTTTGATTGATCTCCTTAGCGAGTCCGAGCTTGATTTCAATTGGGTTTTTGTCGTTCTGTTCAGGTTTAGCAGGAACCCATGAGTCCTGGGGTCCTCAAATCATGGGATTGACGGGGACGGATAAACCCAACGACGACGATGAAGACGACGGAGGAATTGTTTCCGATGGTTCTGGTATCGAGGTTTGCGCTTTCGATAATCGTGGTATGGGTCGGAGCTCTGTGCCTACCCACAAATCCGAGTACACGTGAGTCTCTCTTTCTATTGTCTCCAATTTCATTACTGAAGAACTTAAAATTCTCTGCTTTGTGTTTTTAATCTCGGTTTTAACAATTGCCTGTGAAATTGGTTTTGTTAGCTTCACTCAGTTTGGGTTTTGTTTTGGCTCAGAACAACGATAATGGCAAATGATTCAATTAGTTTGTTGGATCATTTGGGTTGGAAGAGAGCTCACATAATTGGCCATTCTATGGGTAACTTTTAATGATCATTCAAGTGACTATTGATGATTGTGTTTTGTAGACAAATTATGGTTCTATTCCATAGGTTCTTTATGAAGTCTTATTGTTGTTCTCTCGGCTTTTTGATTAACAGGAGCTATGATAGCTTGCAAGTTAGCTGCAATGGTGCCCGAACGGGTTCTTTCGTTGGCGTTGCTTAACGTTACAGGTGGAGGGTTCGAATGTTTCCCCAAGGTACTTGAATGATATACGTGGCGCTGTGTGGGATCATCTTTGTTTGATAGCAATGAATTGTTCATACGTGTGAATCTGTTGGTTTCTTATATGAAGACAAGTTATAGTTTTCTTATTTGTCACGATTTGTCACAAGATGATGTTTCACTTGGATACAAAATATCTGACGCTGGCCTTTTGTTTTTATGTGATTTAGCTTGACCGGCAATCGCTTTCCATTGCGATACGTTTTCTGAAGGCAAAGACCCCTGAACAAAGGGCAGCTGTTGATTTGGACACACATTATTCAAAGGTGGGGACTTTCAGTGTGTTCTTCGATGTACTGAAATACTATGAACAAAATTTGACTTAATACAATTGTTAATAGAGCAATGACTAGAGTTTGAAATATGGCATGCGTTTGTTGAATATGTGTTTCATTTGCAACTTTCGTTCTATATTGCAAAGTTTGGTGCTGTATTCTCTATTCGGTTGGAACAAGCGATCAGATGATTGAGTTGGTAGAGAGATCAAGTCATTGGTCTTGAAGATTTATGTTATTTAGAATTGGTTGAGAGATCAAATCGTTGGTCTTGAAGAATTATGTTAGTAGAGTAATTTGGTAACAAAATCTAAGACTGACGTACTACTGTCCAGAGGAAACTTGTGAGTGATTTTGTTCACATGCTGTTTATATATGCAGGATTACTTAGAAGAATCTGTAGGAACTAACACAAGACGGGCAATTTTATATCAGGTGGGTTTACTGGTTTTTTATGTGAAGAAACTGACATATAATCATATCACTAGTGAACGAGTTAAGGTAACTTATATTTGAGTGATGCAATGCAGCAATATGTGAAAGGAATATCAGAAACTGGAATGCAGTCCAAGTACGGGTTTGATGGCCAAATTAACGCTTGTTGGTTACACAAAATCACAAAACCAGAGATCGAAGTAATCCGCTCGGCTGGATTTCTTGTCTCAGTCATTCATGGAAGGTATGCAACACCGACACAATTAGAATCAAAGTCACCTCCTCATGCACTCAGACTTGAGTTTGTTGATCTTGTAAAGCATCTTTACCTTTACACAGTAGTTAATTTGAGAATGTGTTGGGTTATATGCAGACATGATGTGATTGCTCAGATATGTTACGCAAGAAGACTGGCACAGAGGCTATATCCCGTCGCTAGAATGGTAGATCTTCATGGAGGTCATCTTGTAAGCCATGAGAGGACAGAAGAGGTACTTTTGTTTTATTTAGCTATGTCTTAACTTCTCTGTCTCTCTTGCGTCTGATGTATATAAGCCCTAATATCTTAAGTCTTTGTCGCTCCCTAATCTCATCCAGTCTGCAGTAAATGTTAATGAATGTCATACTCAGATTACCTTAACTTAGCAGGAAAAATATAAGACCCAAATAGAATGAGACTATTCTGAAAATAACAAGATATTGACTATGAATTTGATGAACTGATTCAATCATATATGGAGAAAGATTTTAAAGGCAACCTATTTAGAAAAACTTGACGGCTGTAGCAACTGATCGAACATTGTAAGCAATCATACCGTTACTTAAACCTCATTGTTAGTCATGATAGCAAACTATTAATAAAGACTTACAGGCTCTGAGGTCTTTTAGGAATAGCATTGCTACTTTGTGGAAGAGGGAACACATTGTCCTTACTCTTGTTGGTATCTCTGTAATCTCGGAACCTGGAAAAAGGCATTAACATACCTTCTGGTCAATTTCAGGTTAATAAAGCTCTTCTCGAGTTAATCAAGGCGTCAGAAATGAAGAAAAGACCAACTGATTGGACTAACCTCACCATGGAAACACCCGGTATAGAAATACAGAATTTCCATCCTTTTAGACCATTCTTCTTCTTCGAAAGTTGTTCTGAGACTAACATCAACATTCCATTATTTGCTTGCTCTTCGAATTGTTAGGTTATCTCAAGAGGAGACTAGCATTGATTACAAGCTCATCAGAAGGCAAGAATGCCGTCTCTCCCGCACATTTTATAGCGGAAAAGTTCCATCGCTTTCTACTTTTCCTCTTCGGACTTCTGGTTTTGGCATTTGAGTATTCAAGAAGAGCTTTCAGGGCTGTAAAACCCGTCAAAGTTGGACCTTGTCTTACATAACAACAACCCTTCACATTTCAATTTGTCGACCAAGTAAGCTCCTCACTGCTTAATTATATCAAAGTTAGAACATTAGCAACTAGACTTATCACAATCTGAAACGTCTTTCGACAGATATATTCATACAAGCAATGAGACATTTCTTCAATGATCAAGCTGATGAAACATAAGAGCTTAAAGATAAGTTTGCTGCAAACAGAAGCTAAGAGAAGAAGACAGAGCTTTCACATGGAAGAGATTATACAACCTGTTGATATATATACACGTGTAGAGGATCCATGACCAACATTTGTTCTACGAATGTAATATGTAAAGATAATACATCGAAATCTCAATATAGACTTGTATGTTTTCGTGTACCTATAGAACATAACTGTTTTCTTAAGTGTCTGCGCCAAAAGAAGAATTACAAGTCCTATACAACTTAGAAAAAAAAACATTCCAGGTTCCATGAATCTTTCAACATGTTTTTAATTCATCAAAGATATTCATTACAAGATCATGAACAAGCGAGCTAATTCTGAAAGAAACACAGAGATGAGAAGAGGACATGCCTGGTACTGCTTCTGTCTGAAACCAAAGCTTGAAGCTTTTCTTTGGTGAATGATGTTACGTAGCTGAATTGTCTAATATGCAGAACCAGAGATAGAGAAGAGATAGCGAAATGAGTAGACGAGATTTTAGTTTGTCCTCAAAATATTCCTTCATGCGAGATATACTTTTCGAATATACCTTTGTTTACGGAAAAGGGTATTCTCGTCAATTCCTCTCGGTATGAAATGTTTTGGGCTTCAAAATATGAGGCCCGTTTAGTAGCCCATTCAAAACCTGCTTCTGTGTTTAGTTAAGGTTTTGCCAAAACCTCCATTGACGAAGGAAGAAAGGAAGGAGCAAAAATGGCTGCGACTGTTCCTGCAACTACTCGTTCTGACCAAACTTGGGATTTTAGTTGGTGTGTTCTGTAATTTCTCTTACTTTAGTTATCTGATTTGGGAGATTTTAAATTCTTCTCTCTAGTGATTCAGCTTTTAGTTTCCGGCAGTTCGTAACGTGTTTGTTCTGTATCTGATGTTAGAACATACGGAGTCGAGTAGAGAAATCTTGGGTCTGATACATTTGAAGGAATAGATTCAAAAGTTTCGATCTTTACCCACATAAACCAGAAATACGACCTAGTTGGTTTCATTGCTCTGGTCAATTAGGTTAATTTGAACTTCTAAACTTGCTTTTTAGGCTTGGCTTAGGGTTGCACAACAATATTGAGGATTAGACTGTTATAGGTTTGAATAGATTTGGTATCTTTTCATTGGGACTTGTTAGGGATTTGATGTAACAGAGCTTTTGGCAATCTGCAGTAATTTGGATGTGAATTTTGAATCGGAAGAACATGCTTTGGTTGCTTACACATCATTGGCTGTTGATAAAGAGGTTTAAAATTTCTCAATTCTCTTCCAACATATGAATAAACAAGTTTTTGCCAATTTCACTGATGTTAGAATTTCTTCTGTTGTGACCACTAATGCAGTTGCAGCCTGATAAGGTGAGAAGAGTTATGTCAGTATCAAACAACAAGCTTTCTGTGTGAGTTTCTTCAAGTCCTTCTTCGCCTTATTTGGTTGTTAAATCGCTTAATCGATTTACGACTCGTTTTAGTTAGACATTTTTTCGGGTCCATCGAGTCTTCTACTTCGCCTACTTCTTTACTGGTTTTCATCTTTTCTCTATTGGATAATTTTACAGGCATTTTGAAGCAATAGAGGCAAGGCTTCTTCGCGCTTCGTTCTCTGCGTTTGTAGACGTACTTACGCTAGCCACAAGAACAATTCAAGAATTTGGGCAAAAGTAAAACACCAATGTGAAGAAAAAAAAGCTTGATTCTTTCTCATTACTCTTCAAGAACTCAAAATTACAGAGTGTTTTGGTGTTTCTTCGAGCTCAAATCTTGGGGTTTTCACAGATTTATTCAAACAATGTATTTGTGAACTGGATTTGAGAAGTGAAAAAAAGAGATGATTACATTTAAAGCTTTTAATTTGACTACTTTTTTTGTTTTGTTTCATTTACTAAGTAAATTATCATTAGTAGAGAGTGGAGACTCTCATTAACTCTTATTCTCTTAATCATCTTTCCACATCAAATGTATCTATCATCGTAACATAACACATACATCATCTAATGCGATAACACACAAAAACTCCATTCATTTAATATCGATTGTGAATTTTTAGCAATATGATCTTATCAACTTTCATGCATTGACTTTGACTAGAGGAAGTAGACTAAAGAAGCAACTAACCCAAAATTCAGCCCCCATGATCATATACTTAATTAAAGTCACACGGTAATTAATTAAGACTAACAGTTAATGATTATACGCTTTGGGACTCGTAACTCCCATTACATTGCAATCCCTATGAACCTTCATCGTTTTTTACAGAGACTATATATGAGTTCGTCAAAACATTCCTCTGTTTTTAACTATTCTGCTCTGTTTCTATCACTGATTCTTCAACAAATGGATCATAACTCTCTTCATCAACTCGATTCTCCGAAAATCGAAAACCAGTATGAACCAGATTCGTTGTACGACATGCTCGAAAAGTATGTTGAAAACCCTTGATTCGTTTTCTTGCTAAAGAAGTCATCTCTCTTTTCTTTACTATTTTTTCTTGATCGTTTTTGGTTTACAGGTTACCTCCACTCGAGACTCTCCTAGACACAGAAGATCTGAAACCAAATGCGGGGTTGCATTTTCAGTTTCAGTACAATAGCTTTGACGATTTCTTCGAAAACATCGAAGTGGATATCACAATTCCATCTGATGTTCATTTGTTGACTCAAGAACCCTACTTCTCAAGTGGCTCCTCTTCACCATTGGCTATCCAAAACGACTGCCTCAGTTCTGACGAGAGAGTTGAAAAGAGAACAGTGAAGAAGAAGAGAAACCTTAAGAAAAAGAGGCAAGACAAATTGGAGATGTCTGAGATCAAACAATTTTTCGATAGGCCAATAATGAGAGCGGCTAAAGAACTGAACGTGGGACTCACCGTGTTGAAGAAGCGATGCAGGGAATTAGGAATTTACCGGTGGCCTCACCGGAAGCTCAAGAGTCTGAACTCTCTCATCAAGAATCTCAAGGTCCAACATCATTAATTATTTATTAGCGTTTGCTTATGATTCAATTGCGTTTTAGGGTTCAATACGTTTTTATTTTATTATGAGAGGTTAATAGGTTTAACATGTTTTTCTGGTGATAGAGTGTTGGAATGGAAGAAGAAGTGAAGAATTTGGAGGAACATAGGGTTCTTATAGAGCAAGAACCGGATGCTGAGCTTAGTGATGGAACAAAGAAGCTAAGGCAAGCTTGTTTCAAAGCCAATTATAAGAGAAGAAAGTCACTTGGTGATGATTATTATTGATTTTCTTAGTATTTCTACAAATCTATTTTAGTTTCTCTTAGAATAATGTTTTTTTTTAATCTCATTGACCCAATTGGTCAATCTAGATTATCTAGGGAATGTTTTTTTAGGTTTTCCTCATTGAATTTGTTTATCAATTATTTTGGATGAATGAAATTAGTATGATGAGTTGAATAAAATTCTAAATTTGCATAAATTTGAAATTCACAAACGCATTAATGTAATGATGGTAATGAAGCCTGTGCTCTATAATTGAACTGCCAAATTTTTAACAACTTTGACAAAATTTACACAAACTAGCGAAGTCAAATATAGACAAAGATATTATAAAAACCATGTTTCATTTTTGTTACTCTTTTCACATCAGTGATAATGTTTGGCTGATTTTCATGTTCATATTATTACTCTGATCATTTTCAAATTATCTCTGCATTTTTTTACTTAAAATCCGTGTATCAACAACAATACTAGTAGCAACTTATAAAAATGAAACGCAAAGATAAAATAAAAAAAACGATTTTTTTTCTGTGCAAGCATGAAATTTCTAATTGTCATTGTAAATTGTAATATAAAATGTTTCCTTGACAGATTGTATAAATAAAGTATACACAAGAGAAGACTAATAATTAGTATATCAAACTATAGAATTAAAGAGATTCGAAGTTAAACAATGGAAGAGTTTGTTCTTTCCAGATTCTCTTGCTTACGCTTCCATGGAATCACTTGTTTAAACCCTTCGTAAACCCTTGCCTGCATTTTTAAATATGGAATAATTTGGGTTACACTATTACTTCCCTCACACACCCAAAAAAGGTATATTATACATATATTTTAATCACTTATAAAAAATTTTGACAATGAATTTTTATTTTTGTTGTTGCAAAAAATTAACATTCCAGTGAAAAGTTGAATTTCATAATCTGGAAAAATACAAGAAAATGTGATTATTACTTAATCCTCAAGTTGAATCAGAAATTAAAAAGTGGTTAAGAATTTTGGGAAAAAGTAAGAAACTTTTTGATAAAAACTTACCCAGAGATCTGACTTTGTTGTATGAGAGAGATTAAAAAAGCTTCCTTTCTTTATAATTCTATAAAGTTTCACTTTTGTCCCGCCGTCTCCGGCGACGTTACCAACTCCTCCTCCTCCGGTCCAATCCCTCCGGCAATCAAAACCGTCATCTCTAAAACGTGAAAAGTCAAATATACCCTCAGACACCTCTTTACATTTCCGAAAACTTCCCCATCTACTAGACCCACCAAGCAATCTCTGTTCTTTCTCCGGAGCCGGCGCCGGAACTCCTCTCAACTTCCTAATGACAGCAGCCGATCTCGGAAGCGACAGTGAACGACGACGTAAATCATAAGGACCATCAAGAACAGTAGTCGGAGAAGGCTCATTCACCGTCGTAGATTCTCCGGGCAAAAGTAACCTCGGAGGAAGCTCAAGACATCTCACAACACCGTTCTGATTTGACCTCGCCGATTTTTTAACACGACGAGGCTTTCCCGGAGCTTCTTCCCAAAGAAAAGGTACAGATCCTGCGATATTAACCGGAGGTGTAGCTAATCCCGGAGTTGTTTCATATACTCTGTTATTCATTGGATATGAAAACAGAGGAAGTTTAGACGTGGAACAGAACCGATCTTGATCGTTGACAAAAACCATTTTTTTGTTTTCTTGGAGATGAATTTATGAGAACCCAATAATGTTTTTGACGTTATAAGAAATGGGTTTGGGTTAAATAGGAGAAAAAAGAAACCTTTAGTGGAATTGGATTCATTTGAATGAGAAAAAGGAAAAGTTAAGGACGATGAATAGTGGGAGAGAGGTTAGAGAAGACATGATGGAGAAGAAAAGATAATTAATAAATGAAAATGAATTGAATTTTTGAATTAATTAAAATAAATGAAACGCTCTTCTTTTGTGCTTCTTGTTCACGAGATATGGCATTTTGTTTGTTTATTATTGAAAACGACTTGTTAATTTAAGTACCTTCACTATCAAAAATCCAATAAATATCTAATAAATTAGTTATGCCAATTTCATTTATTTTTGTACGTAAACTAGAGTATATGAAACGTTACATGTGAGAAAATTTCATTGTTAGTTAGTTTTAGGCAGTGTAATTCTTGTAGGATAATATAGAATTAGTGTTTTTGTAAAAAGAAAGACAGAAAATATTGTTGGTAAGAAATAATAAAGGTAATCACGATGGACGTTGAGGGAGGACGTGTTGATGATGGACAAACGGTCAATTTGGTTTTAGGGTTTGAAAAAGTCAAAGGCAGCTCTTTCTGTTGTGCTCTCTCTATCCTCTCGAGCTCTCTTTGTCGTGGCATCAGTTATGTTGCGGCGACTTTTGTGTAGAAACGAAATGCGAAGATTAGGAGAATTCGCCTTCTCTTTTTTTTTTTCATCTTTCATGCATTATTTAGATATTTTGTTTGTTGTATATAAAGTATAGTTTATCTCTATATATGTAACATGTTGAAAATACATGTATATTTGTTTGAATATATTGCAATTAGATAACTTACTTTGGTTATAATGATTCATTAATTAGGATTTAGGTCAAAGTCAAACAACAACAAGAAAAGAAACGAAACAATAATTTTTTTTTTTTTTTTTTAACCGTGTGGAAATATCTTCCAAATTCCACGTACACCGCAAGTTTTGAATTTTTTTCTATACTCAAGTCATAAAATTTCAACACTAATTAATCAGCAAACACAAATAACAACGAATTTTACACTAACTAAATCCCAACGTAAAAGATTGATAGTTCCATTTTTCTTTCTAACATCTTGTACTTTATGATGTTAACTCGGAAATTTATGATGGTTAGTTGGTTGCTCATTATAACAATCACAATCACATGCAGAATGAATCTGGATTTGATTATAAGCATGTCCAATTTATATTACAATCATGATTACACATTACAGTCATGATTACAAGCCCTACAATTTCTATATATGTATTTGAATCCGTTAAAGTGAAAATGATAGGAGTCTCATGTTTAGTGGAATTTCTTTTTTGCATTTCAGGTTTTATTTGCACACGGATTATATATATATATATATTTTTTTTTTAAACGGCACACGGATTATATATTTAAGCTTTTGGTAGATGTCAAATTTTTTTAATAGAAAGCTATATAAAAAAATGTGTTATATGTTATAGTTAAATCTTATTTTAATTAGTTAATTAATATCACAAAAGTATAAAAATAAAAGTAAGTCACGTTGGTAAGATGAGAATTGAGGAGTGCTTTTGATTTTAACATGTTAGGTTATTCGAATTGAGAGACCACTGACATTAGTGAAATGTTACTTTCTTCTCTCAAGTCTGATAGTATAAGATAATACTTAATAGAATGTGAAAATTCTATGCCATTCATTAAGAAATAAAAGAAGAATTAAAGGGGGCATAACGAAGGCCTTTTTATTTTTTGGCACTTGTCTGCCTTTTAGTTTTTATCATAAAGCAATTCGATTGCGTTTACGAAACGTGAAGTGTTAGAAATTTGTATGTATGGAGAAAATATTTCAACATTTTCTTAAAATTCATTTCGCCTTTTTTTTTTTTTTTTTGAAGAATTCAGAATAACTGAGAGATCTAAAATAATGCACTAAAATGTTCTATGATCTTACTTCAGGTACCACTTCTCTTTTGTTGATTTTTCACCAAAATTTACGGTTAAGATCCAATCCACCCAACCCTATCTACCTTTGGAGACCTCTAATTTCTTCCGAAGAAGACCTCATCTACATATCTATGAAACCACATTATTAAGTTCATCTAAACAACCAAATCACCTTTATAGATTATATCCAAATTAATTAAACTAAATCCTTATTTTGGATCGTCAAAAATTTACCAAGCAGTAGTCATCCTCATTTCTTCTTCTCTAAGACCATCATGACCATATATTGTTTTCCTTAAGAACATCATCATGTTATTTACCTTATAGGAGCGTCACCCTACAATCAAAAGTCTACAAGAAGAACCGAAAACCCGACACAATGAAAAATTGAGTTAAATTTGCTTGTAGCGGACGAGCCCGCTTACTCGTACCTACTTAAAATCTAGCAACAATCGATATTTTGACAAAGAACCCCCATAAAATCTAATCTTATGCTAATCCTAAAAATATATTACAAACAATATAAAATATTAACATAACATAAATTTATAATGAATATGATATAATGAATTATTTATATGTATGTTTTTAATACTAATTTAACTTAACTAACAATGGTTTTTCTTTTTTCCATATATATATATATATATATATATATATATATGTATTCATAGAGATATATAATAAAGGCTATAGGCAGTGTTCTAAAAAGCGGTCTAGGTGGTCGCCTAGGCCCCGACTAGGCGCTAGGCTCTCATGCGACGCCTAGATAACCGTCTTGACCGCCTAAAGTTACATAGATCTTGTTTAATGTATTTTTTTCAATTTTAATTAGAGTTTTATTTATATATATAGTTATACATATTTATATATTGTTTAATATAAATATAAATAAATTTTTTATCTAGTTTTGTTTATAATTTCATAATTTTTAGTTTTATATAGACATTTTATATAACTTTTATATATAATATCATATTTATAATATTTTATGTTATAAACGTCTAAACCGCCTAAAAAATCGCCTAGGTCCCGATTAGACGTTCTAGGCGCTAGGCACTGGGTCACCGCCCGCTTAGCGCCTAACGCTTTCTTGAACACTAGCTATAGGATAATAAGAAGAAAAAAAAATATGTGTTATGATATAAAAATAACAAACTCTTTCCTCATTTGGTATAACATTATATTTTAATTGGAGGAGATAACTCAAGACGCAACTACAAAACATTGTAGATTGAATGTTTGAAGCTTCCACAAAGAGGCAAAGCAAAAACACATGCAAATGCTTTTTACTATCACTTCCAAAAGCTACTTTTCTACTATCAACTTCCAAAAGCAACAGATACATCCAATTTAATCCCCATCCTTACCTTAGCATCCTCTTTATGATACTCATGTGGTCCTTTTATAGGATTATTATAGGGATTTTCTAATCAAACTGCTAACTAAAACCTAAATTTCGATACGTAAACCAAACCAATAATCTGATTGAACAATTAACTAAGATTACATGAGTTTAAATATGACCAATGGCCCCTATATATATAAAAGTAAAATCTATATACAAAAACTCTAAGTGCTGAAGAGGAATTGTAAAGAATTTACATATTTTGTAGCTTCTCATACTTGTAGCTCCATGTCGCCCCGTCGTTTCAAATGTATCATTCCCTCACGAGCTAATGTCCCTTCAAGATAACCTATGCATCGGGATATCCTAACCTCAAGCCCTCTTTGCACTTCTTGAAACAGACTTTTGATGTTTTCTGCAAAACGTTCTGGATCAAAGCTGCTACTAGAAGAGGAGGATTCAGTTGTGATTAGGTCTACTAGAAACTCAACAAAGCCAGAAGCTATCTTGGATTGGATTTCCATCAGTTTTTGTCCTGTTGCCACTATGTATCTTTGCAGCTGAAATGTCTCATCTAAGAAATGCTCTAGTGATGTTTTGGCTTCCCCATTTGCTCTCATGTTTCCGCTAATCTTCTCTGGATCATTCACATGCTATACATAATGGTTAACCGAAAAGAATCAGTTTATTTTAACAATGATAGTAATGTAATTGGTATGAGGGAATGATTGCTTACCATTCTTTTGCACAAATCATCAATCTTCTCGTGTAGTGATTGATACCTAGTAACTTGTTTGTTGAGCAATGTAATGAGCAATAACAAAGCCCTTTTCCCGGTATCACTGATGTTTTTTTCAGTCTCTTGGCTCTCCGGTTTCCCAATATATCTTTCAAGCATCATTAGTTGTTGTTTCAGCCTTTTGATCTTGTATGAAACTCCAAGAGCATGAAGATCCATTCTCCAAGGTGGATTGCTTGTGCTGGATGACTTTATAAGTTTCTTATTCTCCTTACCATTTGCTTTTTCTCTGGTACACTTATTCTCTGGTACGTGTCTTTCGTTTTCAGACCCTTCTTCAGCATCAGATTGAGCAGCCTTCAAAGTCAAATGTCTCAATTCATCAGGAGAGTAAGATTCCCTTCCTTTCTCGGTGGCATTTTCCTGAGAAACTTCCCTTGATTCGAATTCTCTTTCTTGCTCTCCTAGTGCTTCTGTTTTTGTGTTCTTCCTTCTACAACTCATATTGTTCTTGTGGGGCACCAGGCTTTTTGGCTGAGTCTTGAAATCTTGATTCTTCAGGGAAACCGATTCTTCCCCTCTTCGGTTTACCATGCCTTCCAACTCTGTGTTGTCGTGTCTCAACTGTGACATTTCTTGGCTCAGTCCTTCGATACAAGATCTCAACCGCTTTGATTCTAACTCAGAGTTCATCAGATGCAAACAGAGAGTTTCAACCTTTTCATCTTTTAGTTTCATATGCTCTGTAAAGTCCCCTATCTCTATCTCTTGCTTCTTCCCTATCACTCTAATACAAAGTTCTTCCTCTCCAAAAATCAAATTCTCACGCTTCTTTGCAATTCCATCGACACCTTCAAAATGTAACAATGGAGATTCAGAATCAATATAATTTCAAATAGAAACTATAAATGAAGCTTCAAGCTTTTTGAGGACTTACCTAGGTCACTGAGATCACCAATAGAGTAGGGGACGACATCAGGATCTTTATTCGACTCCAGATGTTCAATGTGAGTAATGGAACCAACACTGTTGCTTTTAGGCTTACTTGTGGCTTCAAAAGCAAACATGCTTCTTAGTGACCGTCTTTCGTGTTTTCTTGATTTTGGATTCGTTCTCCATTTCTTTGTTTCTTCTTCATCTTGCTTTTTCTTAGCCTCCTTAAGCAATGTCATCTGCTTTTCGGTCATGTCCAGTTTTGACTTTTTCATCATCACTGCCAAAATTCGATCTTTCTGTTCCAAATCTTTCCGCATCTCATTGATTTCTAATGACAAGTCTTCAAGTTCATGTCCTTTAGCCTCAATTTGCTTATTTGCACGACTCAGTTCAGCTTCAAGTTGTCTCTGGCTAGAAGCAAGCTCAAGGAATGTCTTCTTTTGCCTCCATAGCTCAGAAGAATGTTCTTGCACATCTCTCTCTTGTGTTTCCCTTAAATCTTGAAATTCTTTTTCTGCTTTGACCAGTCTTTCCTCCAACTCTTCGCATTTCCGCTTCTCGTCTTCTACTGCCTTATCTTTAGATTCCACTAAACCTTCCTTTTCTTTTAATCTTTCTTGCATCTCCGATAAGCTTTTTCTCTTCCTCTTCTCAATATTCCTTAATTCCTTCATCAGAGCCTCAATCTGTAGCCTTAATCCATACCTCTCCCTTAACCAATTCTGTTTTTGAGACGCGATTATGCTAACCACCTTCTCGTTAGCTTTTGCATCATCATTTCTCACTTTCTTCAACTCTGTAATTTCACTAGTGGCATCCTCAAGCCTCTGAAGAAGCTTACCCTTTTCCTCATCAAAGACTCTCCTAATCAGCAAACCAAATAACATCATTTCGTTCCTCATCTCACACTGTTTCTCATCACCCATGGACATGGTGGTTGCTCTTAAAAAAAAAACAGAGTAACAACAACACAATCAATCACTGTAGAGATGACTAAATCTGAATCTCAAGATGCATCTGATAGGGGAAAAAAAAAACACTTATCAGAGCAACTTCTGATTAAATTCAATGTGAAATCTAAGGCAAAGAATCAGCAAAACATCAAAGGCAAAAGCCAAAATGGTTCAAGATGATACCAAAAGAAAGAGAAAGAAAAACAGAGAAGAAGTCTGAGATCTTACGCAAGAATTAAACAAAGGTAGAGTGAAATTGCAAGTCTAATCCCAAGAAAACTGCAAAGTACATGTGGTATAGCATGTTATATTGTTGGGTAGGAGTTACATAAGCTTTTTATTATTCCAGATGGTAATGGCAGAGGAATAAAGTTTGGTGAATAAAAAAAGATCTGACACACATGTAAAAACACTTTGAAAGAATCATATAAGAGATCATCATCCTTACAGATAGATAAAGCAAGAAATGTATGCTTCTCCTGGTTTTATGTTAAACACAAAGGCCCCTTCATGTGTCCCCACTTGCTCTTACTTTTTCATTCCAATAATCTCTTTTCTTTTCTCCTCCAATCCATTTCTCTAGCCATATTGCTTGTTAGGGAGAGCAAGATTAAACAATAACTTAAATAGGTTTTATAGTAAGATCCGATCTTCATTACTGAGATTTTCAGAATTAGATTGCCACTAATGTTGTAGTTTTGCATAGAATACATAAAAAGAGAAACTTTTAAAACTCAAAAGAGTTTGTGTTGCTTTTTCTTCTTCTCCCATATGGGTAAACACTGTATCAGCGACATAAATACTCTATCTCAAGCTGTTATGAAGTGATTGGTGATTTAGATATAAGTGAAATTCAAACCACAGAAATGATTAGAGATATTCAAAGTGGACCATGTAAATTCAATCATTCCATTTCACTATCAACATTAACTAACACCTTTTATACATTTTTGTAATTTTTACACAAGAATTCCTGAATTTTTGTTGTTGTTGTAACGAAAAGACTACTTCTTTGAGGCAGTATTGCAAACAACTTGAGAACTATATCATTCAATTGCTGAAAAAAAAGCCACCCATCACTTCTATTCTAAATTGTAAAACTTTCTAGCCCAATCAAACAGTGAAAATCAAAGAAGCGTCCAATACGTACATCCATTCAAAACGCAATTTGCAAAAATGAAAAATTTAAAAGATTTAGTATATTATAACAGAGACGAATCAAGCAGTTGGGTCAGTTTTAAAACAATTTGAAATTTATATAGAAGAGAATAACAAAATTGAAGTACCTCTGTAAGTAAAGTGTTGAATTGGTGAGGAAGAAAGGCATTATTGTTTAGTATAAAAGGTCATCATGATGATGACAACTAATGCAAATACAAAAGCTTCTCTCTCTCGGGATCTTACTTCGATAACCAATCAAGCTTTTTTTTTTCATTTTTGTTTCCTTTTGATGAAATCTGTAAAGCTTGGAACTTTGTTTCATAAAATAAGATGCACACAAAAAAAAAAGATGCACACCACCAACTGGAGTTTTTCTATAAAACGGTTGTGGATAATGGGCTAATGGGCCGGACCATTAATATAATGGATGTTAGAAGAAACTCACAAAACTTGAGTAATCTTGTTGTCCGTGCAGCTTAGCCAATGGCCCTTTGCTTTCTACTTTTTTTTGTTCTTGTTGAGAACTTGACTAGTCCGTGCAGCTTAGTTTCTATAACGGCAGTGTTTTTTTTGATAACTTGACTTGTCTGAAAGTTTCAAAATTTTGATTACCAATCTCAAAATGATCAGGCGAGATTAACCACAAAAGAATTACGAGGATTACACAAAAGAGTTTGATATGAATGACAATAATTAACACATTTTCATGCTATATATTAAGTGTGTATAATTATTCTTGCAATGCTACTATGGTACTAAGTATAAGATACTAATCCCGAATATAAGATAGTGAAAGTTTTAAGTATGTACTCTCTGCAACACCTTGAAACGATATGGAAGAACAAATTGTGGAAGAGATTGAAAATCAAATAAAAATATTCAAACCAACACACAAGCCGGAGTGTTGAGAGTAATGGCGGATCTAAAACAATAATTTTTTACCTAGGGTACAAATTTTTTTTGATATAAATGTTATATGAAATAGTAGATATATTTTTTGTGCATAATACAAAAATTATTGTATTAAAACAAAAATAAGAAAAATTTGAAAACTAATTAAATGAACATAACCAACAAAGAAAATGTTTTTAAAAAAAAAAACTAATTTAATAAACTATTTAAAAAATAATAAATGAAATTAAATTATTAAAACAACGTGAGAGGAAAAGGTAATCAATCATGAAAAAATCAACAAACAATAAAAAAGAATCAAAAAGACAAGTATGTGTTACAACGAGGAACTTATTAATTTAGCATAGGACACATGCCTACGTCCGCATTCTTTTAGTTCCGCCTCTGGACTTGTGAAGATAAGAGACAAGGATGTGTGAGAATGCAAATACGAAGACTAAGAGCATCCTTAACGGACGTTTCTTAGCAGAACTCTTAATAATAAAAAAAATAAAAAATAATGAAAAGTAAAGATGGGAATATTCCACAGTAGCACGATGCTTTTTTCTCTTAAGATCCTCTTTCTAAATTAGTGTCTTTGACTAGTGTTAGAAGAGAAATTTGACCGGAGTAAAACACTCTCCCTTTAGTCGATTTCACCATGTTATCGCTTTATTGTGTCCTTTTTCTATCAATTAACTTCAAAGCTACTAGGGTTCTTCTTTGGATTCTATCGTTTTGCAAGATTCGTGCTGTTTTAGCTTGAAATTTGTGGTGCCAGTGTTTTCGTGGTTCTCCGGTGGCTGTCGGGTTTCATCACTGATAGGTCTTTGTGTTTTGTCGGCTCGCCTTCAGTCTCTCAGATCCAGTGTTTCCAGTTTCGTTGTGGTTCCTCTCGTGTTTAAGCTGCGTTTGGGTTCGGATTGTAAGTTTGTGGTGGTTGCGACTTGCTCTGTCTCTGATTGGGTTCGGTTCCGTCACGAGTGGGTTTTGATTTGGTCGGCACGTTTTTTCGGTTTCTCAGATCCATAAATTTTTCTTTGCAAAGTCATGTCTTCTGCTATGGATAAAGCAATGATGGCTATGTCTCTCGAGGTAGATGATGTTCCCTTCGACATGCCAAACTTACCGGAGTATTCGTCTTGTGAAAGAAATGCCTTGAGTCTCGTTGGTCGGACTCTTAATCCGGACTGTCAACCGATGGATCATCTGATTCGGACCATGCCTCGAAAATGGCAGAAGATTGGAAGGTGTAGAGGGGCTGCTCTTTCAAAGGAACGCTTCCAGTTCACACCTTCAACGAATGGACTATTGTGGTGGATCGTTGGTATGAATTTCCACCAGACAACTACCTTCAGTTCACTCCTATGTGGATCCAATTCTGGAACTTGCCAATTAATTTCTACACTGAAAAAGCTCTCACTCTTCTGGGAGATTAGATTAGCCAAGTAGAGGAGGTAGCTTTTGATACTACAAAGCCGCAGCTGCAGGATTTCGTTAGAGTAAAGATCATCTTCGATATTTTTCGGCCTCTTAGAAGAACAAAGTTAGTGAATCTGCCAAAAGGAGGTACAACCACAGTCCACTTTGAATACAAAAGAGTTCAAAAAAGGTGTTATGAATGTCAGAGGATGACTCACGAGAAGGAGTCCTACCCTCTATTAATAAAGAAAAGGAAAGAGGCTACATATGCAAGGAGAGCAGGTACTCCAATTCCAAGACCAAAACCTAGTCCAGTTTTAAAGTCATCAGACCCTCTGTTTGGTGTGTTGAATGAAAATCAGGTGGGGATTGATCCTGCGATAGGAAGACCTAGAATTGCGCCTGAGGTTCTAGAAGGTATGTGTCAGTATCTTAGAGTCTCCAGTGAAGAGGAAAAGCTACTAAGAATTGATAAAGTTAAGGTCTCTGTTGGTGAAGTAGAAAAATATCCTTTCTCTCAAAAGACCATTCTCAGATTGGAACCTTTACCAATCTTCCATCAAGATTTATCTAAAGACAAAGGTGTTGTTTTCAATTATGAGATGGTCCCTTCTGTTGGAAATCACATTAGTGAAGCATCAGGTGCTCCTCTCTTTCATGCGTCCTCATCCAAAGGGGAGTCTGACAGATTGTGGTTATCCAATGATGATTCTTCTTGTTCTGCTGTGGGTTCGGATAGCTTTCTTGCCTTGTCGCAGCCTTACCAGAACAATGCGATGGTTTATGGACCTAGTTCCTTTGCAGCAAGTTCCTCCGGCAATGTTCTGGATAAGTCTAAAGCAAAATCTAGGAAAAGACCTTCAAAAAGTAACAGAAAGCTAAAACCTTTCTCGCCAAATCAGCGGTCTATTCCGGTGGAGCTCATCGGTGGTCTTCAAAAGGGTTTCAAAGAAAAAAGGAAAGCAGTTGACGTGGGTACAAGCACTGTAAAAACCATCAAGCTTAACCCTCATGAGGTGATCCCAAAGGGGGGATTGCCTAACCATCAATGAGCATCATCAGTTGGAATTGTCAAGGTTTGGGATGGTCTCAAGACTTGATAATTCCTCGTCTTAAGGAATTACGTAAAAAACACTTCCCAGAGATATTGTTCTTGATGGAAACGATGCATAGAAAAGATGATTTAGTTGATATGTAAAGCTGGTTGGGGTATGATGAAGTAAAAGTTTTTACTGTGGAGCCCGTAGGAAAGTGTGGAGGACTAGCTTTGTTTTGGAAGACCAGTGTCAAGCTTGACATTAAGTTTGTAGATAAGAATCTGTTGGATGCTCAAGTACAGTTTGGAGTAGTCAACTTTTTTATTTCTTGTGTTTATGGTGATCCGGATAAGAGTAAAAGAAGTGGAGTTTGGGAAAGAATTACAAGGATTGGAGTGGGAAGAAGAGATAGATGGTGTATGTTTGGAGATTTCAACGATATCTTACATAATGGCGAAAAGAACGGTGGTCCTAGAAGAAGTGACAATGATTGTAAATCCTTCAATGATTTGATTAGAGCTTGTGGCATGTCTGAGTTACCTTCTCATGGTAACAAATTTACTTGGGCTGGAAGACGAGGGGACCACTGGATTCAATGTAGGCTAGACATGCTTTTGGAAACAAGGATTGGTTTGATTTTTTCCCAGTTTCTAATCAAACTTTTTTGGACCTGCGGGAGTCAGATCACAGACCGGTTTTCATCAAGTTGTTGGCTTCCCATGACTCTTACAGAGGGCAATTTCGATTTGATAAATGTTTTCTGTTCAAGGAAGATGTTAAAGAGGCTATCTCGAGAACGTGGAGTAGAGGTGGTTCTGGTTTTAATTTGTTAGTGGCTGATAGGTTGAGAGATTGTAGAAAAGCTCTAAGCTCCTGGAAAAAACAGAACACGTTGAATTCTTTGGATAAAATACATCTCTTGGAGGCTGCCCTAGAAAAAGAACAGTCCTTGGTGTGGCCTGGGTTTCAAAGGGTGTCTAAGCTGAACAAGGATCTTGCTAAAGCCTATAGAGAGAAAGAGGCTTTCTGGAAACAAAAGAGTAGACAAAATTGGTTAAGAAGTAGCAATAGAAACTCGAATTACTTTCATGGTTCGGTGAAA
>NW_003302548.1:15447775-15452149 GCF_000004255.2 Arabidopsis lyrata subsp. lyrata | reverse complement strand
AAATGGGTCAATTGGATCATGATTTGTGTATCTTCTGTCACTTACTGTGTTGATCAATGATGCTCCTTTTGGTCTAATTACTCCTCAGAGAGGTCTAAGACAAGGTGACCCTTTATCGCCCTTTCTTTTTGTGCTTTGTACAGAGGGTCTTTATCATCTTTTGAACAAGGCTCAATGGGAAGGTAGATTGGAAGGAATTCAGTTCTCTAATAATGGTCCGGTAGTTCATCATCTATTATTTACCGACGATAGTCTCTTCCTTTGCAAAGCCTCTAGAGAGCAAAGTCTGGTTTTGCAAAACATTCTGAAGACCTATGGTGATGCAACGGGACAGACCATTAATCTATCCAAATCCTCCATCACTTTTGGAGCAAAGGTGGATGTTATTAATAAAGGCATCATCCAAGCTGTTCTGGAAATTTCAAATAAGGGTGGAGCGGGTACTTATCTGGGTCTTCCAGAATGTTTCAGTGGTTCAAAAGTCGATATGCTCAACTACCTTAAAGATAGACTAAAAGCAAAGTTAGCAGGTTGGTTCACTGGGTACTTATCCCAAGGTGGGAAAGAGGTGTTGTTAAAGTCGGTTGTGTTAGTGATGCCCGTTTTTGCTATTTTCTTGCTTTAAATTACCTATTACAACCTGTGAAAATCTTGAGAGTGCAATGGCTGCTTTTGGTGGGATTCGTGTGAGCATTCAAGAAATATCCATTGGCAAAGTTGGGAGCGGCTTTGTTTACCTAAAGATTTTGGTGGACTGGGTTTCAGAGACATACAATCCTTCAACCAGGCTCTGTTGGCAAAGCAAGCGTGGAGACTTCTTCAATCACCTGAGCGTCTTTTTGCTAGGTTGTTGAAGAGTAGATATTATGTGAATTCTGGGTTTCTTGAGACTGCTTTAAGTGCTAGACCATCTTTTGGCTGGAGAAGCATTCTGGCAGGCCGTGATATGCTTTCAAAAGGCTTATTAAAGAAGGTAGGTAATGGTGCTTCTCTTTTTGTTTGGATTGACCCGTGGATAGATGACGATGGTTTCAGAGCACCAATGAGGAAAAACTTGTTTTTTGATGTGGCTCTTAGAGTCAGCTCTCTCTTAAACCCGAGAACAGGTTTATGGGATGAGGATATTCTCAATGATCTCTTCTTTCCTGAGGATATTATTAGAATCAAAGCTGTCAAACCAGTCATGGCTCAGGAGGATTTCTATATCTGGCAGTACAATAAAAGTGGCGAATTCTCTGTCAAGTCGGCTTATTGGCTAGCTGACCAGGAAAAAAGTTTGATCCTGCGAAATGCTGCAAACGTCCAACCTTCTACTCTTGAAATTAAAAAGCTTGTCTGGACCGATCCTAAGATCAAGATCTTTTTGTGGAAGGTTCTTAGTGGTGTTTTGCCGGTGGTAGATAATTTGAATGGTAGAGGGATGAGTGTTGATGCTACTTGTCAGGTTTGTGGGGAGATGGGGGAGTCAACAAATCATTTTCACTTCCTTTGTCCACTTGCTAGGCAAATATGGGCTCTTTCTGATTTTCCTTCTCCGGAGTATGGGTTCTTTAATGGTGGCATTTACTCTAACATCTTTCATCTTTTGGTAAATAGAAAAAACAAGATGTGGCCAAGTAACCTTAGGAAAAGTTTTCCTTGGATCATTTGGAGAATTTGGAAAAATAGAAACTCTTTAATATTTGAAGGTACCTCTTTCTCTGCCCTTGATTCTGTTACAAAGATTAGAGATGATGTTGAGGAATGGTTTGATGCTCAACGTGTTGATGGTGATGAGTTTGCTCTTCTTGGTTCCTCTCACGCTATTGAGCCGAATATTGACAGTCCTTGTGGTAAGAGATGGGTCTGTCCTCCGCCTTCTTGGTTAAAGTGTAACATTGATTCTTCGTGGTCAAAAAGAAATAATATGGCTGGAGGGGCGTGGGTTCTTAGAGACGAGAAGGGATTGGTGCTGTTCCACTGTAGAAGAGCTTTTGGCTCCATTTTGAGTAAATCTGATGCCCTCCTTAGATGTGTTTTATGGGCCATGGAGAGTATGGCAAGTCATAAAGTTGATAGGGTCATCTTTTCTTTCCAAGATAAGTCTCTGGTGGGTGATGTGATGAGACCTATTGCATGGCCTTCTTTTAAAGCGCAGTCTGTTGCTTTAAATCGTTCCTTGTTACCTTTTGTGAATTGGAAACTTGAACTTGAAGTGGCTGTAGCAAACAGAGGAGCAAACCTCATTGCCTAGAGTGTTACAGAGGATCCGCGTGTTCAATCTTATGTAGCAGCTGGTCATCCCTTGTGGCTTAATAATGTTTTATTGAAGAGGGGGGTTTATCTTCTGTTTGTGTGAGAGTACTTTGGTTTTTTGGATGCTCAGTGTTTTGAGATCTTTTTGGTTTGGTGTGAGCATTGTTATGCTCTTGTAGCTCTGTGTTTTTGAGCTCATTTTTGGTATAGTATTCTCCTGTGGGTTATGGAGTTGTGGCTAGATTGGGCTAACGTGTCCCAGGTTTTCTTGACATAGTGTAGCTCTTTGTAACAATTGTGACTCCTTTGGAATTTTAATATAATCTCAGATGACAAACAAAAGTAAAGAAAAAGAAGAGAGAGAAGTTGTAATAGCTCTTAGTTAAGAGGCGTTATCTTAAACCAACAGACACGTGCACGTTTATTAATGGGTTATATATATTAAAAAACTAGAATATAATTGTAGCATTAAAATATTATTATTTTTTATGTTTTTAGAAATTTGCTAAGGAACGACCGATAATGTTGCTCTAAGTCAGAGTCGTGCCAAGACTAAGAGATATCGAATTATCGACTAAAAAAAAAGGTGCCTTAGTTCAATAAAAAATAAAGATTACACCATTACAAACAAAAAAGTGCCCTAGTTCAATAAAAAATAAAGATTACACCATTACAAACAACAACGATTAGTGATTATTTACGATTAAAAAAATAAATTGGATGAAATCGTTTAGAAAAACAGAGTAAATAGTAAAAGAAAACTAAAAACTTGAATAATTTTACTTAATTTGGCGAAAGATATGTTGAAACTCCAGAGAAAGTTTTATTTAATTAGTTTTGAGAAAAAAGGTAAAATCTAACCAGAGAAAAAACAATATATCGTTTTTCTACACTAATCTATACTAGTATTTTTGAAGTACATATCTATACTAGTATTTTTCAGTCACTTTTGAGTCGGGTGGGTAAAATTGTTCTCGAATATTTTAGATACCCGACCCGTTTACAAATTTTGGTCATAAAAAGTTTGTTGGGTCGGATTATATTTAACCCAACTCATACACCGGATATTCCATATTTAATAATTTAGATATTTAGAAGATTTGATTAAGATTTAGAATTATGATTCTCCTATCATCTTTGTTTGATTTGTTTTTAACTGTTTGAATCATCATATAATACATAAAGTAAAAAAAAAATCAATTTTTTTTTTCTACATATACTGTGATTCGAAATTTTAAAAACGGACCTATATTATCCAATTGACGAAAATGTGTGTTCAGCGTTCTACATCGATTAAATTATTTAGACAATAATTCAGGATCATATTATAAATAAGATCAACATTAATAATATAAATGAGTTTTTTGGTCGGACGGGTTTGGCGGGACGGGTTTTTGAATCAACAATAATAAAAAGATTAAAATCATTAATCCGCCGCTTCAATACGGATTAAATCCTTATTTTTTTTTAATACCACTGATGTGAGTCAAATTAAGACCTAAGACTACTCTCTCAAATAAGAGATTGTGTGTAGCACTTTAGGGTCGAATTCCACAAAGCTCTCGTGTTCACACAATAGACTAACATGGTTTGAATTAAGCTAAACAGGAAATTAAGTAAATTAAAAGACAAGAAAGCAATTAAAATCGGTTGTAAATTCAGATAAGGAAACGTCAGGCTTAGGGATTTCTCAGGAAATAAACTAATAGTAAATCTAGCAAATTAATTAGGATTATTTAACGAACCGTTCCAGAACTCAAATTATAGATATCAAATTAACTACCTCTCGAATGAATTAACTCTCTATGCCTAACAATAGAAATTCCACCTCTCGATGTGAATACTTAAAATTAAACAAGCATTAAAGTCCAAGTTTGATATGTTCACAAAAGTACTAAACCACCTCTCGATGCGAATAGTCCTTTTGTTCACCTAAGATTATTTCAGGAAATAGATGACCTCTCGAATCTACCTATTATCCTAAGATCAAATTCTAGGTGATCAAGCTAGAATTAACATTAAGAACAACGTAGATGAAGAACTCTATAGATTAATCCTAAATGGTATCGATTTACTAATTCACCTAAATCCCTAATGAGAATCCCTAAACCTAACAAGAAAACTAACAAGAAAACTACT
>NW_003302548.1:15437546-15447545 GCF_000004255.2 Arabidopsis lyrata subsp. lyrata | reverse complement strand
ATACTAGTTTTGTTATTAGGATTAGCAAAGACGTGATTTATCTGAAAGTGATTAACTTTGGGCCGATGGTAAATTGCTTTTTCTAGACTCTATTTGGAAGATCATAAGTTTGTATGTGTTTGCATTAACACTTCTTTAAAGTGATGAGGGATATATATCTTCTTGTGACTATAGGTGCCTTATTATCTTGCGGAGTTGACGGAGAAAATCATACAGGAGGACCGTATTCAGATTGTCAAGGCCTCATATGCAAAGTTGAAGCTGAGTTTTCTGCTGAGTGTTTGCAGGTTGTTGCATCCATTTGATGCTAGTGCTAATAGGAATATGCATTTGGTTGGATTTCTTTAGATTGATGTATAGTCTTTTATTTGTGTCTAGGAGTTCTTTTCGTTCTGTGAGGCAATGGAACTTGTTCCAGATGAGGAGTTGGAGGCTTCTTCACGAAGTTCTGGTGCACCTGCAGATCGAAGGGCTTTGAAGGTAGATTTAGCCCTGTTTCTTTAGTTTATATCCTGACAAGAATGAAGTTTAAGGTTTTCGGATTTTGAAATCTGTGTTGTGTGTTCATGATTTCGGTACTTTGTAGATAGCTCGGTTCAAACGTCAAAAGGCTGCAGAGGCAAAGCTTCTTGAAATTAAAGAGAGAAAGGAGCGACGTGGACGTTCCACTAAAGCATCAGCTTTGTCGACTCCGGTTGAATCTGGAGAAGAAGATATTCCAGATGATGACAGCGAAAAAAGAGAGAGAGGTTTGTCCCACTTTTTGTTTGGCTGCTTTCTCTAATTCGATTTTCTTCTAAACCTTGTCTTATGGCTTTTCTCTGCAGGCCTGGCTCTCCTCATGTTTCTTCCATATCTGTTTCGCCTTTTGTCTATGATGATGATCACTTAACAAACCATTTCTCAGTTCCTTGCGTAAGACTCCATTGTTACCATTCCCACATACATCAACATTCTTCTCTGATATCTCCTTGATCGAACCAACCTCACACGGATCTTCTCCTTTTGCTTCATTATGCAATCTCTTCTTCTTCTTCAACGCCTTCAATGGCTTCCCCAAAAGTGGCATCAAAGCAGCTCTTCTTCCTTTAGATGAGTCAATACTCGGATTCCGACTCTCTCTCGCTACGCTCCTTGGTGATCCAACCAAATCCATGTCCAATTCCAAATCAACAACACCAACAATCTCCGCGAAAACTGGATCAATCTTCAATTGAAGACAGTGCGAAACCGGATTAATCAACGTTTCAACATCAGATCCACCGTCATTAATCAGATCTTCAATAGCTGATCTCAAACGATTCAAAACCCAGAATGATTCAGGTTTCTCCATACTTTCATCCAAAATCGCGAAATAAACAAACGAATCATCATCGATTGCGAATGTGTACGTCTTCTTGTGAACTGTATGAGAGAACATTGAATGATGTGGAGGCGTGTTCTCGATACATCGTAAAGCTACAGCTTCGATTCCTGGCTCTTCCTTGGAAACGAACTCAGCGAGAACTACGGTTCCTTTCGCAATGCAAGTGTAAGACAATAAACTTGGATTTGAAATCATCCTTCCAGGCCCGGCCCGTCCGTAAAGAAGGTAAAGCACCCGCTTTAGGCCACACAATATATACTAAATTTGAAGGCCACATTGTCAAATGATTTAGTTAGTCTAGTGGTTAGTAGCCCAACAGTTATTCTCCATAATACATGTTCGATCCTTCTTTTTGACAATATTTGCTTTTTTTTTCTCTAGCATTCTAAAAACTTAGAAAGATTCATTTTCATAATAATTATTTTAATAACAAAGGCCACATAATTTAATTATGCTTTAGGCCACTTACAATTAAGGACCGGCCCTGCATCCTTCTGTATACAGATTTCAATGGAGATTCAAAGCAAAATTCAAAGAGAAACAAAAACAGAGATCATTAGGTTTTGCATTCGGATTCTCTCGTAATCGCAACAAAGATAAAAATGCTGCGATCTCGATCGGATCAGAGAAGGAGATATGTGCATTCGGATTTATCATTAGTCTAATCACTGACACGTGTAGTTGAATTCTTATATGTTACTTTGTATGGTTTCAACTTTCAAATAAGAGGTTTTGCATGTTCGGAACAATTAAATAATCATAACAAAATTCGATTGTTTTATAGAATAGTAATTTCTATATATAACATATTATACATAGAATATTATGGTCAACTTTTTTTAGGTTACTTACTAAATTATTAAATTTTTTATGGTCATAAAGCTTCATTTCTATTAATACAACTGCCAACTCACCTTTCAAATCATCAAATGGGCAATTAAATTTGTTTAAAAAAGTATAAAAAGTTGGCAGTTGGACTTTAAGAACTTTTAAAAAAATCTTAGCAACCACAGCAAGGATGGTGAAATAAAGAAAACAATATGAAAGAGAGGTAGTTAAACGCATCACAAACGTGTTGAAAGCCTTGAAAGATTCTTATAAATAGAGGCAGAGCATAATATCAGTAAATCATCTTAAGCATTAAATCTCTCTCTCTCAACAAAAAAACGATTTATTCTCTCTTTCTACACCCCCGCGACTAATATGTTGCAGGTTCCTATCTTCCGAAAAATCTTTAGGCTCAATCGCGGCAAAGGCTCTGCCCATGCAGCTGGGGATGCGTCAGGCGATTCTGAAGCTGCAGTTGAGAATGCGCCACCCGATGTGGAGGCAGGTCGTGTTTTCGTCAGTACTGATCGTCGGAGATCGTTGAAGGTGAGTACTTTCTTTTCCACGCTGAATGATTCATTCATCTCGTGAGAGATTCTTGTTTGATATAGCACCATGGCACTTACAGGGTACCTTGAGGAAAGTATACCGTCTAATTAAAAGCACGTGGAAGAGTAACAGAGCACATGCCGAATCAGCAGTAAGCAGAAATGCTCTCAATTTTGTTAAAATGTGTTTCCTCTAATCTTAGATTTTTTTCTGTGATTAGTCTGTACATGCCCACCCACAAGCAGAAGAACAACAAACCGGTAATTTTTACTGTTCGTTATCTTTTTTTTTTTTTTGGTTTCACCCGCCAAATCGGATTTTGTTGGGTTGGTTAATTCAATTCGTTGGTTTTCTCATCCCTACTCGGATTGAATTGGACAATCATAAAATTATAGTTCCCGATTCACGAGGATTTAATTTCGATTATCTTTTCTTCTGTGTTTTTTTTTTTACTTTTTACCCAGAAATTTCAATCGGAGTAACTACAGCCTCAACTTCTGGCGGGTTTGAGTTTGGATCGAACAATCTCGCTCAACTACTCAAAGATCGTACCCTTGAAGCTTTGAATCGATGTAAAGGGGTAAGCGCTTCTGAAACTTTCTTTCATCGTTTCGTCTTTTGGGTCAATGAATTCTGATTTACGCCTTTGATGATACCTAGGTTCCAGGATTAGCAACTCTGTTGAAGACTGACCTGGGAAAGGGAATCGATGGGCACGACGATGATCTACTGCACCGTAGGCAGATATTTGGGTCAAACACATATCCCTGCAAAAAGGGAAAGCGTTTCTGGGTATGAACAAATTAGACAAGAACGTTTTAGGTTACAAATTATTGTTGTGGCAACGCTTTTTCAATTTTATTTCCATTGGTTGTTGTAGCGCTTTATCTGGAAAGCTTGCCAGTTTCCTCCTTCTCTGCTTATCACGCTTGCTGCTGTGATTCAATCGCTTCTGAGAATCAAAAGAAAGGTCAGTTTTTTTTCTCTACAAGTTGCCTTTTTTTTTTATTCTTTTCTACTTGTGTTTGACATTAGGATTAGCTGCTTATGAATTTCTGTCTCAGATTCATTGTTTTGTTTAGCCACATATATATATATATATATATCATGTGGCTCTCTTTAGGTGTTGCTTTTTGTCTTTTAGATTTTGGGCTCTGCAGTCTGAACTTATTTCCTGTATCTATCTCACCCTCTCTTGCCACTTGCAGGCTATCGATGACGGATGGTATGAAGAACCGTGCGTCGTGTTGTTAATTATACTTGACATCATTGTGAGAGGTATTGTAGTAGTATATTTGATGCTCTTGGAGTTGCTTAGCTAACTTATATATATATATATATATATATATATATATATATATATATATATATATTTGTCTTAGTACGTACATCAATTCTCAGATGAGAGAATATGGAAACAATCTGAATTATTTTGTTTGTCTTCCATTTTGCAGCTAGCACCGAGTACTGGCAGTCTCGTCAGTTTGAAAAGTTGACTAAGGAGAAGAGAAACGTACACTTATATGTGTGTTCCTGCAGACAGTTTTTTTTTATTCATTTGTGTATGTTGTTGTTACCCACAATTTGTGATGAACGTTTTTCGTCACAGGTGACTAGAGGTGGAGGAAGCGTCTGGGTTTCTATTTATGATATTGTTGTGGGCGATATTGTACCCCTCAAGAATGGTGGTCAGGTAAGCATCACAGCTTTTAATAGTATTAATTAGTTAATTTGTTTATCTTGAGCTTCAAAATTGGTCTGAAGTTTGATCAATGCTGTAGGTACCTGCAGATGGTGTCCTGTTTGTTGCTAACTCACTGAAGATTGACGAGCAAGAAATAACTGGCACACCGGGCATTGTATGATTTACCCCTGTTGATGAGCTGTATCATTATCTCTCCTGTTTTTCTAATCTATCGTTACAATCAGCAGGTTCAAAAAGATCTTCAAAAGGATCCATTCCTATTATCTGGTTCAAAATTGATAGAGGGCATAGGTACAATGCTGGTAAGCTCTCGAGCTACGTCTCTTAAATTTCGTTTTATGTTTGAGTCAAACTGTTTGACACATCCATCTCATAAATATTATTGCTGCTTTTAGTAAAGATGAGTTCTATGTTGGCAGTGATAAGTCACGATGAAAAACATAACTTTAAATTTTTACACCTTGTGGGAAAAGCTAGCTTTCTTGAATGGTTAAAGGAGATGTACTGGTTTCTTGAACCCAAGAATCTGGCTTGTTGTAGTATATTTCTGCAACTTGCAATTTCTATGGTTTATGTATGTAAGTTTGTCACAAGAGTGATCGATATTTCTGTTATTCTGAACACTGTTCTATCATTGGATACTTCTAAATATAAATTAGTTTGGCCGGAATAAATAAATTTTCTTCTTTATCCAACAGAAGATCAGCTTCCGTGCTTGCTTTCTCTGTACATGGTTCTTGATCTTCTAATTCACTTTATTTTTTCCCATGTATTTAAGGTTACAAGTGTTGGAAAGAATACCCAATGGGGGAAGATGATGGAGACTGCACATGAGACTGATGAAGAAATGCCCTTTCAGGTCTGTTTTATTGAACACTAATTCCATGCTGACTATGATAGTTTGCGCATTTATCAACTGTGATCCGTTTAACTAGGTATACTTGAAATGGATTACAAATTCTGCCAGCTGCTTAGCCGTTTTGTTTGCTTTAGTTGCCTGTATTGTTCAGTTATGCCGGTAAGTCTGTCTTTTTTTTACGATGTACCCATTAACGTGTATGTTCTGCATTAAGATCCATCTTAGCAATGATGACCTAACAACCCTTTTAATTCCAGATACTTTTATGGTCAGACCAAGAAAAAAGATGGAAATCCGATGTTTATCCTCGGAATTACCACTGCCAATGAAGCAACAGAATTTGTGCTCAAATCCCTGAGTTTTGGGGTACAGAAATGCTGAACTTTATCTTTGCGGCTAGAGTAATGGTATTTTTTTAACATTGTCACAAAAAAACATGGATTTTGCAGATCGCGACAATAATAGTGGGAGTGGCTGTTGGACTTTCTATAGCCGTGCTCTTGAAGTAAGTCTCCTTTCCTTTTGAAAATTTGTTTAATAATATACATACCAGAGTAAGCCTTGGGATACCTAGGTTTCTGGTAAGTGTGGCAAAGTAGTCTGATATTATGGTTGCACACTCTATTGCTATGCAAAGAGTGGCATAATCTTAAGTATGCATACTTCTAGTTTTGTCATTGGAGTTTATTTTTTTCTTACCATTAGATTTACTTATTCCTGTTTCTCATCATTTTATTTTCCTCTTACATCAGCCTTGCAATTACAGCGAGAAAAATGCTGACAGACAACGCTTTGGTACTCTACTTTTATATTCCAAATTCTTCAACATCGTTAAATCATCAACATGTACTAAACTTCATTAAATTTCTTTCAGGTGCAGAGACTTTTTGCATGTGAAAGAATGGGACAAGTTACAACCATAGTCTGTCATAAAACTGGAGTTTTAACTTTGAATGAGGCAAACGCTTTCTTTTATATGCAATCAGCTGCTTCCTTTGTTTGTTCCTGATTACCCATTTAAGCATTTATTTTCTGCTAAGCAGATGTCGGTGGTTGATGTCCGGGCTGGAGAAATAAGAATGCAGGATATGGATGGTGGTTCACAGTTGCCCACATTACTGAATGAACTAATCATAGAAGGCATTGCCCAAAACACAAATGGCAGTGTTGTTCTTGAAACGGTAAATGTGTCCTGGATCACAGTGTTGAGATGGAAAGAAACTATTTGATTAGATTCCTGTATTCTGATTATTTTTATATAAATTATTCTTAATAAGTTCTTATTTATAGGGAGTCTCAGGAAGAGAACAAGCCATGCTTAGCTTCGCTGGGAATAAGGTTTAGTTTCTTTCTAATCTTACATTACTACTTGCTATAGGGGTATTAAGTTTATAACTAATGACTGTTAGTTACTTCTATATGTAGTTGGGAATGAAATTTGACGATGTTAGGTCGGCATCATTAGTCCGTCATACTATACCATTCAACCCAGACAAGAAATATGGAGGCGTGGCATTAGAGGTAACATTACCTTTTCTATACATATCTCCCTATTTTCACTTGACACAGAGATATTCCGGGCCAGCTTTGTAAGAACTGTCGAGAATTTTTTACGACTGTAAATCTGTCTGCATATTTTATGCTATGTTTGATTCTTATATAGGTGCTTTTCTTCTTATTATTCATATCTAGCTTAGTACACGAGCCCACCTTCATTGGAAAGGATCTGCAAATATTATTCTGAATTCATGCGAAAAGTATATAGATGGGTCCGACAACCCCATAGCTATTGATGAATTGAAACGAAAGGTTTATTTCTGAGTTTAGATGACTACTCACAGATACACTATTATTTATTTTTCGTATTTTTTTTTTTAATATGAAAATCCGTTCTCTCTTAAGGATTTTGAAGAAACAATTAAAAACATGTGTATGAGAGGATTGCGTTGTGCTGCACTTGCTTATCGACCCTATGAACTGGAAAAGCTTCCAACCATTGAGGAGCTTTCTACACTATCTAGTCTACCTGGAAACCTTGTTTTGTTGGCTATTATTGGTATAGAGGTACCATTTCCAGCACTCATTCTAAACCTCAAGTTTGTATCAATGAGTATTGGTACCAGATTCCACTTTCTTCAAAGCCCAAATGTCTTTGTATTATCATTACTTATACATTTTTTGGAATAACGTGCAGGATCCTTGCCGCCAAGGCACAAAGGAAGCAATCCAACTGTGCAAATCCATAGATGTTAAGGTGCCATGTTCGCTTTTTTAATTTTACTGTTATACTACTGTGATACTGACCATTTTACCTTCAGCTGCGATATTTTCTTGGGCCAATCCCTTTTATTTGTCTACTTTCTAAGTGAAAGATGTTGAATTTCAGGTTTGCATGGTGACGGATGATGACGTTTTGACTGCAACAGCTATAGCAAAGGAATGTGGCATATTTGATGAGGCATCTGACGGTAATATCACGACAGGAGCTGAATTTCGTAATCTTTCCAGTCTAGAAAGAACGCAGCGCGCCGAATACCTCTTAGTATGAATTCATTTTTCTATATCTATGGTTTTAACATATAAATTCATCTGTGCACATCATGATACATCTTTGAGTGGGATCATGGGATAAGATAATTGGATTCAGTATCGGGTGTCACACTGTGACATCTTGCTGAGTGAACTTGTTGTACTCCTTATATATTGATGGGAAACTAACTTTGTTGGTCAGATTGCTATTTTGGCATAAACTTCTTATAGGTCTATATTACCCGACTGGGTCAAGACCTGGATTGAGCGAAAAATTAACACACTATACTCTATGTGAAGGTTCTTGCTCAATCTTCTCCCAGAGACAACCTTCTGTTTGTCAAAGCACTGAAGGAAAGAGGACACGTAGTTGCAGCCACTGGGATGGGAATACATGATTCAGAGACACTAATGGCGGTCTGTAGTTATCATATTAAAACTCAAAAACTCGTCACACTCTTTCAAAGAGAATATAAACTCTAAACAATGAAAGACATGTCTATCATAATTACAACCCACAATTCATCTTTTCCTTGCCACAGGCGGATGTAAGCCTTGCAATGGGAATTCGAGGAACCGCAGCAGCAAAAGAAAAGTCAGATATTATTGTATTGGATGACAAATTTGCTACGATCGTCGAGGTTAGTTGATTATATCCATGGTTGAAATGACGAACCTGGGCAGGTAGCATCTTATAGAATGCATGCAATAATGATGAGCAAACCTTGACCTTTTGGCAACGAAATTTCGTTTCAATCATTTTGATTGTGCCAGTAAGATGCTAGAAGCTTGTTTTGGATAATACAGGTTATACGATGGTGTCGATATCTATACACAAATATCCAGAAGCATGTCCTATTTCGGCTCACTGTCAGTGTATCAGTCGTTGCTATCTGTGTTGTTGAGGTTGTATTTTATGATGCATTTCCACTCAATACCGTTCAGGTTCGAAAATGTTATCCCTTTGTTACTTCATCGTCTTGTAATCCAGTTTATTCACGACGGAAAACCTTTTTCCTAACCCATTTTCGCTTTCCCTGATGCAGCTTCTGTTGCTTAATCTTATCATCGACATCTTTGGAGCATTATCGTTGGTATACAGACCACCAGCAAACCATCTAATGGCAAAACCACCGGTTGGTATAAGGTACAAAATCTGAATAGGATCAAGGAATCAGATTTGATTGATAAGTCAATATATAGTTGTCTTAAAAAGAGATTTTATTGCATCGGTGCCAAAATCCTATCTATTCAATGTGGATATACAAAAACTGATCATACATTTATATACCTTTTTTTTGGTTTTGTGTTTATTCAGAGACCCTCTTATAAATAAGACAATGTGGGCCAAGTTGGTGCTACAGGTATGTTGCTTAAAATCCTTGATTTTTCATGTGTGAACACTAATGTCCGAGAGAATCTTATACTCCGTCAGTTTTCAGTGAGCAGATACAACTGGGAGACCTTTTATTAATGCTTATGTAACTCTGTCATGAAATACCTTCCTGCAGGTGATTTACGTATTGCTGTTTCTGGCGGTCATAAATTCTGAGAAGATACTGAAGCTGATGCATGGTCATAATACCAGTAATGCCGAAAAAGTGAAGAACACATTTATATTCAATTGCTTTATTTTCTGCCTGGTAATTTCTTTTGTTTATCGTTCATCTGAGAATAAGTTGATCATTCCTGTCTGCTTCTATTTTTGAATCCCCTTTTCGATTTTTTTTTTTTAAATTGCAGGCTTTTGGTGAGTTCGAAATTGGAAGTCTAGACCGAACCTTGAAAGAAATCCTTAGAGATAATATGTTTGTTATTACAATAGCCTCGACTATTGTATTTCAGGCAAGTCCTCTGTATAAGTTCACACAACATTTATTTTCTTTTTCTCTTCTTACATATCCTTACACCATAATATATACTTTCTTTTTGTTCCTTTTATATCAGATCATCTTTATAGAGTACATGATCGTCTTCATCTCTCCCGTTAAGCTTGACTGGTAACAGTGGCTGTTGTCCATTTTTTTGGGATTGATCAGGTTCTGCTCATGCCGATCCTCAACTAGTTTATATACTGTTTACTATTCATTTTTTAATAAAAATATATACTTAAACTGTATCAGCCAGTTCGCCACTCACTATCCTCTCCAAGCTTTTCAATAT
>NW_003302548.1:15348574-15437446 GCF_000004255.2 Arabidopsis lyrata subsp. lyrata | reverse complement strand
TATCCTCGTATCTCTGCTGAGTTATGGCGGTTAAATCTGATATGTCCAAAGCCTACGACCGCGTTGAATGGAGCTATCTTCGGTCCCTACTGCTTGCTTTGGGGTTCCATCAGAAATGGGTCAATTGGATCATGATTTGTGTATCTTCTGTCACTTACTCTGTGTTGATCAATGATGCTCCTTTTGGCCTAATTACTCCTCAGAGAGGTCTAAGACAAGGTGACCCTTTATCGCCCTTTCTTTTTGTGCTTTGTACAGAGGGTCTTTATCATCTTTTGAACAAGGCTCAATGGGAAGGTAGATTGGAAGGAATTCAGTTCTCTAATAATGGTCCGGTAGTTCATCATCTATTATTTACCGACGATAGTCTCTTCCTTTGCAAAGCCTCTAGAGAGCAAAGTCTGGTTTTGCAAAACATTCTGAAGACCTATGGTGATGCAACGGGACAGACCATTAATCTATCCAAATCCTCCATCACTTTTGGAGCAAAGGTGGATGTTATTAATAAAGGCATCATTCAAGCTGTTCTGGAAATTTCAAATAAGGGTGGAGCGGGTACTTATCTGGGTCTTCCAGAATGTTTCAGTGGCTCAAAAGTCGATATGCTCAACTACCTTAAAGATAGACTGAAAGCAAAGTTAGCAGGTTGGTTCACTAGGTACTTATCCCAAGGTGGGAAAGAGGTGTTGTTAAAGTCGGTTGTGTTAGTGATGCCCGTTTTTGCTATTTTCTTGCTTTAAATTACCTATTACAACCTGTGAAAATCTTGAGAGTGCAATGGCTGCTTTTGGTGGGATTCGTGTGAGCATTCAAGAAATATCCATTGGCAAAGTTGGGAGCGGCTTTGTTTACCTAAAGATTTTGGTGGACTGGGTTTCAGAGACATACAATCCTTCAACCAGGCTCTGTTGGCAAAGCAAGCGTGGAGACTTCTTCAATCACCTGAGTGTCTTTTTGCTAGGTTGTTGAAGAGTAGATATTATGTGAATTCTGGGTTTTTTAAGACTGCTTTAAGTGCTAGACCATCTTTTGGCTGGAGAAGCATTCTGGCATGCCGTATTTGTGCCCTGCTCTATCTAACTACGATCAAGTCTACGACGACACATTTATTTTTAAATAATTTTAAATTCCTAACTAATATTGATATTTTTATAATTTTTGGAAATTCCATCTTCAGACGCTCTAATGACGTTGCTCATCTTACTGGTTACGACATTGCTCAATTTACGTAATCTTAATATCATTAAAATGTTAATAATTATAATTCATAAAATATAATATTATTTTATAGGGAAAATATTAGTATAGCAATATGGATATCAAAAGATACAAGAAAGAAATATTAACATCCATGAAAAAGTTTCAATTTATAATTCTGTAACAGATAAGCAAAGAAAAGGAAAATTGGGAATTAAGTGCAAATTGAGAAAAATTGTTTATGTCTTGTGTTCAGGGGCCTTCAGGTGGTACAATAGGAAAACTTCTTGGAAATTTCCTTTTGAATAATAAAAAATTATAACACCGTTACATTTCACGGTTTCTTTCACCTTATTTGTAAATAGTTTAAAAAAAAAATAATACAAGTCGTCTTTCTTGCACCTTATAAATAGTCTGCCAGCCATTTTTAAAATTGTAAAACAAACCCTAAGCAGAGTTGTCTAGTTGCGCAGAGTACCGAATTCAAAATGTGCAAAAGGGTGCCGGAAGATCTGGAGGTTGGTCTCGGTGCAAAAGGGTGCCGGAAGATCTGGAGGTTGGTCTCGGCTTCACAGCTCCTGATGTTACTCTGCTCCTGCAGCTGAAGATGCGTCGGAGAATGTCATCCAAGACAGTGACTCTGAAGCTGTAGTAGTTGAGATTACACCAGAAGATTTGGAGATGGGTGTCGTTAGTAACAACGAACGCACCTCTATGCTCATTGCGTGGTTTTGGACTGTGCTCATCTTACCGGTTACGACGTTGAAGAAAGCATTCTGTCTGGTGAAAAACGACAAGGACGAGATCGAGATGTCGATGAGCACATGACCAAGCAGTAAGCGTAAATTCTCATAAGTTTCTCGCTTATAAACTTGATTTTTCTCTAATCTGAAATTTATCTATGATAAGTCTGTACTCGACGATGATGATGATCACCCAGAAGCAGAACCAGCAAACGGTAGGTATATTCTCGGTTCCCTTTTGAACCATAAATTTCATGTTGGAGAATCGGATATTTTTTTTAGTTTTTGCCTTTTTGGTTTAATTCAATTCTCATCTCAGCTGCAATTTGGATGGGTATAAATTTCATTAATGCGAATTTGAATATAACAGGAAAAATTCCAGACCCAAACCGAACCAAAATTTCCGATTATTTTCTGTTGTGAATCTGGAAACTCACCAGCTTGCGAATTTGACATTGGATTGGAGGAACTCGTTCAACTAGTCAGAGATCGTAGCCTTGAAGCTTTGAATCGATATAACGGGGCAAGCACTTCTGATTAACCATATCTTTTTTTTTTTTTTTTTTGTGTCAATGTTTCTTACTTATGATTTCCTCTGATTGATACAAAAGGTTATTGGATTATCAAATCTGCTGAAGACTAACCTGAAAGTGGGCATAGATGATGATGATGATGAGATTCTACATCGTAGGCAAACATTTGGGTCAAACACATACCCCTGCAAGAAGGGAAAGAGTTTGTCGGTAAATTAGACAAATCGTTTGGCAAAGCTTTTTAAATTCTCTTCTGAGTTTTAGGTTAAATTATTTTGTGGAAGATTTTCAATTTTTCCATTGGTTGTTGTAGCGCTTTATCTGGAAAGCTAGCCAGTTTCCTCCTTCTCTGCTTATCACGCTTGCTGCTGTGATTCAATCGCTCCTGCGAATCAGAAGAAAAGTGAGTTTTTTTCTTTCTCTACAAGATGAATCAAAATCCTTCTTTTACTTTCTTTGGTACTTGTGTTTGACATTAGGATTACTCCTGGTTTCTTGAGAGTTACACTGTTACTCTGACGTAGATTCATTGTTTTGTTCAGCCATATATATATATATCATGTGGCTCTCTTTAGGTGTTGCTTTTTGTCTTTTAGATTTTGGGCTCTGCAGTCTGAACTTATTTCCTGTATCTATCTCACCCTCTCTTGCCACTTGCAGGCTATCGATGATGGATGGTATGAAGAACCGTGCGTCGTGTTGTTAATTATACTTGACATCATTGTGAGAGGTATTGTAGTACTATTTGATGCTCTTGGAGTTGCTTAGCTAACTTAATTATATTTGTCTTAGTACATCAATCAATTCTCAGATGAGAGAATATGGAAACAATCTGAAAAATATTGTTTTTTCTTTCATTTTGCAGCTAGCACAGAGTACTGGCAGTCTCTTCAGTTTGAAAAGTTGACTAAGGAGAAGAGAAACGTACACTTATATGTGTGTTCCTGCAGACAGTTTTTTTTATTCATTTGTGTATGTTGTTGTTACGCACAATTTGTGCTGAACGTTTTTCGTCACAGGTGACTAGAGGTGGAGGAAGCGTCTGGGTTTCTATTTATGATATTGTTGTGGGCGATATTGTACCCCTGAGGAATGGTGGTCAGGTAAGCATCACACTTTTAATAGTAATCATTGTTTGGCTTCTTTATCTTGAGCTTCACAATTGGTCTGAAGTATGATTAATGCTCCAGGTACCTGCAGATGGTGTCCTGTTTCATGCTAACTCATTGAAAATTGACGAGCAAGAAATAACTGGCCCACATGACATTGTATGATGTACCCCTGTTGATGAGCTATATCATTATCTCTACTGTTTTTCTAATCTATCGTTACAATTAGCAGGTTCAAAAAGATCTTCAAATTGATCCATTCCTATTATCTGGTTCAAAACTGATAGAGGGCATAGGTACAATGCTGGTAAGCTCTAGAGCTACGTCTCTTAGTTTCGTGTTAATGTTTGATACATCCATTTCGTAAATATTATAGCTGCTTTTAGTAAAGAGGAGGTCTATGTTGAAAGTGATAACCCATGTTGACATGGATGAGAAAATAACCATAATAGACTCTTTGTAACAAAACAAGTCTGCATTGAAAGCTTTTTTGTGTTTCTGCAAAGTGCAAACAGCTTTCCTTTCTTTGTCTCAATGTTGTCTCTTATTCTAGTGACAATAAAAAGATAAGCAAGGCATTGAAGATTGTTTTTATTACTATCAGTAAAGCAATAGATTTATTGATCTGGAAAAATGTGAAATTGAGATAAAAGAAGTAACTTAGAATTTTTTTTGTTGGCGGTGCAAAACACATACTCTGAATTATGAATATTAGAAAAAGACATAGTTCAATCAGAAGTGAAATATGCATTTCAAAATTTTACATCTCCTGGGAAAAGCCTGCTTTCTCCAATGGTTCAAGGAAAATACATAGTTTAAAAATGCATTGGTTTCTTAGACCCAAGAATCTGGCTTCCCGTTGTAGCATATTTCTGCAACTTGCGATTACTATGGTTTGTTGTTTGACACTAGAGCGGTCGGTATTTCTGTTATTCTGAACACTGTTCTATCATTGGAAAGTTCTTTATGGATTATTTTGGCTGAAAAAAGAAACATTCTTCTTTATGAAATAGAAGATTGGCTTCCGTCTTGCTTTCTCTGTACATGGTTATTGGTCATCTAATTCACTTTATTCGTCCGCCGTGTATTTAAGGTTACAAGTGTTGGAATGAATACTGAATGGGGGCAGATGATGGAGATTGCACATGATACTGATGAGGAAAAACCCTTTCAGGTCAGTTTTATTGAATACTAATTCCTTGCTACTTATGATAGTTTGCGCATTAATCACCTGTGATTCGTTTTACTAGGTATACTTGAAATGGATTGCAAATTCTGCCAGCTGCTTAGTCGTTTTGTTTGCTTTAGTTGCCTGTATCGTTCAATTATGCCGGTAAGTCTGTCTTTTTTTACAATGTACCCATCATCTTTATGTAATGCATTCAGATCTAAGATCTTCAGCTCCATCCTGGCAATAAGGACTAACAAGTAACAACCCTTTTAATTCCAGATACTTTTATGGTCGGACCAAAACATCAGATGGAAATCCAATGTTTATCCTTGGAATTACCACTGCCAAAGAAGCAACAGAATTTGTGATTAAATCCCTGAGTTTTGGGGTACAGTAATGCTGAACTTTACCTTCGCGACTACAGTAATGGTATTTTTTTGTAACCTTGTCGCAAAAACATGGATTTTGCAGATCGCAACAATAATAGTGGGAGTGCCTGTTGGACTTCCTATAGCTGTTCTCTTGAAGTAAGTCTCCTTTCCTTTGAAAATTTTGTTTAAAGAAAATACTACCAGAATGAGCCTGTTGAATACCTAGGTTTCTGGTAAGTGTAGCAAACTAGATTATACATCCTATTGCTATTCAAAGAGTGGCATAATCTTAAAATGCATCCTTCTACTTTGTCATTGAAATTTAATATTTTTATCTTTACAGTTACTTATTCTTGTTTCTCATCATATCATTTTCCTCATCACATCAGCTTTGCAAATACAGCAAGAAAAATGATGACAGACAGCGCTTTGGTACCCTACTTCTATATTTCAAAATTTTCAATGTCCTTAGAGCATCAACATGTACTAAAATTCAGTAAATGTCTTTCAGGTGCAGACACCCTCTGCATGTGAAAGAATGGGGCATGTTACAACTATACTGTGTCATAAAACTGGAGTTTTAACTTTGAATAAGGCAAGTGCTTTCTTTTATATGCAATCAGCTCTTTCCTGCTTCTCTTGATCTTCCTGAGTACCAATTTAAGCATTTATTTTCTGCTAAGCAGATGTCGGTGGTTGATGTCTGGGCTGGAGAAATAAGAATGCAAGATATGGATAATGGTTCACAGTTGCCCACCTTACTTAAAGAACTAATCATAGAAGGCATTGCCCAAAACACAAATGGCAGTGTTGTTCTTGAAACGGTAAATGTGTCCTGGATCACAGTGTTATATTTCTGTATTATGGTTACTTTTATATAAATTATTCTTAATAATTTCATAATTTTATATAGGGAGTTTCACCAACAGAACAAGCCATTCTTAGCTTTGGGAATAAGGTTTTGTTTCTTTCTAATCTTACATTACTACTTGCTATAGGTATTAAGTTTCTAATGACTGTTAGTTACTTGTATTTGTAGTTGGGAATGAAATTTGACGATGTTAGGTCGGCATCATTAGGCCGTCATACTATACCATTCAACCCAGACAAGAAATATGGAGGTGTGGCATTAAAGGTAACATTACCTTTTCTATATTGTTGCTGACCAAATTTATGCATCTCCCTATTTTCACTTGACACAGATATTCCAGGCCAGCTTTGTAAGAACTCTGGAATTTTTTATGACTGTAGATCTGTCTGCATATTTTATGCTATGTTTGATACTTATATAGCTGTTTTTCTTATTATTATTCATTGATAGCTTAGTACACGAGCCCTCGTTCATTGGAAAGGATCTGCAAAGATTATTCTGAATTCATGCGAAAAGTATATGGATGGGTCCGACAACCCCATAGCTATTGATGAACAGAAACGAAAGGTTTGTTTATGAGCGTAGATGACTAATTCCCAAACACTATTATTTCTTGTTGGTTTTTTTTTCATATGAAAGTCCATTCTCTCTTAAGGGTTTTGAAGAAACAATTAAATACATGTGTGAGAGAGGATTGCGTTGTGCTGCACTTGCTTATCAACCCTATGAACTGGAAAAACTTCCATCCAATGAGGCACTTTCTCGACTACCTAGTCTACCTGGAAAACTTGTTTTGTTGGCTATTATTGGTATAGAGGTAACATTTCCAGCACCCATTCTAAAACTTAAGTTTGCATCAATGAGAATTGGTACCTGATTCCACTTCCTACAAAGCCTAAAAGTCTCTTTTTAGTACCATTACTTATCCAATGTTTTTAAACGTGCAGGATCCTTGCCGGCCAGGCACAAAGGAAGAGATCCAACTGTGCCAATCCGGAGGTGTTAAGGTGCCATGTTTTTTTTTTTTTTCCGTATTTTCTTTTGTTATGCCACTGCCTGTTTTGCTATGCACTTGAAGTTTGTGACTTTTATTAGCAGAGAGATTTTCTTTTCATTCTGAATTCTCGTTATCTCTAACTGAGTTTGACTTATTAGTTATATTTTCTGAGTTGCTATAAATTGTGTGGAAGCACCAATTTATCACTAGGTACTTCATAATATCTGATGACACCTATACTATTTGTTGCAGAAGACAAGCTTAACCAATTTTTGTCTTCAAGTCACGCCTTTTATTAGTCTACTTTCTAAGTGGAAGGATGTTGACTTTCAGGTTCGCATGGTGACGGACGATGACATTTTGACTGCAACAGCTATAGCAAAGAAATGTGGGATATTTGACGAGGCATCTGACGGTAATATATTGACAGGAGCTGAATTTCGTAATCTTTCCGATCTAGAAAGAGAGGAGCGCGTCGAAGATCTCTTAGTATGAATCCATTCTTCTATTTATATGGTTTTAAGTTTTAACATATAAATTTTCTGTGCATATCATGATACATCGACGAGTGGGATCATTTGATAAGATAATTGAATTCAGTATCAATTGTCACACTGTGACACCTTGCCGAGTGAACTTGTTGTACACCTATATGTTGATGGGAAACTAACTATGTTGGTCAGATTGCTATCTTGACATAAATTTCTTATAGGTCTATATTAGCTGACTGGGTCAAGAACTGGATTGAGCGAAAAATTAACACACTGTACTCTATGTGAAGGTTCTTGCTGAATCTTCTCCCAGCGAAAACCTTCTGTTTGTCAAAGCACTGAAGAAAAGACAACATGTCGTTGCAGCCACTGGGATGGGAATACATGATTCAGAGACACTAATGGCGGTCTGTAGTTATCTTATTAAAACTCAATAACTCATCACACTCTTTCAAAGAGAATATGAATTATTATCACTGAAAGACATATCCATCATCACTACAACCCACACTTCATCTTTTCCTTGCACAGGCGGATGTAGGCCTTGCAATGGGAATTGGAGGAACTGCAGCGGCAAAAGAGAAGTCCGATATCATAATATTGGATGGCGAATTTGCTACGATCATCAAGGTTAGTGTATTATAAGCATATGGTTGAAATGACGAGCTTAGGCCGGTAGTATAGAATGCATACCAATAATGATGAGCAAACCTTGACCTTTTGTCAATGAAATTTCGTTTAAATCATTTTGATTGTTGCCAGGAAGATACTAAAAGCTTGTTTTGGATAATGCAGGTTATCCTATGGTGTCGATATCTATACACTAATATCCAGAGATGTGTCCTATTTCGGCTCACTGTCAGTGTATCCGTTGTGGCTATCTGTGTGGCTGAGGTTGTAATTCATAATGCATTTCCATTGAATACCGTGCAGGTTCGAATATGTTATCCTTTGTTACTTCATCGTCTGATAATCCAGTTTCTCCATGACTGGAAACAGTTTTCCTAACCCATTTTTTGCTTTTCCCTGATGCAGCTCCTGTTACTTAATCTTACTATCGACATCTTTGGAGCATTAGCGTTGGCATATAGACCACCAGCTCACCATCTAATGGGAAAGCCACCGGTTAATATAAGGTACAAATTCGAATAGGATCAATGATCATATTTGGTTAAGAAGTACAGAATATAGTTGTCTTAGAAAGGGACTTTATTTTATCAGTGCCAAAATCCTGAAAAAGACAGTTGGTTTTGCACTTATGGTCAAAACACACTATCTGTCTACGTGGATATATAATTCAGAGACCCTCTTATAAATACAACGATGTGGAACAAGTTGGTGATACAGGTATGTTGCTTAAAATCCTTGATTTGTCATGTGTGAACACTAATATCCGAGATCATTCTTGGTCATAGCTATCTAGATTAGGAAAAATAAAACAACTGGGAGACCTTTTACTAATGCTTCTGTCATGAACCAGGTGATTCACCAAGTGCTGTCGCTGGCGCTCGTGCATTCTGAGAAGATACTGGAGCTGAAGCATGGTCCTACCGGTAATGCCGTAAAAGTGATGAACACGTTGATTTTCAATTCATTTGTCTTCTGCATGGTAATGTCCGATTTCTCACACTCTTTGATTTGAATTAGCATTCATAGGAGAACAAGTTGATCATTTAAGTCTTCTTCTATTTTTTGTATGCAGGCTTTTAATAATGACTTTGAGATCCGAAGTCTAGACCAAACCTTCAAAGAAATTTTTAGAGAGAATATGTTTCTCGTTACTATAACCTCAACTATTATATTTCAGGTAGGTCCTTTGTACACAAGTGAACACGACATTAATCTTTTTTTTTTTTTTTAGTAGTAAGATATCCCTAAATCAAATATACTTTCTGTTTGTTCCTTGTATATCAGATATTCGTATTAAAGTTACTGGGACTTTTCAATTCATCCGTTAAGCTTGATTTGAAAGAATGGCTGGTGGCTAGTGTTCTGGGATTACTCAGGTTCTGCTCATAAATACTTTATATCATTCTTCTTTAATTTTTGTAACATATTTATATTGAAATTTTTTCAGCCAATTGGCCACTCACTTCCCTTTGCAAGCCCATCAGTATAACCGTAACTGAGCTTTGTCTTACTGAATTCCGGTAAGAACCTTTCACTCCCTTATTTACTAATGAATGAATGTCTTATTTTTAGATCTGACAAGTAACATCTCATTTCAGGCCAACTATTGAAGCATCCCGTTTTGCCGTGGACGCATCTTATGCTTGTTTTCTTCGATTCTCTCTACTTCTTGATTTCACCTCCATTTTGTGTTTTCTTTTTCTTCACTTTCGTTTCATGGATGTTCCTAAATTTTTGATTTATTCTTTCGTTTTCTTTGAGAATTCGAAATGGTTTCTATATCAGAATCCACTCTTCCTAGTAGGTCCGGCGCTATAGCTTTGATCAATTAAAGATTACTAGAACAATTATGATGGCAAATAAAAAAACTACATAATAAAATTTATATTAAAAATAAAAAATAAACCTAAAAATTATATTTGAGATATTAATTAGCACGTAGTCGGTGTTTGAAACTTTGAATGAACATCGAAAGAGTTGAAGAAGCTGCTTTTTCGATCTTTGACTTGATGATTTTTTACAGAGTCGGTTTGAGGTCTTGTCTACAGATCTAACGGCTTATATTATTTCCAATAATCATCTTCACTTGACGCGGCATGATCTCAGCCGTAATCTTATCAAGCTCTTCGCAGTTAACAGTTTCATCTAAACTCGGTAAATTCGCCAGATTTCGATTTGAAACCCTAAAAAGTTTCAAAGACTTCACCGATCCACTTCTCGAAGAAACTCGAATCCGTCTTGTGAATTCTTTTTTCATCGAGAAATTGCTTTCTAGTTTGTGATGGGTGGTCTGTCTATGGAGGAATTGCCTTTATCAGCGTTGTTCGAGCAAGCAAGGAAAATTCATCTCGCGGCTTCAGAGTCTGGTACCGATCAGGTGGAAGCTTCTAACTTTTCTTGTATTTCGAAATCGATTAGGGTAATTTTACTAAATTTGGACATTTCCGGGTATGCTTCTTGTTTGTTTGTTAGGATGTTGTGAAGAAAGGATGTGAGATGTTTCAGAAATGCGAAGACATGATCGGAAAATTGGGCTTGTTCTCTTCTAACGAGACTAAAGAAGATATCAGCACGAACAATCTCAAGTACCTTTTGGTAACTTTCTCTGCTATCTGAGAAAGTTTCTCTTGTTTGTATACTAGTTTTGTTATTAGATTAGCAAAGACGTGATTTATCTGAAAGTGATTAACTTTGGCCGATGGTAAATTGCTTTTTCTAGACTCTATTTGGAAGATCATAAGTTTGTATGTGTTTGCATTAACACTTCTTTAAAGTGATGAGGGATATATATCTTCTTGTGACTATAGGTGCCTTATTATCTTGCGGAGTTGACGGAGAAAATCATACAGGAGGACCGTATTCAGATTGTCAAGGCCTCATATGCAAAGTTGAAGCTGAGTTTTCTGCTGAGTGTTTGCAGGTTGTTGCATCCATTTGATGCTAGTGCTAATAGGAATATGCATTTGGTTGGATTTCTTTAGATTGATGTATAGTCTTTTATTGTGTCTAGGAGTTCTTTTCGTTCTGTGAGGCAATGGAACTTGTTCCAGATGAGGAGTTGGAGGCTTCTTCACGAAGTTCTGGTGCACCTGCAGATCGAAGGGCTTTGAAGGTAGATTTAGCCTTGTTTCTTTAGTTTATATCCTGACAAGAATGAATTTAAGGTTTTCGGATTTTCAAATCTGTGTTGAGTGTTCATGATTACTGTACTTTGTAGATAGCTCGCTTCAAACGTCAAAAGGCTGCAGAGGCAAAGCTTCTTGAAATTAAAGAAAGGAAGGAGCGACGTGGACGTTCCACTAAAGCAGCAGCCTTGTCGACTCCAGTTGAATCTGGAGAAGATGATATTCCAGATGATGACAGCGAAGAAGAGAGAGAGGTTTGTCCCACTTTTTGTTTTGCTGTTTTCTCTAATTCGATTTTCTTCTAAGCCTTGTCTTATGGCTTTCCTCTACAGGCCTGGCTCTCCTCAATTAACTTGGCTATTTGTAAGGTTAGTCTAAAAATCATTTCATTAGAATCCTATGATTTGTCACAAGTTGAGGAGGCCCACTCTTATGATTGAACTTCGCTACAGGCTGTTGATTTGTTGGAAATGCTAAAGAGAGAAGAGGAAATGCTCTCTGCAATAAAGGAAAGACAGTTGAAGGTAGCTTACCGTGGTCTTAGTTTACTTACATGCAAACAAAACTATTTGATAAACATAGAAACGAAGATAATTGTGATGATATTTTGATCAGGATGGAGAGGATGGGTTCTCTCGGGATGCTCTTGATGATCGTACAAAGAAAGCTGAAACCTGGCACAGAGACGCTGCTGCAAGGATACAGTACTCTAAACCGGCACAACCAATCACTTGTGCCACATTTGCACAAGATGTGTTAGAAGGAAGAGCTTCTGTATCACAAGGTCACGATCACAAGAACCAACCTCTTATATTCGGTCCAGCAAGCATCGTGGGTGGACCGCTCTCTACCGAGAGAGAGAGGATGATAGCTCAGGTTTTCCAACCAAGTCACAGGTAAACAAAAAATCATTCTCATCACAATTCTTTTGAGATTTTTTAGAATGGTGATTAAACTTGGATTTTGTAGGATGCCAACAATGTGCATAGAGGATGCTGGGTTAACAGAGATGAACATAATGAATGATTGGCAAGAGCAGACGAAAAAAGCCATTGAAGAAGCAACGACATCATGGTACAATGATAAACCTCTAAGAAGAAAGGAAGAAGACGAGGAAGAGGATGATGAAGACGAAGAAGCTGTAATGAAAGCTAGAGCTTTTGATGATTGGAAGGACGATAATCCTCGTGGTGCAGGTAACAAGAAACTCACACCTTGTGGCTGAGACCGAGACAGAGACACATATTTAACACTTTCACCCTTTATTATTTGCAAAACCTCCTCTTTCACTTTTGATGTCTGTAATGTAATCATCTTTTCTACTCTTAAGCCTTAAGACTGTTACAGATTTACAGCATAAGATTAACTACTACTAGATTCACTTTCATTTTGGTATATTTCTTTGGAATATTATTTTTAAATACGCCGACTATAGATGCAACGTATATATCTAGTAAAATAATTAACGTGCGACTGTATCTGAGACCATCTTTTGTTGTCCTCTATTATTGTGTAACCCACGTTCAATCACAGCACCATTTATGGAATCAAACAACAAAAGAAAAACGAGAAAGAAAAAAAGAGACAATACAACACACACATTTTGCTTGTGAATGATTTAACTTCCAAAATACAATGAACAACATCACTAACATGTAAGCCAGGATTCAACCTATACCCTAGTTTCCTCCTGGAAACAACACTTTTTGTGATTTTAAAATAAAGAAGTTGGAAAAAAATTGACAATAACAGAGAAAAAAAAGGGATCAGATTTGATCCAAAAAACGAATACCCAGAAAAAAGAAGATGTCAATGATCAAATTTTGATGCAGATTCAAACAATATGAATTTGGAGATGTACACAGATGATGATAACTTTTACCCTTGAATGCATTGAAACCCTTCACAAATCCAAAGCCAGATTCCAAATAAAACAGCACAGATGCAGAAATCAAACATCAACACAACCCAAACATGTTTCTTCCATATCTGTTTCGCCTTTTGTCTATGATGATGATCACTCAACAAACCATTTCTCAGTTCCTTGCGTAAGACTCCATTGTTACCATTCCCACATAAATCAACATTCTTCTCTGATATCTCCTGAATCGAACCAACCTCACAAGAATCTTCTCCTTTTGCTTCATTATGCAATCTCTTCTTCTTCTTCAACGCCTTCAATGGCTTCCCCAAAAGTGGCATCAAAGCAGCTCTTCTTCCTTTAGACGAATCAATACTCGGATTCCGACTCTCTCTCGCTACACTCCTCGGTGATCCAACCAAATCCATATCCAATTCCAAATCAACAACACCAACAATCTCAGCGAAAATTGGATCAATCTTCAATTGAAGACAGTGCGAAACCGGATTAATCAACGTTTCAACATCAGATCCACCGTCTCTAATCAGATCTTCAATAGCTGATCTCAGACGATTCAAAACCCAGAATGATTCAGGTTTCTCCATACTTTCATCCAAAATCGCGAAATAAACAAACGAATCATCATCGATTGCGAATGTGTACCTCTTCTTGTGAACTGTATGAGAGAACATTGAATGATGTGGAGGCGTGTTCTCGATACATCGTAAAGCTACAGCTTCGATTCCTGGCTCTTCCTTGGAAACGAACTCAGCGAGAACTACGGTTCCTTTCGCAATGCAAGTGTAAGACAATAAACTTGGATTTGAAATCATCCTTCTGTATACAGATTTCAATGGAGATTCGAAGCAAAATTCAAAGAGAAACAAAAACAGAGATCATTAGGTTTTGCATTCGGATTCTCTCGTAATCGCAACAAAGATAAAAATGCTGCGATCTCGATCGGATCAGAGAAGGAGATAGATTATCTCTTTCCTTGGCCCAATCCAGAATGGAGATTTTGATTTCTCTCTCTCTCTAGGGTTTGCGGATTTTTCTAGGGAAAATAACAGAAATGGAGAGGAGAAGGAGGAGGAGATCCATTATTGGAGAAGACGAAACGAAAAAGACCCAATATAATATTTTTACCGACTCACTTTTCCTGAAACCACCATTGTAAGTTTTCATATTTACAATAATACCCCCACATTAATCCGTGATTCGAGTAAGTCACACGTAATCCGTGATTCGAGTAAGTCACACGTGCTAGGGTTACGCCACGTAGCAGATTACATCGCAACAAAAATTGGAAGGGAGCGTGAATCAGGTTTAATTGCAATAAAATAAACTATAGGACATTTGTTTGATAATTGTAAACCACAGGGACCTAATCCGGATATATTTTTTGGACGTCGACCTCTGTCTTTGAACAACGTCACTGTTTGGACCCGATTAAAGATGGATCAACCCGACCCGAAAAATGGCGCTGGTCTGATTCTCTCCGTCACTGAACCGATGCGGTCGTTTCTCGCCATCGCGTCCGGTGATCTTCGTCTCTCCGAGGAACTCAGAGGAATTGCTTCCGATCTTAGCTCGAAGAACACCGTTTCCTACAAATTGCTCCGCGCTATATGGACCGGATCCGATCCGTTGACGAGACCCGGTTTATTGGGACTTTTCTCCGGCTCCGATTTCGTCTTCACCAGTCCCAAACCAAGAGAAAAGGTACACGAACCGCGATTCACATTAAATCCTCATTCAATTTACAATCTTTCTGGGGATTTTCGTATCCTTACTCGTGTTTATTTGTTGTGAGCTCTTGGATTCTCTATTGTAGATTAGATTCTGTTCATGCTCCGTGATTTGCTGTAAATTGAATGAGATTATATTAGATGATACTGATCGTGCCCGAAGAATCCAGCAACAAAAGTTATTGTCTTTTGGTAATTTAGAGGAATTCATGCAAGATTTCTTCTAATCCTGTAATCTCAAAAGTGATCACATTTGTGTTTCGTGGTTTTTGTTTGATACAAATTTGCAGAATTCTGTTTGGTTGATTGGGATATTTGAGCTTTATCGAAGAAAGGATGCTTCTTGTTTCCTTGTTTGAAGTTTTTTTCCCAACTATGTTTAAGCCTTTTCGCGTTTGGCCATTTCAATGTGAGTTTATGTTGTAATTTGATCTGATTTCTCTCTTGGTAGAGCGAAGAACTGAAAATGAGATTACTGAAGCTGAAAGAAATAGCAGAGAGGAAGGAGTATGCTGAGCTTGTTAAAGATATAACACCCAAGAAACAAGTCGAAGAGCCATTCTCCTCTTACAAAGACCAGCTCGGTTTTGGTAAGCATTTTCGTTCGGTTCCCGGATTACAGTTTTACACACAGGTCACTGAAGGTTTTTGTTCTCTTTCACTCTCATTTTATAGGTTTACACGTGGGTCTTACCATGTTCACTGGATATTTGGTTGGATACGCTTCTTTCAGAGCTTTATTCAACCGCAACCCCGCTCTGGTATGCTTTGTGTATCTCTCATTTTGTCATTTTTCTTAAGAAACCCACTACCGTTAAGGGGACTTTTAAATCATGGCTGTTTCGGATTTGTTTCGTTTTCTCCTTTCAGAGTGCTGCTGGTGGGATTCTTGGACTAGTTTTGGCGATGCTTGTGGAAACACTTCTGTTTATAATCAAAACGTCGAAAGATGATCAGATCCAGAGCTCTAAATCGTTTACTCCGTCGTTCACTCCCACTACTAAGAAGAATCAATAGAACTTGGTTTGTGTTCCCTTCCTACTGAGAAACGAAAGAGATTTGTAGAGAATTTAGCTTGGAGACGTATGTGATATGATCATACTAACCTGATTTGAGAAATTTTTGTACTCATATGAGAAGAAACACAGAATTTAAGTTTTGTTTAAATAAAATTGGACTTGTGTTATATTTCATAAACCGAAAGGCCAATAAAACTAGAATAGTCTTGATGTTTTGTGACCTCTAAAAGAATGGTTTGTGTCAATTCATCTCCGTGAGGCCTCTTTATTCGTGTTAATCTATTAGGAGTCACTTCAATTTGAACCTTGTTCTCCATACATGGACTTAAGGTAATTATCGAATCAGTGTGGTTATTGAATTTTGATGTAAGATGTTACGAAGTTAGCCAACCTAAGATAGATAATAAACCCATTTTTGTGGTTAAACATACATACATTACATACGTTAACGAATCATAGAAATAATCCCCAAATTACTTTTAAAGCTAACTGACTTGAAAAAATATGACCAAAATTAGATTGTGCCATCATACACAATCTCGCTTATTTATGCTAAAACCAAAAGATCCATATGATTAATGAGACCAACTGTGACCAACCAAAGAGAAGAAAATGATTAATGAAACTAAATGCATAATCAATAGAGAAAACAGAGTTTTGTGCCAATCCTTAGAGAAAATAAGTCTTTCATCAGAATAATAACACCAAACTCTAAAGAAGACGAGAGGGAGAAACTAAAGTTTGAAATTAAGTTGAATCATTATCAACAACCGAGTTAGTTCTCTCTAACTCTACTCATCATCTTCATCGTCTTCAATGTCATCAAACTCAGACTCATTCCCAGATTCACTCTCCGAATCACTCCACCACACATACCCCCTATTCGCAAAAACATCTCCAGATTTCTCTGACGATGAGTTTCCAGCTGCATTCTCGCTGCTCTCCTCTTCCTTATTAGCCAACCTGCTCATCACTGAACTACTCTTCTTGTTAAACGGAGACGATCTCAGCTTCCTCACTTTCTTCTCCGGGGACACTACCACGTCGTCATCATCGTCATCCAGAGAAATTTCTTTCGCTGTTTCAGTTGTTTCTGTTGACACAGAAAAAGAAAAGGCTAAACTTCAGGACAGGCATTACATGCAATGCAAGCAGTTCTGTTTGATCAATGTTTCTATGTCAAAAATGTGATTGTTATTAACAGCTTACTGTTATATTAGATCAAACCTAGAAAAACAACACAATGAAAAACAATTTGAGCACAAGACTAACCTGTGTCCATTGCTGAATTTGAAGCCTCTTTTGTTACAGATTCACTGGCTTTCTTTGGTGCCGGTTTCTTTGGCGCCTGTCTCTCTTCATCGGGTTGAGCATCTTGCTTATCAAGTTCCTGCGATAAGAGGAAAAGATGTATCAATGACAAAATGTGGTAATTTCCTAATGTGAAGCGTTATAAATAAGGCTTAGCATTGTGCATCCTTACCTCTAGTTCTTTGAGGCAGAGGGATTCCGGTGTGGCGTTTTTCAAGTCTTCAACTGCATCCATCATTTGATCTCTCTGTGCCCTTACTTCTTGTACTGTATCTGTAATCAAAACAGACAATTGCAATAGGTAATTATAGTATGAGCTTTTTTCAGCTGCATTAGTTGCTCCAGCAACTGCTGCTTCGACAGGCTTGGCATTTTCCAGGATTTCTGTGAACCATTTTTCTCTCAACTTCTGATCATCAGCTTTCTCTAGTTTCAGCAGCTCAAGTTCCAGATTCTTCAGCATAGTTTCCTGTACACATCACAACACAGTTAATGTTAGATCATTGCCTTAATAAGTAAAACCTCAAAAAAAAAAACTAACCTTTTTCTTCTCATAGTATTCAAGCGTGAGGTCATCAACCATCGATGGAAAAATATGAGTGCCAGGCTGAATGGGAAAACAGGGACATCAGAACATGCATATATAATAAGCAAAGCACAGATATTTTAAAGATAACTCAATCCATCATACCCAAAGCGTTTGGGTATGTTTATCAACCGATCCTATGTAAGAATCAGGACAAAGTAGGATATGCTCAATCGTCTTCCCAGCGGAAGCTAGCGATGATGCCGGAGCCTTCGCAACATTGGCGTTGTCGATGTTTTGCAACGGGAGCTTCGAAGCCATGGTTAAGACGAACGACGCGAGTTTCTTAGAGATGGATCTAGAAATTAGGGTTTTTTTTTTGGGGAAGAAGAAAAAGAAGAGAGCGCAGAGAAAGTTTTCGGCTTCTTCGTTCCCTTAGGGCATATGCATGGGTTAATCTTCAGAGATAGTTCTTAGGGAAAAATAATTATTAAAAAATTGTAAAATCTTTAAATAAAAACTTTTGTAAAGTTAGTGATTATTGGTAGAACATGTTTAGAACATAGGAAATAATAATTTAATAATCAAAAACTTTAAATGATTCTTTAAAATTTAAAAAATCTATATTATTAACTGGGAATCACTCAAAACTAACAAACTTTAAAAATTATATATATATATATATATATATATTATTTTGTTGAGCATTTTTCTTTTGGTCAAAAATATATATTCAAAAAGTATATTTATTTATTTCGTTGGAGCATTAACAATATATATTCAAAAAGATTTTTCTGTCTTTTCTATCCAAAAATCAAACAAACTAAATTTACTGTTATGATTTAATAAGCTGTTTCCATAACAATTGATAATAATATATTCGAAATAATAAAAATAGAAAATAGAACTGTTTACGATTAAATCAAATCTTAAATTAGTTTACGAAATCATATCACAACAGTTATTATACTTGCCAAATAAAACTCTAATTATAGATAAAAAAAAAAAAAAAAAAAATCAAGCATATAACTCGAATCTATATTTAATATTTTGATTCGCAAACATATTGTTAAGATTATAATAGTGTGTTAATCCTAAATATTGAAACTGACTTTTTGAACGGGATGGGATGAGAATTCCTAAAAAATGTTGTATAACATATTACAATTAAAATACATTGCTTGCAACCATATATTAAAAATGTTTCTTTCAATTTATCTAGCATATCATGTGCCAAATAAAATATTTTGGGACGGGTAAAGTTTATTTCGTGATGGAAATTTTGGGAAATTTGGGTATTTTCTAAAACATAGTGAAATATTGAGAAAATAAAGAAAATATGGATAACTTCAACTAATTATGTAAAAAATTAAATACCTAAACGAAAATACATAAAATAAGGGTATTCCATCCGAATCCTAGACCTACACGATATACAATCACAAACGAATAAATTAACGTTTATGTGATTAAATATGTGTGGTAGATATGTGACCATACCGATTTTCTGTCTCAAATGATTTGCTCTGGATATAGGATGATTGTAATTCCTACTCAACCAAGGACCAAAAAAAATCCCAGGCACATAAACACCTTCTTCAAGAGGAACTCCATCACCACTGTTACACACACTAATCTGATTCTTCTCAACATCGATCACAACTTTGACAGAATCCATAGACGGATCTCTCCGTTTATTATCAGCAGCATTCACAAGGATCTCATCAAAGATCTTATACAATCCAGGAACATAAGTAACAGAACGACAAACCATCTCTTCCTTCTCATAAACCCAAAGCGTTTGGGTATGTTTCTCAATCGATCCTATATAAGAATCAGGACAAAGTAGGATATGCTCAATTGTATTCCCAGCGGAAGCTAGCGATGATGCCGGAGCCTTCGCAACATTGGCGTTGTCGATGTTTTGCAACGGGAGCTTCGAAGCCATGTTTAAGAGGAACGACGAGAGTTTCTTAGAGATGGATCTAGAAATTAGGGTTTTTTTTTGGGGAAGAAGAAGAAGAAGAAGAAGAGCGCAGAGAAAGTTTTCGGCTTCTTCGTTCCCTTAACGAAACGGTTAAAGAACTTCTGATCCATCTAGGTCAGTCCGAGGGTCTAATCTTTTCCGACTACGACGCCGTTTTTAGACGAAACTTATCTATGGGCCCATTAATCATATAGTCTCGGCCCAAACGAAAATAAATGTCAACTCAAAATTTTTGTCGATTTTACAAGTAAAAATAAAAATCATTAATCTTGGATTTGAATCCTAGTACCAAGACCTTTGATACTATAATCAAACTCAAAACTCATTAATCTCATTCAGATGTATAATTTACTGTCGTTCAATCATATACATTATTGGATCAAGTTGTATAGAAAGCTAACCAAATCTATGATGCATTATTTACAGAAGGAAAGTTGAAATGGCTTAAAGGCTTATCGGTGAAAGAATATAGAGAGATTTGGGTTTTTTTGTCCACGCTAGCTACGTCCAAATCTAATAGCCTTATCTAACTGTGAGTGGTGTCTGTAAAAAGGACGTTCATTGTAAGGTCTCGGGTTATATATATAATCAATGATCAACCACTATGTAAATCTTTTGAGTTTGGGACCTCTACCAAATTCCCACAACATAAATTTTATGGTACTGATTCACATCATTCTCAACTTTTCTTTTCCACCCATACAAACGCATGACTCAATTCAGAAGTCGAGAAGTACCAAATACTTTAAAAATTTAAATAGTTAATACAATTTACCTCAAGCACTAATCACTATGTATCTTTATATATAATATTGTACTTTGTGACCTGGTTGGTCACATAATCAACATGATTTTAAAAGATTTGATGGGATTTAGATTTTGAGTGATTTAAGTGGAATTTTAGGATTGTTTGGTTGATTTGTTAGGATTTTCATTTTTTTTTTTCTTTTGTTGCTCACTCTCTCCATGGTTTTATTGGAATCTGTGTTTTTCTTTATGATACCCTTCTCTAGTTAAAAAAAAAAATAAGTATGTAAGAAAATACCAGAGCAATATGGAAAGTTCCATCATATCTTGGCATTTGGTTACATCGTACAAATGTGCCGAAATTCGTGAAAAATACATGTTGTTATAATCATTTGAACTTGTGAATTGCTTCAAACTTGTAAAATGATAAATCTGATCAAATAAATTTACACGTTTACACGATTTTAAGCTTAAAATCACTGTGAACTACATTTGTTACTCTTGTTTTATGTGGGGTGAACAAAATATTAATCCATAGAAGAAGAGATATTACAAGATCTGGGAACCAAAATAACGTTATTAATTCTCTATTTTCTGACACACGGAATTATGACGAAAATAACCCTACGTCTCACACAATCTCTAAAAGCTAACTTGAGATCTTTCAAGACGAAAACAATGAATTATAAAACCAAACAATGAAGTCAGATACTAATAGATAATTAAGAATATATCGGGTAACAACATTAACGGCTAACAACAAATTTGACAATGGTTAACTACGTTATCCAAAAATAGGAACACAATATCGAAACGCAGGACCAATAAAGAAGGTAAGTAATGCAACAAATAAGAAGCGGTGAATCAGTAATATAAAATGTGACAAATGTAAAGTATAACTAGTAGAGTAACAAACAAAGTAGACGATAACAAGCGTCTTTCCATTAAAATGAGTGAGCCTTAAAAAGCTTTAAGAATCTATGAAATAGAAAAATATAACAAAAATAATAAACATTATCACAGGTACGATCGCTAAATAAGTTATCGGCTAACTAATATAACGGATAAATACGTTATCGGCTTGGAAAAAGGCAGATCACATTCACTTATCAAGAGTTATAACACTAAGGTAATAAACCCATTAGACGTTAACACATATGTAAAACCTAATAGCCGTGCGCAGTTATATTCAAATGTAAAGTATAATTACTAGGGTAACAAACAAAGTAGACGATAACAAGCGTTTTTCTAATAAAATGAATAAAGGACTTCTAAATAAGTTACGGGTAAATACGTTATCGGGTTAAGAAAAGGCAGATCAAATTCACTTAGGAAATGTTATATCATTAAGGTAATAAACCCATTAGCCGTTAACACATATGTAAAACCTTGTAGCCATTACGAAATGTGTGTTCAGCCACACAATGAAGTCAGATACTGATAGATAATTAAGAACGTAGCGGGTAACAACATCAACGGCTAACAACAAATTTGACAATGGTTAACTACGTTATCCAAAAATAGGAACACAATATCGAAATGCAAGACCAATAAAGAAGGTAAGTAATGCAACAAATAAGAAGCGGTGAATCAGTAATATAAAATGTTACAAATGTAAAGTTTAACTAGTAGGGTAACAAACAAAATAGACGATAACAAGCGTCTTTCCATTAAAATAAGCGAACCTTAAAAAGCTTTAAGAATCTATGAAATAGAAAAAGGTAACAAAAATAATAAACATTATCATAGGAGATAGCGGGGTAGACAAGGTTGAAGGAAACAGTTAGTGGGGAAGATCATTGGAAGATTTATCGTAATTGAAAAGATCACTGGCGGACCAAGCGATGAATCTCTGATTAACTGAATTTCGTTCTTCTTCCAACGAGTCGATGATGCCTCTAAAAATTTTCATCTTGTAGTACACAGTGGCCCTTTCTCCACCACCACCGATTAGACAATGATGAAGGTATCTCCCATCTATAAAACCCAGAAATAAAAACAATCTAAGAACAAAAATACGACATAGATCCGAAAACATTAAACAAAAATAAAGTTTAATTGAGATACTTACTTTGACGAACTAATCGTAAACGAGCAGCAACTCGATCGAAGAATCGATATGAATATCGGAGAAAAAAAAAAAAAATTCGGAGATAGATGAAAATTGAAAACACTGAGAAAAAAAATAAAAAGCAGTTGATATAGAGCCCAAAAAACACGATCCTTCGATTTCTCACCGTTCTCATGATTAATACAATACAAATCTTATTCTTAAAGAAGTATCGAAAATCAAATCTTTGGAGAGATATGATATCTTTGTTCTGACACACAGCTACTTTTCCTGCATATATCTCTTTTATTAGATCATAGAAAAATAGGGGTTTATTGGTCATTTTTTGGCTACAGTCGATGGCCAAATAGTACAAAATCCTGTCAGTTAATTTCCAACTCATCTGTGGTTACCGCCTATAGATTCCCTTTTATGTGCACCTAACAAATTCAAAACAGAGTGAGTAACATGGTTCAAAAAGTCTTAATTTCAATAAAATAAATAAAAGCATTGGTAGACGGACCAATGGTAGACCCATGCTTTGTCATCATAGTAATGAAATATCTATTTATTTATATATATCTGTCAAACAAAACTGAAGTAGGTGGACCAAAGTGGATAACTGGATATAGTCACAGATATATAAATACGCTATAATTTGTTATAGGATAACTAATAAATACAAAATCTAATTGACTTAAAAAAATCATTTACGCTTATCACTTCATAAATGATGATAGACTATTATGGGATAATAATAGTAATTAATTGTATTTTTGTTATAAAAAAAAATTGGAAATGTACCTAACCATTAAAATGTACCTTAATGGAGGAAAGAGGACCTGAATACAATTGCTTACATTGAACTATAGTAATGTTCTTGTATCTCTTCAAGCATATATATAAAAGTTCGTGTTCTTTTCCCTCTAAATAAACATATACACTACTCTCTTGAGTAGTTATTAGCGTGACTTTTGTGATATTTTTTATTATTATGATAAAATAATGGTTTTCTCTGTCTTGTTCATTTCCTTAAAAGTCTCATTTTCTGATTTAACAACAAATTAAAAAGAAAAAGAGAAAGTTGAGGCGGTTGCAATGTTGGGGATTTTAAACAAATAGTACTACTATTTATATCTTTATTATTCTATTACTTTACCAATCACACCCCACGCTTTGGCCAGTTGGTGGGCACAAGAAAAAGAGAAATCAGTAGATTCTGTGGTGACGACAACTTGACAAGTATTTGGAAGATGAAGACGTGTTGAGTTGCGAATGTGTTTATGAGTCATTTGTGAGTTATATCATTATTATAAATTTAGTGTCGACTAGAGAAATATAATTGTTAATGATCTACCAATACTATTAGTGAATCCAAATGATAAGGAAAAGCGACGAGAGGGAAGAAAGTCGAGTCAAAGAAAGAGAGGTGGTGGCAGCACGAACCGAAGAAAACAGCAGACCGTTGCCCGTTGGGCCTCTCCACATGTTTTTCCTTCACTTTCTTTCTTTTTTATTGAAGAAACATATTTTTCCAATACTGTCTTACTCGAATGTTTAATTATAGTTTGACAAAAAAAAAAAAAAAGTCTATTTTGTTTCGAAATGTACCAGTTTTAGTTTAGTCTATTAGTTTTTTTTTTTAATAAAAATTACGAAAGGAAATATTATATATATATATATATATATATATTACAATACATACACTATTATCCAGTTTATCGAAACTACTGTTAATACATTTGTTTTATTTTATAGTCCAAATGCATATAAGTATAACCATCGAATTGGAATAACTACATAAAATATAATAGATAGATATATCCATTTAGAAAGGGACAAAATCCAGGTCATTTCTTTTCATATTCTTTTAACCTCCCAAGAAAAATACGCGTAGGAAGGAAACGAATATTCTTGTGATTCAATTTGTATCTTTACTTGGTACACTCATCTTATACTTTCGTTCGGGAATGTTCTTCTTATTGTTTTTACCATACATAGTACAATATAGTAACCATAGCCGTTTTTCACATATCAGAAGTTCAGAACATCATTTGGTCGCATAAAGTATTAGAAATGTTTAGAGTATAGCATTTGATTTTAAATGTTTTCAAAGCAGACCAGACTATACACGCATTGCTAAAACAAGGGAGAATTGAAAATAAAGGAGGATTATATGAACATTTGTCCATATATGCATTCTAAAATTGAAAATTAATTATTCCTAAACTACCCTTTTTATTAATTTTAAATAATTTTTTCAAAGAAAAATTGTGAATAATGATGAAATATTTATTAGAAAGCATATAATATGGATAATATGTGGTTTTTGTGATCATTTTTTATTGATAAAAATCGATCTAAAATGGTTAGAATACGTCTTCTGAAGTTTAGACTACGTATTCAATACAATGAACATGTTATATGAAATTTAGATTATGTGTTCTATACACTATTCATGTTCTAGAAAAGTTAGAAATGGATTATGTTCTGAAAAAATTAGAATCGCAATTTCTATAAAATCTAGAATACGTATTCTATAATTTACTCTATGTTCTACGAAAATTAGAATATTTTGTCTAATATATACTCTTCGTCTAAAAAAATTAGAAAACACATTCTTATGTTTTTGCTTATATTCTACGTAAATTGGAACATAACTTCGGTGTAATCTAGAATTTCTTTTTTAAAAAAACGAAAAAATTAAGAAAATTAAGGAAATAAAATTGGAAATTAAACATAATGAATATTTTGGTTTAGATTACGTCTGCGAATTTTAGAATTTGTATTCTGTTTATTTAAGAATTTTTAATACTTAATCATATTTGTTTCACATTTATTTTCGACCTGTAGATTTTTAGCGGTGGCGATTCTCGACCCCAGTTTTGTATTGACTCATCAAGCAATTTCGTAAATCGAGATGGTGTAGCTACACGAAATTAACATGCATATTAAGTCAATCACAATTACTATGATAAAAAAAAAATTAAATTACAAATTCAGTGTTAAAAAAAAAGATTAGGGAAACAAATTAAATTACAAATCAAATTATTTAAGGAATATTTTTTTTTTTTAAACATTAAGGATAAAATAAGATTTTAATTTTGAGAAAGCATATGTCAACAATCTAAAATTTAGAATGCATATATGGATAAATCATCATATAATCCTCCTTTATTTTCAATTCTCCCCTAAAACAATGTATCAAAGATACATGTAATTAAAAAGAAAAAAAATCTGAACAGAAGATTTAGAAATGAATCAAAACCAATAGCGAGGATAAAACATCTGAAGAAAATTATGAAGTTTATAAAAGATAAAAGAAACAATTACGGAAATTTTTTCATAAGGAAAACAAAAGTTAGGAAAAATTAGAAAAAGACTTGAACTTTGGGCATTGGTGGAGACGTTTTAACCAGTCGAGCTATTGTTATGCGATACACTACACTAATCTTGATCTTATATAAGACCTGGTTTCTTTTTATCTCATTCATCATTCATCATTCATCATAAAGTTTACTCTTCATCAAATAGTAACGTCGAATAGTTTACTCTTTTTTTTTTTTTCTCGAATAGTTTACTCTTCAGTCTTCACAAACCTTATATCCTTCCAGAACAAGAGAGTGCCGTCGAAGTCAGAAATGAAAATATCCTTTTATTTTATTCAACTAATTTTTATCCGTCGACTTCACCTAATCGTACGGTGTAGATTTACCGTCAGTTTTTGCTTTAATCCATCGACACCCACCTTTCTTTCTATAAATTACTCATCTCTTCCCTTTACATTCTCTTCACACACCAAAAAACATCGTTTCTAATATCCCCGGAAAAAAAACATGGTTGTCTCTCAAAAGTTTTTGATTTCTTTCCTTTGATCCGCATTATCCGTAGATCAGTCTAGTCCCGCACACAATAACCATATCGAAACAGAGTACGTTTTCAATGGTAGTATTTGAGTTGTCAATGTTCAGGTTTTGGAAGAGGCCATCCAATCCCAAAGGAGGTCCGGGAGATATAGAGGTTGGTCTCGCCGCCGCCGGCGGCTACTCAAATGATGATGTTGCCGTTCCACACCTTCCTGAAGATCTTGGTGGTGGCTCTGTCCCTGAAGCTGAGTCAGGCGATTTGGAAGCCGGTCTTGTTACTACTGATCTCCCGAGCTCGTGGAGGAGGGTAAGTAAACGTTTCTTACTTGCACGCTGAATGAATCCTTTTATCTCGTCGTTTGATTCTTGAACCTTTTTTTTTTTTTTTTGGTTTTAAGAGTATATGTTTATTACTTGCACGATGAATAAATCTGTTTATCTTGTTTGATTCAGTACCATTGGTCATTACTTATGGTGAACCGTACCTAATTTTTAAATCTTGCTGCAGGGTACGTTGAAGAGAGTATCTCGCGCGTTGGCGTTTTATCGAGTGATAAGCGATATGTTGAGGAGGAACACAACATCTGATGACCAATCAGTAAGCGTAAATTATCTCTCTCAGTTTAGTAGATATAAGATCTGGTTTCTTTCTCTAATCTTGATCTTCTTAATTCAATAATTTGTAATAAGCTTGTACAACATGATGATGACGACCAAGAAGCAGAGCAATCAGCAAACGGTACTACTTGTGAACCTATCTATATTTCCTTGTTTTCTTCGTCTAACCGGACTATAGAATCTATTTTATTAAACCGGAAACCAAAACCGAACTAAACCGAAAAATCTAATGTCTAGGCCTTTTGCACAGAACCTTCAACTTCTGGCGGATTTGGGATTGGATTGGACGAACTCGTTCAACTTGTCAAAGATGGTGGTAGCCTTGAAGCTTTGAATCGATATAATGGGGCAAGCACACTTGTGATTAATCACTTCATCTTTTGATTCAATGAATTCGTTCCTCTGATTTACCATTTTGATGATTCATAGGTTCATGGGTTAACAACTCTGCTCAAGACTGATCTAAAATCGGGCATAGATCCTTGTGTGGATGAGATACAGCATCGCAGGAACACTTTTGGGTCTAATACATACCCTTCCAGAAAGGGAAAGAGATTCTGGGTATGATCAAATTAGATTAACAAAGTTTTGGTTTTTACTTAAGTTACAAATTATCTGTTTGAATGCGTTTCAGTTTTTTGTTCTATTGGTTGTTGTAGTGCTTTCTCTGGAGAGCTTGCAAGCTTTCTCATTTCCTGGTTATCTTCCTTGCTCAAGTAATTCTTTCACTGCTGCGAGTTAACACAAAGGTGAGTTTTTTTTTGGTAATCATCTTTGACATTAACATTTTCTGCTCGCTCTGACTGTAATTGGAATTCATCTACTTATGCAATTCTGTCTCATTGGTCTCTTCTCTCCCAAATCAACACAGCTGCTTTGGTTTTTGTTTATTTTTTATATTATGTGGCTCTCTTCTCAAGTTTTCTGTCTGAACTTATTTTCTATATCTCACGCTCATGACATTTGCAGGGTATCTTCGATGGATGGTACGTAGAAGCTTGCATCATTTTGGCCATTCTTCTTTACATCATTGTGAGAGGTATCGTTGTACAGTCTTTGATATTCTTGAGTTGCTTAGCCAACTTTAAACTTGTCTTCAGACGAGAGAATATGGAATCAGCCAGATTTATATTGTTTGTCACCCATTTTGCAGCTATCATCGAGTACAAGCAGTCTCGTCAGTTTGAAATCTTGAGAAAGGAGAAGAGAAACGTACACCTAGAGGTGTGTTCCTGCAGATGCTTGTCTTCGTCATTTGTGTATGGTGTTACCCTTGCCCACAATGTGTGCTGAACGTTTTTGGTTGCAGGTTATTAGAAGTGGCAGAAGATTCTTGGTTTCTAATTATGATATTGTTGTGGGCGATATTGTACCCCTCAAGAACGGTGGTCAGGTAAGCATCACACTTTTAATAGTAATCATTGTTTGGTTTATATATCTTGAGCTCAACTGGTGTCAAGTTTGGTCAATGCTGTAGGTACCTGCAGATGGTGTCCTGTTTGTTGCAAACTCATTGATAGTTGACGAGCAAGAAATAACTGGCTCAGACGAATATGTATGCTGTTCCCCTGTTGATGAGCTGTATCATTACTTCCCCTGTATTTCTAATTTCTCTTTCCAATTAGCAGGTTCAAAAAGATCTCCAAAGAAATCCGTTCCTGTTATCTGGCTCAAAACTGATAGATGGCATAGGTACAATGCTGGTAAGCTCTCGAGCCACGTCTCTTAATTTTGTTTTATGCTTGACACATCCATCTCATAGATGATATTATAGCTACTTTTATTAAAGATGAGGCCTATGCTGTTGGAAGCTTTTCCGTGTTTCTGCAACTTGCAAATTCTTATGGTTTGTGTATGCAAGTTTCTGATTATTACGCCAATTTTACTCTTCAGTTTGACACTTGCGCGGTCAATATTTCTTGTGAAAAATTCTTCTTTATCAATTAGAAGACTGGCTTTGGAGCTTGCTTTCTCTGTACATGGTTCATGATCTTCTAATTCACTTTATTCTCTCCCCGTGTTTTAAAGGTTACAAGTGTTGGAATGAACACTGCATGGGGGTTTAAGATGGAGATTCCACAAGAGACAGACGAAGAAAAGCCTTTTCAGGTCTGTTTTATTGACTACTAATTCCTTGCTACCTATGATAGTTTGTTCATATATCAAATGTGATTCGTTTTACTAGGGATACCTGAAATGGCTTGCGATTTCTGCCAGCTGGTCCTTCGTTTTGTTCGCTTCAGTTGCCTGTAGTGTTCGATTAGGCCGGTAAGTCTATCTTCTTTTACAAGTACCCATTGTGCTTATGTTCGGCAGTCAGATCTAAGATCTCCAGCTCCATCCTGGACCTAACAATCCTTTTATTTCTAGATACTTTAGTGGTTGGACCAAAAAATCAGATGGAACTCCAATGTTTATTTATGGAATCACTACTGCTGATGAAGCAACAGAATTTGTGATCACATCCCTGAGTTTTGGGGTACGGGAATGCTGAACTTTATCTTCATGGCTACAGTAATATTATATGGTCTTTTCTTGTAACCTTGTCGCCAAAATATTAATTTTCCAGATTGCTACGATAGTAGTGGCAGTGCCTTTTGGACTTTCTATAGCCGTTCGCTTGAAGTAAGTCTCTTTTACTTTTGAAAATTTGTTCAAACATAATACATATCAGAAAAAGCATAGTGAATACCTAGGTATCTGGTAAAAGTGGCAAATATGGTTGCAAACTCTATTGCTGTTCGAAGAATAGCATAACCTTAAAGAATGCATGCTTCTAGTTTTGTCATTGCAGTTTAAGTTTTTTTTTTGTCACGACAATTGTTTCTGTTTGTTTCTTATCTTATTATTTTCCTCATTCTATCAGCCTTGCAAAGACAACGAGGAAAATGATGACCGACAAACTTTTGGTACTCTACTTTTAGATTCCAATTTTTTCAATGTCATTAGAGCATCAACAAGTGCTTAACTTCTGTACATGTTTTTCAGGTGCAATCACTCTCTGCATTTGAAAGAATGGGATCTGTTACAACTATATTGTGTCATCAAACTGGAATTTTAACTTTGAATCAGGCAAATGTTTCCTTTTATATGCAATTTGCTCTTTCCTGCTTCCTCTTATTCTTCTTGAGTACCCACTTTTTAAGCATTTATTTTCTGCTAAGCAGATGTCTGTGGTTGATGTCTGGGCTGGAGGAATGAGAATGCAAGATATGGATAATGTTTCACAGTTGCCCCCGTTTCTTAAAGAACTAATCATAGAAGGCATTGCCCAAAACACAAATGGCAGTGTTGTTTTTGAAACGGTAATTGTGTCCTGGATCACACTGTTGACTTGGTTAGATTCCTGTAGTATGATTATTTTAATATGAATTCTTCTTCGTATGTTCATAATTAATTATAGGGAGTCACTGAACCAGAGCTTTATGGATCACCAACAGAACAAGCTATTCTTAGCTTTGGGAATAAGGTTTTGTTTCTTTCTAATTTTACGTTACTACTTGCTATAGTGATTAAGTTTATAATTAATGACACTTAGTTATGCGATTTTGTAGTTGGGAATGAAATTCAATCATGCTAGGTCAGCATCATTAGTCCGTCATACTATACCATTCAGCCCAAAAAAGAAATATGGAGGCGTGGCACTACAGGTAACGTAACCTTGTCTATATTGTTGTTGAACAGATATATACGCGCACACACACACACATATAGATATATATCTATTTTTTCACTTAACACAGAGATATTCCGGAATTGTTTGACTGTAAATCTGCCTGCATATTTATGCTATGTTTGATTCTTATATAGTTTTTTTTTTTACTTCTTATTATTTATTTCTAGATTGGTGCACACGCCCACGCTCATTGGAAAGGATCTGCAAAAACTATTCTGAGTTCATGTGAAAGGTATATGGATGGGGCCAATAACCCCAGAGGCATTGATGATGAGAAACGAAAGGTTTGTTTATGAATTTATATGACTAATTAAAAAATACACTCTTATTTCTTGTTTGGTTTATTATATAAGAGTCCATTCTCTCTTTAGTTTTTTGAAGGAACAATTGAAGAGATGTGCAACAAAGGATTGCGTTGTGCAGCACTTGCTTATCAACCTTGTGAACTGGAAAGTCTTCCAACAACCATTAAGGAACCTCGAAACCTTGTTTTGTTGGCTATTATTGGTATAAAGGTACATTTCCAGCACTCATTCTAAAGCTTAAGTTTTGTATCAATAAGAATTGGTATCTGATTCGATTTTCTTCAAAGCCAATGAATTCTTTTCATTATCATTACTTATCCAATGTTTTGAATAACATGCAGGATCCTTGCCGGCCAGGCACAAGGGATGCGATCCAACTGTGCAATTCCGGAAGTGTTAAGGTGCCATGGTTATTGCCTGTATTACTATTCTTCCTCATGCATGAGCATGACATTTGAAGTTTTTGAACTTTTATTAGTGGAGAGAAATTTTCTACTCGATCTGAACTTCTGTTATCTGTAACTGAGTTTGGCATAGTAATATTTTCTGAGTTGTTAACCTGACTATTAGGTACTTTATCATATGCAGTGATACCTTTAATATTTGTTGCGGAAGACAATATGTTTAAGCAAATTTTTTTCTTTGGGTCAACCCCTTTTATTGGTCTACTTTCTAAGTGGAATATGTTGACTTTCAGGTTTGCATGGTGATGGACTATGACGTTTTGACTGCACAAGCAATAGCAATTGAATGCGGGATACTGACAGATGCATCTGGCCGTAATATAAGGACAGGAGCCCAATTCCGTGAACTAACCGATCCACAAAGAGAGCAGATCGCCGGAGACATCTTAGTATGAATCCATTCTTCTATATTTATGGTTTAACATATATATTCATCTGTGCACATCATGATACATCGATGAGTGGAACCAAGGGATAAGATAACTGAATTCAGTATCAGTTGTGCCACTGTGACACCTTGCTGAGTGAACTTGTTGTACACCAATGTGTTAATGGGAAACTACTTTGTTGGTCAGATTGCTATTTTGACATAAATTTTGTATAGGTCTATATAAGCCGACTGGTTCAAGAACTAGATTGAGCCAAAAACTAACACACTACTCTATGAAGGTGTTTGCTCAATCTTCTCCCGACGACAACCTTCTGCTTGTCCAAGCACTGAAGAAAAGAGGGCATATAGTTGCAGCCACTGGGATGGGAATACATGATCCAAAGACACTACGCGAGGTCTGTAGTTATCATATTAAAACTCTAAAGACTTATTGCACTATGTCAAAGAGAATATGAATTGTAAACATAGAAAGACATATCCATCAACACTACAACCTATGATTCATGTTTTCTTTGCACAGGCTCATGTTAGCCTTGCAATGGGAGTTGGAGGGACCGCAGCAGCAAAAGAGAATTCCGATATCATTATACTAGATGATAATTTTGCTACGATTGTCAAGGTTGGTTTATTATATGCGTGGTTGAAATGACAAACTTGGGCAGTAGCGGCGTATAGAATGCATACAAAAATGATGAGCAAACGTTGACCTTTTGGCAGTTAAATTTCGTTTAAATCATTCTGATAAGATATTAGAGGCTTGTTTGGATAATGCAGTGTATCATATGGTCTCGATCTCTATACACCAATGTCCAGAGATCTATCCTATTCCGGCTCACTGTCAGTGTATCAGCATTGGCTATCTGTGTGGTTGAGGTTGTAGTTTATGACGCATTTCCACTTAACGTCGTGCAGGTTCTTAAATGTTATCCCTTTGTTACTTCATCATCTTATAATCCAGCTTTTCCACGATTGGGAACCTTTTCCCTAACCCAGTTTTTGCTTTTCCCTAACCCAGTTTTGCTTTTCACTGATGCAGTTTCTGTGGCTTAATCTTGTTATCGACATCTTAGGAGCATTAGCGTTGGCATACAGACCAAGTTCTGGTCACCACTTAATGGGAAAGCCACCGGTTGGTATAAGGTACAAAATCTGAATAGGATCAATGATAAGATTTAATTAATAAGATAGTTGCTTAGAAAGAGACATTATTGTATTGATGCTGAAGTTTTGGAAGAAACTGTTGGTTTTGCACTTCTTGTTAAAACACACTATCTGTTCTTCGTAAATATACGCAAACTGATCGTACATATGCATACCTTTCTTTTCCCTTTTTTTTTTTCCAGAGATCCTCTTATAACCAAGGCGATGTGGTCCAAGTTGATAATACAGGTATGTTGGGTAAATTCTTGATTGATTTTATGTGGAGGTTAATGTCCGATAATATCTTTTACTCCTTCATAGTTTTCAAGGAGCAAATACAATCCCTTGGTGAATAACTGATTAACTATTTAGATTAAAGACAAAAACATCGACTTGGAGACCTCTAATAATGCTTCTGTCATGAAATACCTTCAGGTAATTTACCTAGTGCTGTCGCTGGTACTCATAAATTCTGAGAAGCTACTGAAGCTGAAGCATGGTCATACCGGCAATGCGGAAAAAGTGATGAACACATTTGTATTCAATTCCTTAGTCTTCTGCCTGGTAATGTCCGATTTTTCCCAAACTTTTAATTTGCGTTGATATGCGAATATGTTGATCATTCTCTGTCTTTTTGAAATAATGCAGGTTTTTAATGAGTTTGAAATCCGAAGTGTAGACCAAACCTTCAAACAAATCCTTAGAGAGAATATGTTTCTCGTTACAATAACCTCAACTATCATCTCTCAGGTAAGTCCTCTGTAGGGGTGAACACAACATTTACCTTCTCCTTCTGTTCTTATATATCCCTAAACGATAATTACGTTCTTTTTGTTCCTTCTATGTCAGATAATCGTAATAGAGTTGGCAGGCTTTTTAAGTTCTTCCACCAGGCTTGACTTGAAAAAATGGGTGACGACAAGTCTTTTGGGATTGCTCAGGTTCTGCTCATAAAGATCCTCAACTACTTTAGATAACTTTTACTCTTCACATTTCTCACTTCATAATATATTTTAAAACTTTTTCAGCCAAGTCGCCAATCGCTACCCTTACCCGGTCAACCAATATTACCGTAACTGAAATGTATCTTGCCATATAGGCGCAATTACTGTAAGAACCTTTCACTCCGTAATCTCCTGATCAATTCACACATGAATATCTTATTTATTTAACAAGTAACTTGTCTGAACATACAATCCTCATTTCAGGTCACTTTCTGAAGCATTGCTCTAGCGTTGGATGCTTAGCAGGCTGTTGTTCTCCGCGTGCATGTGCGTGGGAGCTTAAATAATGGTTATTATTGTGCTGTGTATGTATCATAGTACAGTTAATTCAGTCAATTCATTTCCTCTCCAAGCTATATGTAGTGTGAAATGTATCAGAATCAACCATTCCTCCTAGGTTTACCGCTATAGGTGGGTCAAATCAATAGCACTACGACAATCCGAACTGGTTATACAGCTGGTGCGGTAACACATACAAAAATCAGGAAAATTTCATTTCCATTCAAATTAACAAAAAAACACCAAAACCAAAATCCATTTTAAAAACTACAAACATTCTTCATAATTCATAGTTTCAGACCACATTCCCGGCGGTTGCAGTTTAGAAAACCAATCATGAGTTGCCAATGGGTCAAGATTCGTGTTACGTGCGGTTTGAGGTTGTCTACAAATCTAACGGCTTATATTTATTTTCAATTATCATCTTCACTTGACGTGGCATGATCTCAACCGTATCTTATAAAGCTCATCGCAGTTATTAAATTCAGTAAATTCCCTTAGTCAGATTTCGATTTGGAACCCTAAAAAAATCTCAAAGACTTCACTGATCCTCTTCTCGAAGATACTCGATTTCGGTGACACATTCTCGTTTTCATTGAGGATTTTTGAGAAATTGCTTATTAGTCTGTGATGGGTGGTCTAGCTATGGAGGAAATGCCTTTATCGGCGCTATTTGAGCAAGCAAGGAAAATTCATCTTGCTGCTTCAGAGTCCGGTGTTGATCAGGTGGAAGCTTCGAACTTTTTTTTAGTATTCAAATTCGATTAAGGTTTATCTGAAATGGGTATTTCAGATCGAGAGGTTTACTGAATTGGGCATATCCGGAAATGCTTTGTTCTATTGTTTTTGGTTTGTTAGGATGTTGTGAAGAAAGGATGTGAGATGTTTCAGAAGTGCGAAGATATGATCGGGAAGCTGGCGCTGTTTTCGTCTAACGAGACTAAAGAAGATATTAGCACCAACAATCTCAAATATCTTTTGGTAACTTTCTATGCAATTCAGTCTCTGTTGTTTGGATTTTTTTAGTAGTAAGTTTGTGTTCTACTTTTGTTATTAGTTTGGTGTGGAAGATCAGAAAGTGAAAAACTTTAGCTTCTAGTTTTAGCTAATTTTGAATTGTGGCCTCTTCAATTGAACTTACTCTGTGTGGGGATCATAAGAGATTTTGTGTTCTGAGTTGACATATCTTTAAAGTGATGAGGGATATATTTTCTTGTGATTATAGGTGCCTTACTATCTTGCGGACCTGACGGAGAAAATCATACAGGAAGACCGGATTCAAATTGTCAAAGCCTCGTATGCAAAGTTGAAGGTACGTTTTTTTCTGCGTTGTTTGCAGGTTGTTACTTCATTTTGATGCTAGTGCTAGTGAATGAGCATTTAGTTTGATTTTTTGAGATTGATGTATAGTCTTATTGTGTCTAGGAGTTCTTTTCGTTCTGTGAGGCAATGGAGCTTGTTCCGGATGAGGAGTTGGAGGCTTCTTCACGAGGAGGTTCCGGTGCACCTGCAGATCGAAAGGCTCTGAAGGTAGACTCAGCCTGTTTCTTTTGTTTATATTCTGATGAGAATGAAGTTTAAGGTTTTTGGATTTTGAACTGCATGTTCATGATTACGGTACTTTATAGATAGCTCGGTTCAAACGTCAAAAGGCTGCAGAGGCAAAGCTTCTTGAAATTAAAGAGAGGAAGGAGCGACGTGGACGTTCCACTAAAGCAGCAGCCTTGTCGACTCCGGTTGAATCTGGAGAAGATGATATTCCAGATGATGACAGCGAAGAAGAGAGAGAGGTTTGTCCCACTTTTTTGTTTTGCTGCTTTCTCTAATTTCATTTTCTTCCAAGCCTTGTCTATGACTTTTCCCTCTGCAGGCCTGGCTCTCCTCAATTAACTTGGCTGTTTGTAAGGTTTGTCTAAAAATCATTTATTGGAATCCTATGATTTGTCACGAGTTGAGGCTTTATCTTATGATTGAACTTCGCTACAGGCTATTGATCTGTTGGAAATGCTAAAGAGATAAGAGGAAATGCTCTCTGCAATAAAGGAAAGACAGTTGAAGGTAGCTTACCTCGGTGTTAGTTTTACGTGCTAACAACTACTTGATAAACATATAAACGAAGAAAATTGTTATGATCTTTTGATCAGGATGGAGAGGATGGGTTTTCTCGGGATGCTCTTGATGATCGTACAAAGAAAGCTGAAACCTGGCACAGAGACGCTGCTGCGAGGGTACGGTACTCTAACCCAGCACAACCAATCACTTGTGCTACATTTGCACAAGATGTGTTAGAAGGAAGAGCTTCGGTATCAGAAGGTCACGAACACAAGCACCAACCTCTTATATTCGGTCCAGCAAGCATCGTGGGTGGACCGCTCTCTACACAGAGAGAGAGGATGATAGCTCAGGTTTTCCAACCAAGTCACAGGTAAACACAAAATCAAGCTCATCACAAATTTTATTCCCTTTAGAGATTTTAAAAAGCGATTAAACTTGGTTTTGTAGGATGCCAACAATGTGCATATAGATGAATATAATGAATGATTGGCTTGCGATTAGTTTGTTCATATATCAAATGTGATTCGTTTTACTAGGGATACCTGAAATGGCTTGCGATTTCTGCCAGCTGGTCCTTCGTTTTGTTCGCTTCAGTTGCCTGTAGTGTTCGATTAGGCCGGTAAGTCTATCTTCTTTTACAAGTACCCATTGTGCTTATGTTCGGCAGTCAGATCTAAGATCTCCAGCTCCATCCTGGACCTAACAACCCTTTTATTTCTAGATACTTTAGTGGTTGGACCAAAAAATCAGATGGAACTCCAATGTTTATTTATGGAATCACTACTGCTGATGAAGCAACAGAATTTGTGATCACATCCCTGAGTTTTGGGGTACGGGAATGCTGAACTTTATCTTCATGGCTACAGTAATATTATATGGTCTTTTCTTGTAACCTTGTCGCCAAAATATTAATTTTTCAGATTGCTACAGTAGTAGTGGCAGTGCCTTTTGGACTTTCTATAGCCGTTCGCTTGAAGTAAGTCTCTTTTCCTTCTTAAAATTATTTTAAAACAAAATACATATCAGAAAAAGCCTAGTGAATACCTAGGTATCTGGTTAAAGAGGCAAATATGGTTGCTAACTCTATTGCTGTTAGAAGAATGGCATAGCCTTAAAGTTTGCATGCTTCTAGTTTTGTCATTGCAGTTTAAGTTTTTTTTTTTTATCACGACAGTACTTCTGTTTGTTTCTCATCTTATCATTTTCCTCATTTTATCAGCCTTGCAAAGACAACAAGGAAAATGATGACCGACAAACTTTTGGTACTTTACTTTTAAATTCCAATTTTTTCAATGTCATTAGAGCATCAACAACCTGGCACAGAGACGCTGCTGCGAGGGTACGGTACTCTAACCCAGCACAACCAATCACTTGTGCCACATTTGCACAAGATGTGTTAGAAGGAAGAGCTTCAGTATCAGAAGGTCACGAACACAAGCACCAACCTCTTATATTCGGTCCAGCAAGCATCGTGGGTGGACCGCTCTCTACACAGAGAGAGAGGATGATAGCTCAGGTTTTCCAACCAAGTCACAGGTAAACACAAAATCAAGCTCATCACAAATCTTATACCCTTCTGATATTAAAAAAGGCGATTAAACTTTTGTTTTGCAGGATGCCTACAATGTGCATAGAGGATGCTGGATTAACAGAGATGAATATAATGAATGATTGGCAAGAGCAGACGAAAAAAGCCATTGAAGAAGCAACCACCTCATGGTACAGTGATAAACCTCTGAGAAGAAAGGAAGAGGACGAAGAAGATGATGATGAAGACGAGGAAGCTGTAATGAAAGCTAGAGCTTTCGATGATTGGAAGGATGATAATCCTCGTGGTGCAGGTAACAAGAAACTCACACCTTGTGGCTGAGAGATTGAGACTGAGACACATATTTGACACTGTATCCCTCTTTTGTTTCTTATTTCCAAAACATCTTCTTGCACTTATGATGTCTGTAATGTAATCATCTTTCTACTGTAAACCTTAAGACTATTACAGATTTACAGCATAAAAGTTAACTACTGGTATCGCTTTCACTTTTGTGTTTTTTCCTTGGAATATTATTATTAAATACGCCGACTATAGATGCAATGTAGTATATATTTAGTACAATATTAACGTGTGACTGGATCTGAAACCATCCTGTGTGACCCACGTTCAATCACAGCACCATTTATGGAATTATACAGCAAAAGATAAACGAGAAAAAAAGAGATACACAACACACATTTTGCTTGTGAATGATTTTCAAAGTACAATGAACATATCACTAACATGTAAACCAGGATTCAACCTATACCTAGTTTCCTCCTGGAAACAACACTTTTTGTGACTTTAAAAAATAATGAAGATTAAAAAGAATTTGACAAAAACAGAGAAAGAAAGAAAAGGGATCAGATTCGATCCAAAAAACGGATACCCAGAAGATGTCAATGATCAACGTTGATGCAGATTGAAACAATATGAATTTTGGAGATGTACACAGAGAGAAACTGATGAATGAATACCATTTTTTTACCCTTCAATGCATTGAAACCCTTCACAAATCCAAAGCCAGATTCCAAATAGAATAGCACAGATGCAGAAATCAAACATCAACACAACCCAAACATGTTTCTTCCATATCTGTTTCGCCTTTTGTCTATGATGATGATCACTCAACAAACCATTTCTCAGTTCCTTGCGTAAGACTCCATTGTTACCATTCCCACATACATCAACATTCTTCTCTGATATCTCCTGAATCGAACCAACCTCACAAGAATCTTCTCCTTTTCCTTCATTATGCAATCTCTTCTTCTTCTTCAACGCTTTCAATGGCTTCCCCAAAAGTGGCATCAAAGCAGCTCTTCTTCCTTTAGACGAATCAATACTCGGATTCCGACTCTCTCTCGCTACACTCCTCGGTGATCCAACCAAATCCATATCCAATTCAAAATCAACAACACCAACAATCTCAGCGAAAATTGGATCAAGCTTCAATTGAAGACAATGCGAAACCGGATTAATCAACGTTTCAACATCAGATCCACCGTCATTAACCAGATCTCAAACGATTCAAAACCCAGAATGATTCAGGTTTCTCCATAGTTTCATCAGAAATCGCGAAAGAAACAAAGGAATCATCGTCGATTGCGAATGTGTATGTCTTCTTGTGAACTGTATGAGAGAACATTGAATGATGAGGAGGCGTGTTCTCGATGCATCTTAAAGCTATAGCTTCGATTCCTGGCTCTTGCCTTGAAACGAACTCAGCGAGAATTACGGTTCCTTTCGCAATGCAAGTGTATGACAATAAACTTGGATTTGAAATCATTCTTATATGGAGATCGAACCAAAATTCAAAGAGGAAATCGAGGATTAATCGGAGATTAGTTTTGGGGTTATTTTAATATTTTTAAAACATATTAATCTAATATTGTTTTCATAATTACAGTAAACATATAAAACTATATTTTTGAGACAAATTTTTATGATTTTTATTACAAATTTATGATTTTTATTAAAGTTTGAACATAATTTATTGTAAAACATCACAAACTCCCAATTTAAATGATTGAATAACAAGAATAAAAAGTTTTTTTTTATACTTGGAATCTAAAAATAATCGGGATATGTAAGATTAGGCGGAGAGTAATCGGATTAGGCTGATAGTAATCGGATACCTGATTTCTTTAGGGGATTAGTCATTAATCGAGGCGGATAGAGTGGGCCTAGCGATTAAGCGCGGAGTAATCGGATTAGGCGGAGATTTTTAGAACAGGGATTCTATCTTCCCTGCACTTAATATTTGAAACAAAATAATTGAACGTAAATCTTAAATCAAATTATCCCCTAGATTTTTTAAAATTTTTTACTGTTTCACTATTTAACCAAATACTCCCTCCGTTTCGTTTTAGTTGTCGTTTAAGGTTTTTCACACAAATTAAAAAAAAAAAGCATTTAATTTTCTGTTTTACCCTTTATTAATAAATTTTATAAAAAATTTCATTGGCCAAAACATTAAAACAGTAGGGATAAAACTGAAATTTTCACCAAACATTTGCATTGAAAACCTAAAACGATAACTATTATGAAACAAAATTTAAATCCTAAAACGACAATTAAACTGAAACGGATGGAGTATATGTATTTTTGGAAAACTAATACTTTGTTTAATTCTCAGGTTTAAATTTTCAGTGTAATTTTTGAATTTATTACAGTATTACTTACACCTTAAAAATCTATCTTTTGAAAATCATGTCTGTATCACAAAATCACACGTAAATTTATGCATTTGTAAAAAATAGGGCAACATCTTTAATAAATTATTTAATTCTACTCATATATTCAAAAAAATGGGAGCGAGCGTGAATCAGGTGTAATATGTGAGTGTCATAAAGTAGAGGACCTAATCCAAAAATATGGTTTGGACGTTGCTTAAAAACATCGCGGAAAACCGACCCGCCTGATCAACGTCAAGTGTTAGGACCCGATCAAATATGGATCAACCCGACCCGAAAAATGGCGCTGGTCTGATTCTCTCCGCCACTGAACCGATACGGTCGTTTCTCGCCCTCGCCTCCGGTGATCGTCATCTCTCCGAAGAACTCAGAGAAATTGCTACCGATCTTCGCTCGAAGAACACCGTTCCGTACAAATTGCTCCGTGCTCTATGGACCGGATCCGATCCATCGACCAGACCGGATTTGTTGGGACTTTTCTCCGGCTCCGATTTCGTCTTCACCAGTCCCAAACCCAGAGAAAAGGTACACGAACCTCAAATTCTTCATCAGATCCTCTTTCAAATTTTCTTTTCTGGGGAATTTCGCATCAGGCTCATTCAATCTAGAATGCGGAGAAATTTGACCTAATTATATTTTGTTTCTGCTGCTAATAGTATCCATTGAAGGAGATTATTAATATAGATGAGACTGATAGTGCTCGAACAATCCAGCAACAAAAGAGATTGTCTTTTGGTAGTTGAAAGAAATTCATGGAAATTGTGTATTGTAGTTTTGTTTGATTCATACTCAAATCCAATATGCACAATTCTGTTTGGTTGATTGGAAGAATTGAGCATAATCGAAGAAACGTCTCTGCGGTTCTATTGAGTGTAATTCAAGGATGCTTCTGGTCTCCTTTGTTTGAAGTTTTGCCCTAACTATGTTTAAACTTGTCTCGCCATGTTTAATTTGATCTGAATTTTCTCTTGATAGAGCGAAGAACTGAAATTGAGATTGCTAAAGCTCAGAGAAATAGCAGAGAGGAAGGAATATGCTGAGCTTGTTAAAGATATAACACCCAAGAAACAAGTCGAGGAGCCTTTCTCCTCTTACAAAGACCAGCTCGGTTTCGGTAAGCATGTTCGCTCGGTTACTTTTTTCTTGGAAATGTATTACACATAGGTAACTGAAGATTTTGATTTTCTTGTAAACTCATTTTATAGGTTTACATGTTGGTCTTACCATGTTCACTGGATATTTGGTTGGATACGCTTCTTTTAGAGCTTTATTTAACCGCAACCCCGCTCTGGTATGTTTTGTGTATCTCTCATTTTGTCAAATTCTGGAAACCGTTAAGTGGATTTTTGTGAATCATGAGTGTTTGGATTTGTGTTTTTTTTTTCTTTTCCTTTAGAGTGCTGCTGGTGGGATTCTTGGACTAGTTTTGGCGATGCTTGTGGAAACACTTCTGTTTATAATCAAAACTTCTAAAGATGATCAGATTCAGAGCTCTAAATCGTTCACTCAGAGCTCTGCATCGTTCACTCCCACTACTAAGAAGAATCAATAGAACTTGGTTTGCATTATCTTCCTACTGAGAAAAGTAAGAGATTTATAGAGAATTTTAGCTTGGAGACGTATGTGATATGATCATACCAGCCTGATTTGGAAAATTTTGTACCCAAAAGACAAGAAACACAGTACTGTATTTAAGTTTTGTTTAAACACAGTACTCTTAAATAAAATTTCCTATGTTAATCTATCCTATCTTTTTCTCTGTTTTAAGGAACTCAAAATTATTTGTGTTTATACTACTCATATATATATGACAAAGACACATTGATAAGAGTTATAAATAAGTAAAATTTTGGATGAATATTGCAACTTTATTGAGAAAACCTATATAGGGCTCTCATAAAGCAACAAAAATTTAACATTAAAAAGATTATTACTCTGAAGCTAACGACTAATTTAAAAGTGTAGATCAACAATCATTCTTGCTTTCAATTCCTTGCAGGGGAATTGGGGACAATGCGAGCGCAGATATCCTTGAGGAGAGGAGGGAAGAACGGATTCAACGGAAACATTTGTGGCCAACAGTTGGTATCTAAGGTCAAAAACGCCTTACAACATGCGGCTTCGACATTTTCGAATTTTCCAGAGAAAATTGATTTGGCGATCTCGAGCACACATCCTTCAACATTGAAGAGAGACGACCAACATTTTACAAGATCAATGGGTGAGCCAGGTGGGAAAAGTCCTGGAACCGTTGGTGGTGTTTGCGTATGAGCTACTCCTTGAGTGACAAAAATGGCAACACAAAGGGAAACCATTAAGAAGCTTGAGACAACAGCTTTGCTTCCCATCTTGCTTGTTAATCCTTTTTTATGTTTTGTTTTCTTTTGGTTTAGGTTTAGATGGTTTTGGATATAGGAAGTAAGTTTAGAATTTATAGGATCAGGAAACAAGATTTTCTTCGATAAATCGAAAAGTAACTCCAAGTGTAACAGATCAATCTTCAATTTTGTTTCAAAATGTAACTCATGTTTAGATTTAATATATTATATTTTCTCTACATTAAAGTTGAGTAGACTAATGTAAATATGGTGTGTTCTTGTTTAAGTTTTGAAACAGAGGATGTTAATGTTATAATTTCCTTTTGACCTAACGTCAGTTTGATTTCTTTATGATTACAAACTTGAAATACCTCATTCCAATGTTTATTGATTTAAGTCTCAACTCTTAACACCATTTAAGGTAGCTAAACCAGATTCAAGGTGGTATGGTGGGACAATAGCAAGTCAAATCACAACTAGATATAATAAAAATACAAATTTGCAATTCTGTTTGGTCAAATTTAATTACCCAAGAGAACACATGTTCAAGCCTTGTGACGCACTCATCAAACAGTAACAGCAAGAACCTTCTCGAAAACACAGGTTATAGGGACTGTGAGCACATGATCAAACCACTCAACTTTCCCCCAAATTTCATAACTTTTGCGTTTTTCAAGCGCAATCTCTGCACACCAAATCATCTTCTTATTATCGCCGCCATTACAAGGCAACACATCGTCCCAAAAAACCGCTATCTTTCCACTATAATTAGCCAATCTAATACGAGCACTAGGAGGGAACTTAGGTAGTCCTACCAAACCCTTCAAATGTCTCCACTGTATTTCCTTAGTATCATACCATATAAACCTTCCCTGAAAAACAAAGTACCAAATGTTGTCTATATCACAACAAGAATCTAAAAACAAATGATGTTCCATATATGATCCAAGTCCAACCAAGTCCCATCTACCTTCCTTGGATTCGTAAGCACACACATCTCTGTAAATCACGTCACTCACCACATAGAACTTTCCATCAATACATGCGGTTTTGCAGTTAAGAAAGTTGCATGTAGTCTCGCTGCAAGGGATGGGATCAGGATCCCAAATTTGTGTTTTAGTGTCAAACACCTCGAATAAGTTTTTCGAAGAACCGGAATCGCCATAGTCATCTTTGTAGCTTCCTGCTACATATATCTTTTCATCAAGTACGCTAGCAGAAAGTGACATTGGCACCACCCGCAAGCTTGGAGCTTCGCGCCACGTGTGAGTCCGGCAATCCAGAATCGAGACGCTAGAGGATGGTTGGTAGATGGATTTGGAAACTCCAAGGTTGTAGATATTAGAACCAACCGCGACAAGACTCGAAAAATGTGCACGAGGAGAAGGAGGAATTGGGACTTTGGCCAAAACATAACCACTTGACTTGGTCTTAGTGGTCTCATTGGTTAGGGTTTGATCAGGTTTCCGACAGAGGGTGAACCAGGTGGAATTCGAATAAGGCTTGAACCGTAAACACAAGTAGAGACAACAACACTCGTTTTGGCCCGAGAGTGACCGAGCCTTATAAAGCTCCGGTGAAGTTAGGAGAGATCGAAAGCTCTTGGAGACTAAGGAGAGAGTCGGATAGTACAATCTTGAGACACGTGCGAAGATGCTCATTAGCAAATCATCGGGAAGTGATGGATTTGGAGATGGCTTTTTCTTATTCGTCTTAGTCGTTGTCTTCCTCTTCCTCTTTTTTTCCGGGGAAGACATTGACGGAATCAACGAGACGAAATAACCGTTGATCAGGTTTCTTATACTTCTTCTCCAACTTGCAGAGAACAATTTAGGGTTTTGACTTTAATTCACTGACACGGCATGACTATAGGGTTTAGTTCAACATGATACATATATGTGTGTATCTGGACGGCCGTGTATATAAGAGTTATAAGTTAGGAAAATTTTGAATGAATATTGGAAAAAAAATTACTTTATTGAGAAAACCTACATAGATAGAGCTCTCCAAAGATATGATGAGTTCACATTTTGCCAACAAAAACTAACATTAGAACTTAGACTTTGAAGCTAACGACTAAATTAAAAGTGTATATCAACGATCATTCTTGTTCTTAGTTGTGTGTAGGGGGAGTTGGGACAAGGCGAGCGCAGCTATCCTTGAGGAGAGGAGGGAAGAACGGATTCAACGGAAACATTTGTGGCCAACAGTTAGCATCTAAGGTCGAAAACGCCTTGCAACATGCGGCTTCGACATTTTCAAATTTTCCGGAGAAAATTGATTTGGAGATTTCGAGCACACATCCTTCAACATTGAAGAGAGACGACCAACATTTTACAAGATCAATGGGTAAGCCAGGTGGGAAAAGTCCAGGAACCGTTGGCGGTGTTTGCGTTTGAGCTACTCCTTGAGTGACAAAAATGGCAGCACAAAGGGAAACAATCAAAACGACTGAGAGAATAGTTTTGCTTCCCATCTTTCCTGTTAATCCTTTTTTTATGTTTTGTTTTCTTTTTGGTTTAGATGTTTGGATGGTTTTGGATATAAGAAGAAAGGTAGAATTTATAGGATCAGGAAACAAGATTTTCTCTGATAAATGGAAAAGTAACCTAAATGTAACATATCAATTTTATTGTCTCAAAATGTAACTCATTTAGAGATTAATGTATTGTTATTGTTCTGTTGAAACAGAACATGTGTAAGTTATAGTTTTCTTTTGACCAACTTACTTTTTTTCTCAACATCAGTCGGGTTTCTCTATTACAATTTGACTTATTCCAGTTTATTGATTTTGGTTTCTCTATTTGTTTGTTTTAAGAGATACAAGTACCAATTGAAACTGTCTAGTGATCATGTTAAAGGAAACATAGTTCAGTTTGGTGTCTTCAAATTCACTTTCTGTCACAATTCCATTCAATTGAAAATTCAAACTCGATGCTTATGTTAAATTACGGAAGTATCAACTTCAATCTTCCTTACTCTCACTTAAATCAACAACTAGAGAAGCACCAAACACAATGCATATTCATAAACTCTGTTATCATACTCTGTTCTTAGCTCACACCACTTCCGCCATCAAGTTCATCCTCAGAAGCTTGAACTTGGCATTCCTTGAAGATCTCAAAAGGAAACAGTGGTTGTTTAAGGAGGTGAAGCTGAGAAATGGAGAGAGGTCACGAGACGTGGATTCATTCTTACAAATTCTGTATCTCTTTGATAACAATCTATACAATGTTAATAACAGATATGCTTTACGGGGGTCATATACTTCATTGGATCTCTGCACAGTTATTTGGACCAACTGGTTCTCGTAAGCAACTTGATATTGCCATCACTGCAGCTTCAATGGATGCATCTTCTCCCTGGTTTCAAGGCATAATGTAAACAGTTTAGACATATTGATGAACAAAGAAAGTGGCAATCATCGGTTTTCATCGAGATAGCCTTCTTACCTTCTCTTTCCAGTAAAACATGTTGCCATATTTCCCAGCCAATCGACTCCAGAAACTACGAGGTATGTCTAAATCAACTGTAGCCCCAACATTGAAATTCAATATGTTCCCTGTTTCATATCCGGTAATCACAATCAGTTCCCCATCAGGCCTAACATATTTTCAAGAACTTAAAACAATGAGGTTTGAGATGTTACCAAAGGTCGGGTCAGCGACAAACACAATTGTGCTATCATCCACCTGCCAGAAATCTTTGATTGCTAGTCCTGTTTCAAACATAGAGAAATGTCATCGAGTAAAACCTATGGAGATCAAGTATGTTACTTTCAAAACATGCATCATACCGGGTGTAACGGGATAGTTTTGGGCCAAGACTCTCAACTTGAATCCTGTATCTTTCTCAAGATTAGCGATTTCTTGAGCAATCCTTTTCTCCTGAAATTCTCAATGAGCAACAGCAGCACAAAAAAAACAATCAGATCAGAAATACAGTAAGATCAACAAAAATAAGCAACAGATCCACATGAGATATACAAGATTAAACCCCAAAAATGGATGCTGATTCATGCATACCTGACCATTAGAGAGGAAACCAGCAACATCTATGACAGAAGTGAACTCTTTAGGTAGCAATTCTGGTTTGTTAACCCCAACTTTTGCCTCTGCAAATCCAACGCCTGCAAAAGAGATTCAAAGTTATATTGACAACTAAAATCTAGAAATTTCATCTGCATTGTTCATAGTTCCACACACTTGGAACAAGAGACTAAGTCCGCAAATTTCACAATCCTGACTTTGATAAGCCAATGCATCAAGTAATTAAAGTCACAAGCTTGAGATTGCTGAGTGAAAAAAGCTTCTAACTTTGTGATTTTTAAGATTGTTTCAGCAACACATCGACATTGTTATTGAAATCAAAAGAACGTGTTGTTCACTCTTGAGTCAAAAAGCAATGATCTTGGTGAGAAGGAACATAGAAACGTACCCGATATAGATAAACCGAGAGCGAGGGCTCCAGAGAACACCAAACTGAGAGATTTTGACCGGAAACGTGAAACCCAGTTTTCTTCGTCGCCGGAGGTTTTCAAGGAGAGAAGAGACAATGAAATTTCTCTGGAGATGTGGTTGAAGACAGAAGGAGAGAAGCTTCTACATTGCGTAGGAGGAGGTAGAAAGAGCATCGCCATGACCCTTGAGCAAAAGTTTTCGTTACTCTGTTTCGTTCTGGATAACGTTAAAACGCTCGATACTATTTCGGTACAGAACTGATCCAATTAAACCGGAAATAACCAAAATGAATAATATGAGACGGTTTGTGTGGTTACTGAATTTTGAGGTAAGATTTTCCAATGTTTTCCTTTTGTGCAACCAACAAGACACATTTATAAAAGTTATATAATATGGAAAATTTTAAAATGAATTTTGCTGAAATTTTACTTTATTGAGAAAAAACCTATATAAAGAGCTCTTCGAAGATACGAGTTCACATTTTGCTAAAAAAATTAACAACTAACTTATTAGAATTTTGAGCTACCGACTAATTTAAAAATGTAGATCAACGATCATTCTTGTTCTTAGTTGTGTGTAGGGGAGTTGGGGACAATGCGAGCGCAGTTATCCTTGAGGAGAGGAGGGAAGAACGGATTCAACGGAAACATTTGGGGCCAACAGTTAGCATCTAAGGTCGAAAACGCCTTGCAACATGCGGCTTCGACATTTTCAAATTTTCCGGAGAAAATTGATTTGGCGATCTCGAGCACACATCCTTCAACATTGAAGAGAGACGACCAACATTTTACAAGATCAATAGGTAAGCCAGGTGGGAAAAGTCCTGGAACCGTTGGCGGTGTTTGCGTATGAGCTACTCCTTGAGTGACAAATATGGCAACACAAAGGGAAACCATTAAAGATATTGAGAGAACAGTTTTGCTTGCCATCTTTCTTGTTAAGCCTTTCTCTACCTTTTCCTTTTTTTCCTTTTTGGTTTTGTTTTAGACTTAGATGCTTGGGATGGTTTAGGATATATGAAGAGACTTGGAATTTATAGGATCAGGAAACAAGATTTTCTATGATAAATTGAAGAGTAACATATCACTTTAAATTTTTGTTTCAATATGTAACTCATGTTTAAGTTTGATGTATTAATTTTTTTTTCATTAATTGAGTTGACTAATGTAAATGTAGTCTTGCTTAAGTTTTGAAACAGAAGATGTGAAAGTTATAATTTTCTTTTGACCCACTTACTTATTTAACTTCAATTTGGTTTCAACTCTCAACACCAGTAAACTGGTGTGGTAAATTGGTACTATTAATTTTTTTTTCATTAATTGAGTTGACTAATGTAAATGTAGTCTTGCTTAAGTTTTGAAACAGAAGATGTGAAAGTTATAATTTTCTTTTGACCCACTTACTTATTTAACTTCAATTTGGTTTCAACTCTCAACACCAGTAAACTGGTGTGGTAAATTGGTACTACCAAATGCTATGCAATTAGAATTGTGCTAACACAGCGGATGCCTACACACCAAATTTCACATATAAGTAGTAGCTTAGATAATGCAAAGGTTCTTCAGGCGGGTTTTAGACGGGGCTAAAGAATCGTGATAAATAAAATGGTTTTCGGATCAAAGAAGCAAATGCATCATATAATGGGAAACTACTGAAATAGCATAAGCAAAGTTTAAGAACAAAGATGCTCAACAAACTCTTTATATTCTTTAAGGTCCTCCGAGTATGGCATTCTCGGTATCTTCTCTACTCAACGCATAGCTAAACCTTCTTTCCATGTCTCTCTCTAGATTTCCCGGCCCGCTTTTCAAGTACCTGCATAACAAGCAATCTAGTTAGTCCAACTTGGCAAATTACACACAGAAAACACTCAACTCCTTCGAATTAAAATGTCGAGATTTGTCCTAAGATCGAGTCTACCAACAGCGGATGCAACCACATAACAATCAGTATCCGCACTACAAAGACTGAACTAGGATTCACTACACTATCATCTTCAAGAGGTTAATCATCACATTATGCCATACATATACTTATCCAGGCTAAAACAAACTAATCTTCATACCATTATCCAGATTCAGTATCCTCATTCTCAAGACAAGTAGCTTTGGTTTCAAAACTAACTAAGAATCATTCATAGAGGAATCTTTGGATACTAAAAATTTGCAGACACTATTGAAGAACAAAGATACACATTTTGGGAAAAAATTGATGTAAGAATCGATCTTCAGGAACACAAAAGCAATCAGCTTTATACCTAATGCAGAGATCCGTGACGTCAAGAGATAATTGAGCATGCCAATCAGGTTTCTTAATCAACCAAACAGCTCTATCGTCTTTACTTTGGTAAAACCCTAATTTCTTCAGCCACGCTTCGATACAAGGTAAGCTATGCGAATACAGTGGCTTGTTCTTCTCCGGTAGCTTCTTCAGCCATTCGTCCTCCGTATCTGACACCTCCTCCGCGTCTGAAGATTTCGAAGAAACTAGAATTAAAGGTTTCCTCCGAATTGAGAAAGAAGAAGAAAAAGTGAAACTACGACATCTGGGAAAAATTGAGGCTTTTGAGCTCGAAATGTGAAGAAATTTCGCAGGGATTGATAATTTTGCACATGGAAATAGAGCACTTGAAGGAATCAATTCAAATGTAGAAACACAGTTCATGATTACGAAAATTTTCTCCGAGAAAATTCCTGATTTTCCCGGAAAAATCAAGAGAGAAAATCTGAAGCAGAGGAAGTTTTCGTAATCTTTGTTCTATCTTCAATTTGCCACGTCACCAGTCTTGTTGGGCTATAAATGGGCTTATGATGTAGTAAGACCCAATAAATCTACTATCTGATGACGTGGCATGATAATTTCCCGCCAAAAACATAACCTCGTCGTAGCTCACTCCCTCCTCTCTCTCTTCTTCAACCCCAAAACCCAAAATCGAATCTTTTCTCTCTGTTTCATTTCAATGGCTGGAGATTTGTTATACGCCAAAACGCAGCGTTTCGTGCTTTTGATAGATCTTAATCCGCTTCTGGTCAAACCCAATTCGGAGCAATACCTAGCCGTCGTGATCTCCGCCGCCGAGAAGCTTCTCTCGTTTCCTCCTTTATCTGCTTCTCTCTTCTCTTTCAAATTCTTCTTTTCTTCTCTTTCTTCTCTCTTATCTTCCTCAAAGCTCTCTTCACTCTCAATTTCATCTTCTTCACTTTCATTTGACCTTCCTAACCCTACACTTGTCTCTCTTAAACGCGCCATCGACACGGTTAAACGATGCGAACTTCGATCCAGTTCTCTGGCGGTGGCGGCATCGCCTCGTGGGGTTAATGTCGCGGCGAATTTGCGACAGATCGTTTATGATTACGCTTGGGAGCCTGTGGTTAGAGATCCGGAGATAGGTATGATTCCTGGATTTACTGATGGTGGGTTAGATATCGTTAGGTCGAATTTGGTCGTGATGTTTTCCCCAATTTCTAGGGATTTGGATTGGGTTTCTGAGTTTCTTGATGTTAAGACTGGTGATAAATGTTTTAGCGACTTGGATTTGTTCAAGTCAAAGTTAAGGGAGATTTTTGACTGTGTGAATGAGTTATTTGATGATAGAGATATTCAATTAAGCTGGATTGATGTTAAATCTGGAGATGGATTTGGTGAAATTTGTGAACTGGGATTGAAGTCTGGGTTTTTCGATAGTGGGATTAGAGAATTGGGTTGGGGACATTGTTCTACGGATTCAATTGTTTTTGGTTCGTCAATTGTTCCCTTTGGATTAATATATCCTACAATTGGTATTTGCCCGAAGCTATCTGCTAGTCAGAAATTTACTGTTCAAGCCAGTCTTGAGATTGAAGATATTAATGGTAAACCTATGGAATGCAAGTGCGGTGAGCTAGACTTTTCTTCTTCTGAAATTTCTAGTGGGAAGAGGTGTGATGATTTTATCAACTTAGCTAGTGGGCCTGAACCAGTCAATCAGGACTCTCTAATTGACCAGTTTTGTGGTGGGGTTACCAAACTTAGTATTAAAGCCTTGAGGATGTGTGATGATCTTATTGAACTAGAGAGGTATACTTGTGATACTTTTGTTGTTCATGAAGTTTCCCAGGAATCTGATCAAGATCAGGAGCAGGAGAGTGTGTTTTGGGCAGACCGGGTTCTTCAGATATTAGTGAAGGAGACAGGTGAGAAAGTAGCGAAAAGATCATCACCCATTTGGCAGATATTATTAAGTTATCTCTATAGGGAAGGTTACTCAGCACTGGTATCTTTTTCAAATAGCAATGGTAGTTTGCGGACAGGAATCCTCAAGCCCTTCACTTTCTCGTCAGCTTTACTCTGTGTTTTTGAGAATGGAGTCTCTCCTCAAACTGTGGATCATGAAGATAGTAGGAAGAAAGTCAGTTGTAACGTATATAAAAGAAAACCAAGAAAAAATACTCTTAATGACATTAGCTGGGAGGAGTTCTGCAGATCAGTGAAAGATTATGGTCAAATAGATCTAGAAGATGTTTATTTCTCCAAGTTTAGCAAGTCCAAGAAATTTAAGTTTCTGAAATGTTGGATGAAACAGATTAGTAAACCCAGAGGCTGCAGCTTATCCGTGGCTAGTTATTGCAATGCATTGGAAGATGTGGGAGCAAATCCGATTGAGGAAAATAGTAACTCCTCTGAAGAGACAGAAAAGGCTAGCTCTTCTTTACCTGTAGCTGAAGAGGACATTGCTTTGAGTGGAAATCGTATATCTGGAAAGCAGGAAAATGATGCTTCTGTTCATGCATCAGAGTCATCAGAGAATTTCTTCGCTAGTCTTCCTAGTAAAATCAAACAAGGGATTGAGTCTGAGGAAATAGACTTGTCAGCTCTGGCCGAGCGGCTTGTCAAGTCCTGTGTCTTCTACTCCTCTCAAGGAGCTGAGAAGGACTATAGCTGTGAGAGTGGAACCCTCTTGTTGGTTACTGACGAGCTAACCAAGATGTTACTGAAAGATCCGAAAGATTTAGTTGCCAAGTTCAAAAAGAAAGATTCATCATCAATGGAAAGTGAGCGGAATGCTGATGAAGCTGCACCCAGTAGCATCGTTAGAGAGTATCCTTTTATTTTCTGTTTGGTTACAGTAGCCAACTTATTCTTATGCTTTGACTTGGTATTATTAACTGATGCTTTCTTTTCATTTATCTAAGCTGAATTGTTTGGCATTGTTGTTCTGTTTTCTTTAATTAGCTATAAGATACGAGCTGCAGATTCTTTTCAGGATGGAGATTCTAAGATGTAAGATAGGTTTGGGAAGTGAAGAATCTGTGACACAGAAGTTTGCAAAACAGATTTGCATGTTCCTTGAGGGCATTCAGTGTAAGTTAGATGGCGGATTCTTTGGTGAGTGGAGCCTTGATAAGTATGTCGACAAATCTATAAAAGCCAGGTATATAATGCCATTCTCAGAACTTATATTGTTGTTTTGGTCATATGTGTATTCATGCTAATGCATCTGACTTTTGGCCCTTCTCAGGTATCATCATGTTCTTGGAGAAGCTGTCAATATAATATATACAGAGATGGATCTGCTCATGTTCACTGATGAGGATCTTGAAGATAGTTTCATGAACAATGAAGACAGTAGTCAATCAGGGAGAGAAAATATCCATAGCAATTTCAAAAGTCATCATCATAGTCAAAGAAATGAAGATGTTCCTGGTACTAGTAAGCAGAAAAACACTGAGGAGTGCAGAGAAGCTAAGAAAGAGGTTGAAGCACAAGAAATGAGGGAGAGGGCAAGAAGATTCTCGAGTTTCACAAGTTGGATGCCTGATCTTTGTAGAGTTTGGGCACCAAAACAAGTAAAGAACTCTAAAGGCAAGGCGGACCAGCAACCGAGAATGGTGAAAAGGAAGAAGGAGCAAAGGTCAGTGGAATATGATAGAGTATGTGAGACACCAATGACAACAATAGAGACCAAACGAACACGAACTGGTAACAAAGATGGCTACGAGTGTGAGGCTTTGCCTCGTAGTTCAGTACCAAAGGCTTTGTTTCAGGATGATTCTTCTTAGGTAAACTTTCTCTCCCCGTTTAAAGACTCGGACCTGGAGATGAAGACGACACTGAAGTCCCACTTACAAGAGAATGATGCCTAAAATGGGAAAATGAAATGTATCATTAAGAATGGAAATGGGAATAAGTAGAGTTGGAGTGGAACAGGGATGTTCTTTGTTAGAGTTAGTTATTCAAACCCTATATATAGATGGAGTCTCATTGTATTTATTACAACATCATATAGTAATACAAGAATGAGTGATTCATTTTGTGTTCCAATTTCGAACAAAAGACATTCGTTTTGTTTGGGAGATCTAAGTCTAATCTACTTTTCAGGACACAAAGGATTCTAGGCAAAACGTTCACTTAGGACAAGATGTACTCATTCATATTCATCTTTGACAAAGGAAACTGTATAAGTCAACTTTGTTCTCCAACTGCAGCAAAGGTAGGAAAAGAACCTTTTTCCAAAGAACAGAGTTCTAGTTCATCATATATATCTGATCATGAAGACGAGTCATCGCAGATTATCAAATGTGCCAAAAGGTGGTATATTTAAGAGCATATGCATCTCAATCTCACAGAGAATATATAAAATAGATTTGATATTTGAAAGGTTTAAGAAAAGACAAGACTCTTCTAGCACTAGGGGACATAATTCCAGCCTAAGAGTCAAATTTTTGAGGTGGAATATAGTAAGGGGACCCGAAAGTACAAATTCCACTAATGATGGAGGAATCAGAAAGATCGACAAGTGCGTCTTCGTCGACATCCAAGGTGTGGACTTTGTTAGAGCACATGCCGGGATAGGAGCTAGCAGTGACACAAAAGGGTTCAGACTTTGAGAGGAAAATGCAGAGATCTCCGATGTCTTGGGTGTAAACAGCGTTCCCTTCTTCGTCTAGCTTGAAGACCATTAAAGCTCTTGTTTTCATTTTCACCACGCCACTGGTGGTGACCTTCCTATACCACTTAACCAAGAAAGTCTCATTTGTGGTTCTTGACTCTACCAAGTGTTCGCTCGTGCAACACGAATGCAAAAGCTCCCTTTTGGTCTTGGTGAGCTCGGGAAGGTTTTTGAATCGCAACCTCTGAATCTTGGGTTTGTTCTTATGTTTGTGGAGATCCCATGATCCAATGAGGTGACCTCCAGATCCGGGAATGTGAAACATGCCATCTTTCTTGGAAAACATAACAGGGGAGGAGTGGAAACATGGGTTTTCGATTCTGATGTTGATCCACTGGGAGTTTCTTTGAGCTGGTCTACATAAGCTGATCTGAGGTCCTAAGAACTTGACAGCCACAAGACAGTCTTCATCCTCAGGAGAAGAAGAAGACATGGCCACGTTGGTGACAACTTGGGTTTGGCAATGAGGCAGAGTTACAAGAGGGGGCAGGGGAATGCGTTTCGGATCTGTATCAGATGCAACCAGGTTTAGATCGTCTTGGAGACGCACTACTCCATCGTCCTTCAAAGTAGCTACCCAGCCATGAGATGACCCGATCGTTACCATGGCCTTTCCATCTACCAACTCCATTGGAACCTTCTTTTCCAAGTGAGTGCTGTCATATTCATTAGCTTTGAAAATGATGAGTTTACCGAGATCCGGGTATCTTGGTCCACAAGGATCAGCGCTGAAGACGTGATAAGGAGGGATTTGCAGCAAGGAAGTTGAGAAGCCATTAGAATGGAGAAGAGAAGATCTTACAAACACAGGTTTCCCAAGGCGGAGTCTCGAGAGCCGACTGAGAAGTAGAGCCATGAATAAGATGATGTTCTTAATGTAAATGCAAAAAATTCCTAATTGAACCTAAAAACCTCCAGTATTAATACAGAGTAATGGCCTTGCCCACCAAGCTTTCCATCTCCACCAAGTATTTGGATATTTCTCTTTCCACTTTTTCTTTTTTAAGAATCCGTAACATTAATGATACTTAGTGTTTTTGCAAACGAGCAAAGATTAATCCGTGGAAACTTCCAAACTTTGGTTTATAGTATCTCTTTTTTTGGTCAACACTTTGGTTTATATCTCATGATTGCGAGTTAAAAGCAAAGACAGCACATCTTTTGATAAGGATGAAAATGTTTGTTTCTGTCTTAAACAAATTTTGGTCATGACATAATTTTCGAAAAAATTATCTACATTTTGATGATGTATCATAAGCAAGAACAATAGACTTCTTCATTAGAAACAGAGTCATATGATTCAGTAAATCAGTCAGTTAAACTCAGATTCGAAGAGATTAAATGGGCTCTTTATCACACACTATTCTATTTTATGTACTTATCAGCTTTGGTTTTCAAACCTACACGATCTCCAAACACAAAGTCACAGTTACAAACACTTAAACTTACTTTTGGATTCTAAAGCTAAGAAGAAAGTTGATAAAGATCCAAGACGTAAAGCTACAATTGTGAAAGTACAAAGGGACACTGTCTCTAATTTTGACAACTTTCTTAAACGAGTGATTATATTGCTGCTAATTGGATATAAAGTTTAAACATAATTAGTTGGGAGACTTATGAGAGATGATAGCAAATTAACTCCAAGAGCATCTTAGCATATGCTTATCAATCTTACAGAGATTATACATAAAGATGGTTTAGGTGGAAAGACAGACTCATAATCCAAACTAAACTAGTCTAATATATTTTGTGGTGGAATATGATAAGGGGCCCGGAATGTATAACTATAACTAAAGAGGGAGGACTCATCCAACCCGACAATGGCGGATTCATCAACATCCAAAATTTCGACGATGTTAGGGCACATGCCAGAAATGGAGTTAGCAGGGACACAAAACGGTTCAGACTTTGAGAGGAAAATGCAGAGATGTCCGATGTCTTGAGTGTAAACAGCGTTTCCTTCTTCGTCTAGCTTGAAGACCATTACAGCTTTTGTTTTCATTTTCACCACGCCCCTGGATGTGGCCTTCCTGTAACACTTGACAAAGAAAGTCTCATCCGTAGTTCTTGACTCCACCAAGTGTTGGCTTGTGCAACACGAATGCAAAAGCTCCCTTTTGGTCTTGGTGAGCTCGGGAAGGTTCTTGAATCGCAGCCTCTGAATATTGGGTTTGTTCTTGTGTTTGTGGAGATCCCATGATCCAATGAGGTGACCTCCAGATCCGGGAATGTGAAACATGCCATCTTTCTTGGAAAACATAACAGGGGAGGAGTGGAAACATGGGTTTTCGATTCTGATGTTGATCCACTGGGAGTTTCTTTGAGCTGGTCTACATAAGCTGATCTGAGGTCCTAAGAACTTGACAGCCACAACACATTCTTTATCCTCAGGAGAAGATGAGGACATGGCCACGTTGGTGACAACTTGGGTTTGGCAATGAGGCAGAGTCACAAGAGGAGGCAGGGGAATGCGTTTCGGATCTAAATCAGATGCAGACGGGTTTAAATCGTCTTGGAGACGCACTATTCCATCGTTCTTTAAAGTAGCTACCCAGCATCGTTACCATTTCCTTCATCAACTCCAATGGCACTTTCTTATCCAAAGTGTTGAGCTCCCCAGTAGCAGTCAAAATGATGAGTTTGCCGAGATCCTCTCCACAAGGTTCAGCGCGGAGGATGGAACAAGGAGGAGTTTGCAGCGAGGAAGTTGAGAAGCCATTAGTGAGGCTCAGAAGAAGAATGATCTCACGGTCGCAGGTTTCACAAGGCGGAGGCTCCGGCTGAGAAGCACAGACAACATGAATAGCGATTATGTTCGTAATGGGAAAGCAAGAAATTCCTAATAGAAGAGTTTGTTTATCTCCTCCATCTAAAAACCCTCCTGACCTTGCCCACCAAGTCTTTGTGGGATCGTTTCTCCACTAAATAACTTCCAACTTTAAAGCTCAAATATTTTCTTGTTCAAAAGAGTAATATTGTCTCAATGCATGTGCCCGCTTTACCTCGTCCGTGTCCCCAAAGCCTGCTCGTAAAGGTGGACATGGTGTGACGGCCCAAGTCTAATAAAAAGGGCCCAACAAATTTTGGACGCTTCTAAACCTCCTGACTTGTCTTTACAATTTAAATTTAGAGATTTTTTAACGATTATGCCATCTTCTACATTTTCATTTTACATAATCACATTAAAAAACCTGTTATGGTATCTGCTATTTCTATTTTGCCCAAAAAATAAAAAAGTATCTGCCATTTCTAATACATAAAAAGACAAAAGCACCCTTGGTTTCCTCTCCGGAGAATGACGTTTAGACCAAGAGCAGTTGATTAGCCGCCAGCGCAGTATTGGTAAACACAAGTACACAACAATTTCAATTTAAAGTTACGGCAACCTTTTTGAAATTTAAAGTAATAATAGTATAAGGTCCTTAAAAAATTTAAGCAATTTTGATATTTATGCAACTTTAACATTACATTTTGATATTTATTATTTATGGACAATTTTGATGTTCATGGAACTTTAACATTACATTTTATTTACAACACTAAATAGTTTATCTGGAGTTCTGGAGTTTTGATGTTCATGCAACGATAAACTATTCTGGAGTTCTCCCTCAAGTCCTCCTTCCCTCTGGATCTTCTTTGCCACATTTTCAGCTCCAACCAAGCCTAGCTTTTTCTATTCGGGTTTGGAACCATGAGATGCAGTCTTCATTCCTTTGAGGACTGAGTTGATGAAGGTTTTGAAAACTGCTTTGAATGAAACCATTTTGAAAAAGAAAGAAGAGTGAGTAAGCTGTAAAATCGGTCCATAACATAAGCTACCCAAGCAATGGTTTAGGACATCTAAAGAGAAAAGACATTTTTATTTTAGATTTTGTTAATAATTCTTTTTTTGTTGAGATTTTCTTTTACCATATTTCGTGAGGTTTAAGCTTTTAAGTTAGTAAAATACTAATTAAGCAGAAAAATATATTCACTAAAAAAAGATTTTGTACAAAATTTTCTCTTTGATTGATTCCATTGTTATTTTCATTTCTGTCTGAATGCTAAGGAACATGACTTTAATTACAGAATCGAAGACCTTATTTTGAAGAATAAAATTGAAAGAAAATAATTTTATTTTTACTATATTTTTTTTTACAAACTGCTCATAGATTTAAAAGCTGTTTTATCAAGTTTTAGTATGAATTTTTTTATATTACTATATTATTGTAAATTTACAAAAAAAGAAAAGTATAAAGGCACAAATTTTTTTTTTTGCATATGGCATTTGAAAATACCAGACTGGCTATGGCTGTGAAAAGTGAGTGATCGGATTGAGTTAGTGAACTTCATATTTATTGAGTGAGTGGGCTTGGTGAACAAGTAACAGAGACAAACTCTGACTCTTCTCATAACAACACTCAAAATTAAATCTCAAGAAAACAGATCGTTTAATCCTGTAGATGTTACTTGAATAGAGATAAGGAGAAGATGAGACAAAATTATGAGAATATACATTAAGAACACGTCAAGATTCAAGAATATGTTTAAGAAAGAAACATACTTAAGTAAATGATGAAACTGGAGTTTATAGTTTGAATTCTCAAACGGAGAGAACATATACATGCACCGTAGTACAGAGGCAGATTATACAAAATTAGATAACAACAAAAAAATCATTTTGACTTTATAAAATGCTAAACCGATATGAACATGACTGAATAAGATGCTTTGAGTTTATAAAATCACATAAGAACAATGAAATATCTTGAATAAGTTTAACCAATATATATGCATGAATGAAATGACATTAAAATGTACAATTATGTATAAATGAACTCAAGTCTAGGTAAATGAAACACCTATTTTGTCCTAGGGAAATGAACTTGTTCATGCAATTTTCTCTTAGATGATTAAAAGTCTACGGAATTGATTACAAGCATATGTTGTTGATGTCCAAAACTGAAAATAATTGTGATTATGTGATTCATCTTTGAAACAGCATGATCTTTCATCTGTGATTTCAACTTTAAAGAGACTGTTTTTGAGATTGTCTAAAGTGTTGACTGTTGACTCGTGTTGAGCTTTAGTTCATAAGGATCAGTTTCTTCTTGGTCGTTATTCATCTTTCTCAAATGAGTTTAGATCAATAGAAAGGTAGTAAATGACACATGGACCCAACTAGTCCAAGGACGTGTCTCAAATCCCTATCTATGATTTGTTTTTGAGTTTTCTACAGTCTCTTGACTTTAAGCTTGTTTAGTGTACTGTTCCCATATTTCTAATAATTCTCCTACAAATGAATTCAACCGGTAATGTTGACATAACTAAGTGTGTATTAGGGGATTCTAACACTTTTATTACTCATCTAAGTTAAGATCTGTCTCACAAACAGTTACTAAGCTAATAATGTCTCCAAAAACACATAATCGTAGTAAAGCAAACTGAAGAAGATACAGCAAACAACAAGTTTTAAGAGTACAAGAAACATGCAACGAAAATTAACCAAAACCACGGTTCTACATATTAAAGACAAAAGCTTTAAACCTTGCGGACTTGGATGTTATGCGTCGATTGAGATCGCCAGATTGGCTGTGTACCGCTCTGTACGATTGCTATTTCCTCTCCCTTCTTCACCATTCCTTGTTTCTGTTTCATCCAACGTTTACCAGCTCAACTCTTTAGCACCAATAAAATACTAGCAAAAGCTACATTTAGTTAGGGGCAATGAACTTACCAGTAATGTAGCCAAGGCATTAGCAAAAGTCTCTTCTGCATCATCTGAAAACTCCATATATATGGGGCATACACCTTGATACAATGCTAATCTTTGTTGTATTTTTTTCCTACAGAGCAAAACCTCTACAGTGAGTTCCTATAACATAACACTTGTCACAGTCATTGTTCTAAAAGAATAAACATGGAATACTTACTCATTTGTGAAGGCATAGATTGTGCCGGAAGGACGATAGTGACTTAGCAGAATGGCCATGAAACCAGTTCTGGTGAAGACAACAGTTGAAGTTCCAAGTGTGTTTGACATCATGGTTGCATGATATGCAAACATCTCGCTCATATGGTTCTGTAGACAATAAGAAAATGTTCTTGTTAGTATGGATTAGATAGCAAATAGACTAACCCTACATAAATACTCAATGGTGCAGAGTTTCAAGAATAGAAAATCAGGTGTGGCTTACCTTGAAGGCTTGACCAAGATTAGGTGGCATTTCACCACTAGTAATGGTGGCTTCTGTTCGCAATGCAACCGTGTGCATCACCCCAGCAGCTTTCAATGGGAACCTGATACCAAGTAAAGTTCAGATTCGTGCATATAAACCTTCAATCTTTTCAGATTCACACCATTATAAGCTAAATCAGTAGATTACATGAAAAGAATCCGCCACTTACTTTCCGTGAGCAGTTTCTCCTGAAAGCATAACTGCATCAGCACCTTCTCTAACAGCGATAGCAATGTCTGAGACCTCTGCCCGGGTTGGAGTTGGATGAACTATCATACTCTCAAGCATGTTAGTCGCAACAATTACAGCTTTTCCCATGCTCCGGCATAGGTTAATGATCTCCTCCTGTATAACAAATTTAAATCAAGAGTTTTAACTGCAAGAAGTTCTAAATCTGTGGAAATGGCAAAACTCATTATCTGGTTTATCTTAAATGAGAGGCAAGTACTAACCTGAAGAATGGGGACTTCTTCAATTGGAAGCTCTGCACCAAGATCACCTCTAGCAACCATTGCCTGAAAAAGACATACACAAATCTATTAGGAATCACATGCAGAAGGGCCATTCCAACCAGAATATATATTGCAGTAACACCAATCAGTTGCTCTCACAAAAGGAGATTACAGACTTCAAGGCATATAAAAGTACGGAAAATATCAAATAAGAGAAGGTTGACGGAAAAGATCACCCCATCTGATGCTGTGATAATGGAATGCAAGTTAGGTATGGAGTCTGCACTTTCAATTTTCACTATCACATGTATATCAGCACCAGAATCTGCAAATATTTGTAACAAAAAAAAAAAAACTCAAGATTAGAACAAAAACGAAAAATCATACGCAAATCATTCACTTAGGATAGGAGCGGTGGTTCCACTTATTTACTTTGAAGGTATTTCTTCAATTCGTGTACCACTTGAGCATCTTTGACAAAGGAAACTGCATAAAAGTCAACTTTATTCTCCACTCCAAATTTAATATCTTCCCAATCCTTCTCTGCGAGAAGAAAATTATTACAAATAAAACATAAGCATCAGAATAAGATCCTTCAGACTTAAATATGTAACAATTCAACCAAACCAACAAGAAAAAGTGAACAGAAATTCGAACCAGTGATTGAAGGTAATGTTGCACTCTTTCCTCGGACATTCAAATGTCTCCTTGACTTAAGTTCTCCACCATCAACAACTTCACATTTGACAGAGTCTTTGGTCTTAGACTTCACCATAAATGACATCATACCACCTACAACATATCAATAGAGCCATCAATATATTGGCAAAAACTAAAACACTTTTACACCAGTCAGTAAGATCTACATACCATCAACAAGAAGCATGTCACCGGCTTCCACGTCATTGACGAAATCATCATAGTTAACACTGACACAACTTGGTGTACTGACTCCTCTCTCAATAGTAAAAGTAAACTCTTGACCTGGATCTAACATAATTGGTTGTGGTAAATCTCCACTCCTAACTTCCGGACCCTATATGAACAATGAAACTAATCGTCAACAAAGACACAAGGACATAAAAAAAACACTCTCAAGCAAATAAATAAACGAAGAACAAAAACAAACCTTGGTATCAAGCATGATAGCAATAGTGTTGTCTTTCGTTTGTGCATTGTACTCTTTAACCAAATCAATAACCTTCTTATGTGAAGCATGATCTCCATGAGACATATTCATCCTAGCAACATTCATCCCAGCTTCAGCCAATTTCCATATCATTTCTCGTGTGTTGGTCGACGGACCAACGGTGCAAACGATCTTTGTCTTCCTCCTCACTGTCGGTTTCGACCACATCCCTACCGATGTATCACCAAACTGCTGCATTTCCAACAACCTCTCGAGCTGCTCCTCTCTCTAATCCAAAAAAAAAGAGGAAAAGATTCAGTAGTCATAGCAAAAGCATTAACATACTCATGAAACATACTACAAAACACACAACAAAGTGGACAAAACGAAGTCTCTCTACATATAAATTTAGTTACCAGACATTGTATCAATGGACATAACCAATCTAGCTAATAAAAAGACAAAAAATTCAATTTTAAAGATTGAAACAATTACATAACGCATCAAAACATTCTCACTAAACCCTAAATCACAGACTTTAATACTGTCTCAATTCAACACATTCTGGTAAAAATGAAATTGAAATGCTTTTTCTCAACTACTACAAAACACAAAACCCAGAAAGAAAAAAAAACAAAGCCACATTCGAAAACTATTCTCAATACAAAACATAGCTTAAACACATACGTTAGGCACATCTTCAGGAGAAACAGGAATCACTTCAGTCTCAACACGAGCAGATCTCACTGTAGTATCAACCACTCTTCTACTTCTAACAGAGACTCTTCCACTTCTCTTAGCTTCGTTTCCAAGAACCTTCACTGCAAAACTCGCCGGCTTCAATAGCTTCTCGGATCTTGTAGACACAGATCCACCGTTGGGACACAACATCGAGCCTTGAATTGACCTGGTAGCAACAACTTGAGCCATTTCTGTTTTTGAAGAGAAGGATCAATGAATTCGAGAGGTGAGAAGTGGTCGAAGAATGAGAAAGAGAGGTCGAAGAAAGCTCAGAGAGTTTTAGTGAAGGATTTGGTTTCTCTCGGCGGAATTTACGAAGACGAAGAATTTGCTTAGTTCGTATCGAAACGACGAAACGTGACAAATCATTAAGTAGTTGGAAAATTAATTAATTTGTCGAGAAAAAAACAAAATAAGACACAACTCAAAACGACAGCGTTTAAACTCGATTCTAATGGGCCAATTTTTTAAGCCCATTAAGACCATGTGGGCCAAATCTAGGTGTTGGTTTTGTCTTTTGTTCTTTGAGACATCGAAATGGCGGGAAAATGTCTGGAGCTATTCGCGCTCACAAGATCCCTAATCACTGAGATTAGTAGCTTATCATTTTCGTCTGTTCATGTTTTGATTCGAAGTTTATCATTTTCGCTGTAATCTCTCGTCAATTCCATAGAGCGTTTGTTTTCGTTTTTGCAATCTGCCGAAGAAAATGGATGTGGAAGAGAGAATCTCAACGAAAAAAAAGATGGATTTAGAGGGATTATCAGTAATCTGCAGCGACCTGGGAGTTCCCGAGGAAGACGACGATGGAAGAAGAATTGGGTACTCGAAAAGTGATTACTGCCTCGACAATTTAAAAGATTTACTGAGATTTCTGAGACGCGACGATCCCGAGAGCAGAGAAGTTTTCAAACAAGTCTGTGCGTGGAATATAGTTGCCAAAGATTTGATTCCGATCATTGAGCATTACCAAGATGAACATAACTTAGTTTTAAACGCAGGTATTGAGTTTTTTTTGTTCTCTTAAACAAAAGTTTGATACTTGTAATTTTTCTGATGAGATTGTGTGTGATCTGTTTTGTTCAGTTAAAGTGTTGGTGTTTCTCACTATGCCTATAGAGCCTTCTTCAGATGATATTCCTCAGCAGTTAGAGTATTTATGGGGATTGAAATCTGCAATTACTTTTAGTAATATTGTTGCAGTGATTGTGTCTTTGCTTGAAGCGCCTCTCGAGAACTTAGAATTGTAAGTTCACTTAGTCATTGAGTTTCTTATTGTGTTATGTACTTGCTGAGTGAGTGGTGCAAATGATGGTATTTGTGCTTTACAGAGATGTATTCAATGAGGAAGATTGGAAATTGGTTCAGCTTGTGCTCACTTTATTCCGGAATTTACTTGCTATTCATGATATATCTCCGATTCAAAAGGCTGGAGAATCAACTTGTTACTTTTTGTCTCTGAGGGATCAGTTTCTCGAAGTTCTGTCTCGTGAGAATGTGATGGATATAATTCTTGTGATAACTCAGACTATTGAGAGTTTTAATAGTTTGTTGAGACATGATAACTTACTTCTGCTTGAGATTTATCATTATATTCTCTTGGGTCAAGACATGGAGCTCGTTGCAAAGGCTCCTGACAAGGTTATTGTTTTAACTGGATCATGATTTCTGAGATTGTAAACATGTTTTTTTTTGGTATTGATGCTGATGTCGATCATCATGTTTTGTTTTGGTAGTTGGATCAAGGAAAAAAAGCTTCTGTAGATAGTTTGAAGACATTAATGAAGGAGGAGGAAGTTAAAAGAAAGCTTGCAAGGCTCAATAATATGAATCAGCGTCATTCACAATTTGGTGGGACATTCACCCAGGTTACCATGGTATTGTTTCTCGTAATGATTCTTACAAATATTATGTTGTGTAAAATGTTGTAATTTGAATGAGATTTTTGATAGGATGGCACTAAAGCTGTACTCAAGGGAATACCTTCTACTACGGAGAGCACAATGCTAAAGCCTCAGCAAGGTCGTGGAGCCACAGATAAGATTGTCTGGGAACATGGACCAATGTCTGTAACAAATGACAATGTTCTGAAGTTGCTGCATGATTTCATCAATCAATTTATGTCAGGAGGATATAATGGTATGTGACACAATAGAACAGTGATTTTTGCTTGTACTTTTGTTTCAAGTGATTTTTGCTTGTACTTTTGTTTCAAGTTCCCTGATGCTGATGCCAGTGTACTATATCTCTTAGTTCTGATGCAGTCAGTATGTGAAGATATTGAAAAGGAGCATCCTTCCATTCAAAATAGTGACATTGTTACTTTCTTCCAAGTTGCTCAGTCCATCACCTCTTTCCAGTTTCACAAGTCTTTGGCTTCTAATGTGAGTGATTGAGCTACTTTGGTTTTGTCTCTCATTTTTCTAAGTTGCTATGCATTTATTTTTCCTTCATTTCGACAAGGCTGAATCTCGCTAATTTTATGATTTCCTGGCTTTCTTTTACAGCCAGCAACAGGAACAGAAGAAACTTCTGAACTCTCTACCAACCAGAAAGCTGGAGTAAACTTTTCCAAGAGTGACATTTGTGCGCCGATTGCAGCAACAATTAATGACAGAATGTTTTTGCTTGTCATTTCAAAATGGCGCTGTGCATTTGATGGTCTGAAAGAAACTAAAGATTTTAAGTTTCTATATGCAGCAGGCTCTCTAGTGAAAACCATGGTATGCAATATGCATGCTTTAATCTCTTACTGGCTAGTTCCCTAAGACTGTTCTTCTGTTACCTATTTACTTTTTTTTTAATGGTTTTTAGCTCATCTTTTACTTTAGATATATGCATGTATCGGTGGTTTATGAAAAAGAGAAATGGAGAAATAATAGACATTTCCCTCTGCATTTTATCCAGAAACTGTAGTATACTAATGGTGTGCATTGTTCACGTGGTTTTTCCAATGCAGCTGTGCTTGTTAGATCTGGTGATCAAATTGCTACCTGAAGACTCTAGGGAAGCTTTTACTGTCCGCATCTTGCTGTATAAGTTGTTTTATGACCAGACTGATCAAGGGATGTGTCAGTTCATCCTGAATCTGGTGAGAAGTTTTGACACGCACAAGCAACCTAAGAGGTTGGCCTCTGCTTCTGTTTCTTCTAATTCGAGAATCTTGCTGTCATGTAGTATCTTGCAATATTTGTCAATGCCTTTAGTGTGATACATATAATTTGTGAATCTTAGAACATATATCATCATCGTGACAGGACGTGTATGTGCTTGTTTGACTTGTTAAATGTTTAGTTGAAAAGCTCATATTAATGTTTTTCTAGTATGATTGTACTTGACAGTTACCTAACTTCGTAAATTAACTTGCTTGTGGTTTCTTGTTTTTTTCCAGTGAGCTTGGAGATCTGGTAGAAAGCATCCATATAATTGTAGGCCTTATGGAAAACCTTCAAGGGCGTGGAACTTTGAGGGTATGTAACTGCTTAGATCCGATTGGATGATATACAAATCTTAGTAACATGTGTTAAGTATTACTAATGCAATATTTCAACCAAATGTCTGTTTCATGCCCCAGGTTTCAAAAAAATCAAGGAAAGCAAGAAAGAAAAAACCCATAGGAAATAAGGAGGCCACAGTGCATAAACTGTCTGAAAATCATCCAAGTACTTCAAACGAAGCTAGCACAGAAAAAAGCATACCGATGGTTGATTCAACAGTTTCAACGGAGGATGGACCAATGGATGTGCCTCCCAATAAACCAGAGGCAACGAACCTAGAGACTGAAACTGATGAGACTCAACAAATGCACAGCCCAAAGTCAAATAATATGGTCGATGATCTGTCTAGCGGCAGTGATGATTCTTCTGATGGCGAAGAGCAAACTGCAACAGATGAAGTTGATTTCAAGGTTTCCACATTTATTTCTGCTTTTGCCAGCAACAGCATTATTCAAAACATATGCTGGTTGCTTAAGTTTTACAAAAGCAATCCAAAACAGACAAATCACCACGTAATAAGCATTTTGCGGAGGATTACAGAAGACTTGGAGCTCTCTCCCATGTTGTATCAGGTTAGTGTTTAAATTATATCCCAATTGGTACATTTCTTTTTAAAATTTTTGCATCTTCCTTACTACATAATTGGGTTAATTTTGCAGCTGTCACTGCTAATAACATTCCATAAGATCCTTGATGAGCAGAAAGTTTGTCCCTGCAAAGACTATGAGAACATAGTTACCTTCCTGACAGATCTTGTTAGAAATATGTTGAAGAAAATGAAGTCACAGCCTCTTCTCTTTGTGGAAATTCTCTTCTCAAAGACGCGCAAAGAATGCCATTACATAAATGCTGAATATATGTTGCATGAGCTTGGCCATTTAAGAAAACAAATGGGAAATCAAGAAAAGGTCTCAGGAACTGAGGAATATGGTACATCATCAGAGAAAGGATGGGCTCGCAGAAGCTTAGCAGATGCCCTAGGTGATGATGAAGCTGATGTCGTGATTTCTTATGATCAAGGATTTCAAAAGTAAGTAATGGTTTCATTTGATAGAATAGACTATCCCCTTTTTGATAACTGTGTTTATATCTTATGTCAGCTGGAGATACTGTTCATTTTTATTTGCTAACGCTTGTGATTTTTTCATGCTGCAGTGAGGATGATGGCATGGTGGAAGATATATCTGCAGGGCCATCTAAAAGAAAGCGAAGACTTGTTCTTGATGGTGATATGGAGATAAAAATTAAAGACCTATATGACAGGTATGTTTTGTTTGATGCGCGAAGTAGTTCGTGAAGGAAATAACACAAATCATTCTCTAGAAAGTGCACTATTTCTTAATTTAGTAGTATAAGCATTGGTTTATGGTTTAGATTTTATGAGCATTGAAAGTTGTAAACCCCAGATTGTTGCATATGAGCTATGATATGCTACACTTTGGTTCAATTGGTTGCTTATAATTATTTTTGTTGCAGGTACAAAGATGATAAAAATTGCAGCCGGCTTATTGCTGAAAATTTGGATCCTGATGGTGGAATTTCTGCTGCACAAGTAACCAACAAGCTTAAACAGCTAGGTCTAGAAACAAGGAAAAGGCTTCGGCGTGGTGATACTGATCACCTGGATGCAACATCATTTGCACAACCTTTGTGAGTGTCACTTAGAGTTTACAGAATTTCCAAACTTCATTTAGTTTTGGATTTTAACGGCTCTCCTCTACCGCTTTTGAAACAGAAACACCAGAAAGAGAGTGAGTTCCTTTAGCAAAGAACAAGAAACACTTATTAAGGAACTATATGAGAAGTGAGTGTCAAATTTCGCCTCCTCTGCATGAACTCTTTCTGTGCACCAGTTTTATTAACTCCGTTGTTTTTCTACTCTTGTCTATGTGCAGGTTCAAGGACCAAAAGCGCTGTTGTTATTTGATTGCCAATGAATTGGGCTCTGAAAATACATATACTAGTACACAGGTTTCACGTAAATTAAAGCAACTTGGTCTCCGTCTTCCCCGTGGTAAGAAGTCTGAAGCTGGCATGATGCTGAAAGATGACCATGATGATTCTTCAGCAGATAAATCCGACGATGAAACATTACTAGCCTTCAAGAACAGGTAACTAAATATTATAACAAGATTTGCTAATGACTCCCCTCAAGATCAAACTTGGTTTCTTGAACGATTCGAACTGATGCTTGAGAGCTGTCTTCTTCTGCAGAAAGAGCAGGAAAAATCAGAAGAACAAGCAGCACACAAGATCAAGCAATGAGATCACTCCAGGAGATTCTGAACACTATACAGAAAGGTAAAACTCTCCATTCATTTTGTCTTCTCAGCGGGTTTATAGACAAGATTAAATCAGAACTGAAACGAACATCTAAGCTTGATTTCACGAGTAAGTCCCATAAATGTCACACTTTTTGTAATTAGGAATGAAACTAGTCAGCATGTGCCTACCACTGGCGAAGAAGAGGATAATGATCAAAACTACATCACCCGGGAAAGTAGAGAATCCGAAACAGACGTTCACATCAGCAACAATGCTCCTTCTACTTTATCTCCAGAAGATCCAAATCTTTCATCAGATCATGAACTAGAGGATGATGAGTTAGCAGATTCCGGTGATGAATTAGCAGATTCCGGTGATGACTCTGCAGCTGGTGTTGCCTCCCTGACTCAAAGCCCGCTTAGTAGAAGGAAACTGAAGATGGTGCTTGATGAGGATGACTGAAGATAACAGAAGTCTCGTCTTAGATTGTTTCAGGTAACATCTCACAGTAAAACCAAATCCATAGAACCAACCTTTTCTGTTGAATCTAATGTATAGAATACATAGCAGCCACTGTAACTTTTTGGGAAATAGTTTGTGTCCAATGTTGGTTGACTTATTTTTGCTCATGTTTTAATTTTTTAGAGATTTCTATTTTTGTTGGACTCTCATGTCTCAACTCTGAGATTAGACCTATTCTGCAAAACATTCTTGAACTTGTAGGTCAAGACAACTGTCGTGTGAATACTGGTCGCCAAGTTATATCTAAACAAAGGGCATAAATAATTTGAATTTTGGTTTTAGAATTCTTCTAGTGTTTTGTTCACTGGTTTCAAATTTGGTAAGATATAGGTTGGTTAGGGAGACTCTCATAGTCCAAAGATTCATTTTACACTGCACTAAGCAGAAGATACAACGATCAACGAGTACATTCATATTTTGGATTTGGTCAAGTTACAAATAAAACCTTTTTGGTGGATTTTCCTTTTTAAGAAGCTGTTTTTGTTTTTAGGTTGCAATTATTTTATAAGAAAAAGCTGCATATTATGCCGTTTGAAAAAAGGAAAAGATTAGATATCCTTATCCTCATCGGAATCGAAATTATGTATCCCTATAAAAAGATAAAAGAGTCTGAAAGATTAACAAAACAAAACAAACTTTTTAACTCAAACCCTTCTCCTCTGTCACACGCCACGATTTCTAGGGTTTCTGTGGAAGTCGAAACTAACACAATCAAGATTTGTCTAGGGTTTTATTTTAGGGATACGATAATCGTGAATTCTCAAAGAACAACAGAAACGATTGTTACCAAAGATGGTGTTCTTGATATTATTAAGAAAAAGATGACTTTGATCGTACAAGAGTTTGATCGTAAAAGGAAAAAGATGTTTGTGCTGTGAAGAGCTTTGCGTAGTGTAAATTCTAGAGCGATATTGCCTGCCTTTTGCTTGAGTCTTGAGTCTCTTTATATAGGGGTGATAAACCGCCTCTCCAGCGATATTCTCGGAAGATTTCCATTTATCTTGAAGTCGGCTCAGAATATCGCGGATTAGGATAGTTTCCTTATTTTTCGGGGGTTTCCTGATTTGAGTTGATCTTTCGAGATTCTCCCCTATCATTTCCGGGTCTATCGGAAATGATCCTTCGGAAATGACACCTTACTTGGAAATGATACCTTACTTGGAAATGATACTTTGAAGGTGAATATTTACCAAGTCTTTGCCTCGGGTGATGATGAAGACTTCGCCTCGGAGAACTTGTGCAACCGGCTCGGGTACACAGGAAGGACTGGCTCGGGCACTCTAGGATGGCTTGTTTGAGTACCCCGAGGCGACGGGCTCGGGCGCTCCGAGGCGATTAGGCTCGGGCGTTCCGAGGCGATTGGGCTCGGGCGTTCCGAGACGACTGGGCTCAAGTACTTCCGAGACGACTAAGCTCGGGTACCTCCGAGACGACTGGGCTCGGGTACCCCGAAGCAACTGGCTCGGGTTCCCCCGAGGCAATTGGACTCGGGTGCTTGAGACGTCTTGTTCAGGTATCCCCGAGGCGATGTGCTCGGGTCTCCTTAATCGATTAGGTGGGTAACCCGAGGTGGATGATGCGATATCCCGAGGTGATCTCTGTAAAACTCCCGAGGTGTTCTAAGTCTGGCTCGGCGCCAAAGGATGGAATCCGACCCCAACAGTTTCTTTCGCACAGTTTCGTCTAGTGAAAAGATGTCAGTCACAGCAGGAGTGAACGATACCATAATTGCTGTAAGGGAAAAGCTACGTGGTAAGGTTGGACAGACAAAAGTGAAAAGATACTGGCCTGGAAAAGCTCCAGAGTGGGCCGAGGAAGATAAAGAAGAAGATGTTACGATGCACAAGGTTGTTGTTTTGGATAAGAAGGATGATCCAAGGCTTCGACGTTTAGCTAAGACCAGAACTGAAAACCGTGAACAAGTTAAGCCGAACATCGGCGAATTAGACAGGCTGAGATTATAACTACAGATCAAGAAGAGGAACTGAACAATCAAGAGACTAAGGAAGAGGAAGAAAGAAGAAGAATCAAAGAAAAGAATCTTGAAAGAGAGCAAGGAGAGGATGTAGAAGAAGAAGAGCTACAAGATGAAGACGAAGACGAATATATACGAGACTGATTCATCAGAAGAAGAGATGCATGTTCATGTCATGATCCAGCCTTTTTATGTACAAAAAACTGAGAGAGATACGATAGTAGAGCGTAAGCGGCTTGAGGCTGAAGAACAAGTTTATAAGGAACTAGCAAAGGAACAAAACTTGAGATGAGAAAGATAGAGACAAAGCAAATAGTAGTTGAGGAAGAACATGGTATTGGAAGATGTGGAAACTGATGATGAAACCAATGAAGCTGAAGAATACGAAGTTTGGAGGACAAGAGACATCGCTAGGCTCAAGAGAGAAAGAGATTCAAGGGAAGCTATGTTGAGAGCTAGGGTTGTTGCGGTGGGGTTAAACGGGCCAAACATAATAAATTACAAAATAAACGAAAACTAGCATGTGGGTTTAACAGTTTATTTTCTTTACAAAAATTGCTTTCCCTAAAGTATGATTTTGTTTTGAAGTAGGGTTTTAGTTTTGTCAAAAATTATGCCCATTACATATATCAGTTTTCTTCACTATGCATCTCAACTTTATTCTTATTTCATATCTGAGCCAAATCATGGTTTTGTCAAGACAAAAAGCTATCGCTAGCAAAACAAAAGTTGCTTCTCAAATTCTAAAAGTTTGTGTACAAGTACACTTAACGACGCCAACTCCAATCTAGAACTGAAAGTATATATATATATATATATATATATATATATATATCTTACGAGAAATGATTCAATATATCTTATGAGTTTAGGATCCAATAGGATAAATGTAATTTTTGTTTGAGAGCTGTCTGCTTCTGCAGGAAGAGCAGGAAAAATCAGAAGAACAAGCAGCACACAAGATCAAGCAATGAAATCACTCCAGGAGATTCTGAACACAATACAGAAAGGTAAAACTCTCCATTCATTTTGTCTTCTCAGCAGGTTTATAGACAAGATTAACTCAGAGCTAAATCGAACTTCTAAGCTAGATGTCATAAATGTCACACTTTTTGTAATTAGGAATGAAACTAGTCTGCATGTGCCTACCACTAGCGAAGAAGAGGACAATGATCAAAACTACATCATCCGGGAAAGTAGAGAATCCGAAACGGATGTACACATCAGTGACAATGCTCCTTGTACTTCAATTTCCTTCTACTAAGTGGGCTTTGAGTGAGGGAGGCATCACCAGCTGTTTGAGGACGGCTCCAGATCTGACTCGTCTTCGATTGGTCTCTCCGTGGTCGGATCGGTTTCTGGTTCAATGTCTTTTCTCTCCTGTGGCTCTAAGTGGTGACGACTAGCTGAACGGTGCTCTCAGATAGCCTCTTTAGCGCTGTTCAATGCTGCTGCGGCGGTGGTGTGGAGGTGCTTTATGCGGCTCCATCTTTCGTTTGAGGTTTTGGCGTGGCTCCGTTGTGGCTCAGTTGGTCGTGGCTTGTGTTGCTGTTTGTTGTCGTTGTTTTAGGTTCAGCCTGCAGAGGTTTGGGCAAGAAGAGCTTCACTTTCGTGTTCTGGAGGTCTTTGGTTGGTCACAGTGATTGAAGGGGAGTAGCTTTGTCTACGGTGGTTCTCGTTTCAGTAAGCTGGACGTTGATGGTGGAGTTGGTTCAGGAGGAAGGTTGTCAGGATGATGCGAAGACCCCACTGGCTTGGTGTCGGAGTCACCGGTCCTTTCTAACCAGATGCCCCACTTGTCTCAGGTGATCTCGTATTCGGTGGACGGAGATAGCTCCTCTATCCCTCTAGCTCGAGCGGCATCTACCTCCTTGTTCCTTCTCCCAAGTCACCGGAGATGTCTAAGTTTGCTGGAAGACACTACTGTGGTTGATCGTTTTTTTGCAAGTTAATGAGAATTTTTGGTTGCGGGGAAGCTGTAAGCTGCGCGTATAAGGCTTTGAGGCTTGTCTTGGATCATAAAGCTCGTGGCAACTTCGTGACCAAATCCTATTCGAATAAGCTTCTTCGCGATCGACGCTCGTTTAAGACGATCTCTTCTTCGTTATTTCTCAGTCGATTGACGCTTGTTTGTTACTCTAGTTGCGTTTTTGTGTTTGCTTTTCTTGCATTCGTTTGTTTTTCAAATTTTGTAGTTTTTTTTTGGTATTTTCCGCTACTTGTGAATCATTGTAATTTCTGTCAAAAATTAAAATGGTATAAAACTTAACCTTTTACAAAAAAAAAAAAAAAAAAAAAAAGTCTATATCCATGGATAATTTCCTCCTTAAGTATCCGGAAGTTACCTTTGTGACGGATATGAAGCATCGCCTTCACCGGTTTCCAACCTTTCTCTCCACTTGCGAGTCGTTTAAATCTCATGCGGTTATTGAGGATCTAAGGGAACGGAAGCCCCTCAAGAGTCTCATATATTTTGGGGGTTGCGAAAGCTTCACGGTAAAGTTAATTATGCTTATCTTATTATAAAGTTAGTTATGCTTATTTACTAACAACTTTCTCTGTTCTTTTTCTTTTTGTAGATTGAGTTTAGTGGTAGCTCAACATATGAGTTAAAGGCGATGAAAGGATTTCTTAAATCGGGGTTCAATAGACTCCGAAATAAGGTCCTTTCATCGGCTATGAAAGGATTTCTTAAATCGGGGTTCAATAGACTCCGAAATAAGGTCCTTTCATCGGCTTTCTACATAATGAAGTTTCCTCCGTCGGTGATGATCCCTTCACCAAATATGGACTAGAAAGTAGAAGAAATTTCAGCTTGGGAGGACGAAGTGTCGAGCCTCATAGCTTTCGCACTTCAATACTCTCCCAACCCTTGCCTCGGTTTCCATGTTTCGTTTTTACACTAAGAGAGTTTCCGAGAGCTTAGGAAAAGATTAATGTTGTTTGAAGAACAATACATTAGGTCATTGAGTAGATGTGACCGATGAGAGGCAAAAGGGGGCAAAAGTGGAGCTGTTTTTGCCAAGACTAAGGACAAACGGTTTATAGTCAAAGAAATCAACAAAACCGAGTATGAATCCTTTGCTCTATTTGGTCCCAAATATTTCGAGTATTTGAGTGATCCAAATAAGAAGACTTGTCTCACCAAAATATTTGGGATGTACGAGGTAATGTTTCTTAAACTTATTGCGGCATATCACGTTTTCTTTTTTGGGCATATCATGTTAGCGAATATTAGGAGATAATCTTTTGTATATATTGTGTCAATATTCGTTTGATAGTTTCAAGATTTGAGAGATTCATATCATGAAATGCACTTTTCACAAACTTTTTTCTTTTTTTTTGCTTATGTTTTGACTTCTTTTTGCTCGTATTTTAATTTCTTTGTATTTTGAGAATGTGAAAGCTTAATGGTAAAATCTAAGTTTCATAACCATATTTTTGTGATTATTTTACAATTTTCTTCATTTTGTTTAGATTATATTGTGCGGTAACTGCACCTATGAACTAAAAATGATAAAAAGAATGCTTAAATCGGAATTTAATAAAATCCAAAATAAGTATCGATGTGAATCAAGTTAGACCTAAGACTACTCTCTCAAATAAGAGATCAATTGCAGTACATAATTTCATAGTATTTGATTGTGGTCAAGCTAATTAATAAAAGCTATTTTTATTACAATTATAAAAAGCTGTCTGCATTAACTGTTTTTATTTAGTGTCTTTTTTATATGGCGTGTGAATAAAAAGAAAAAGATTAAATTTACTGGACACAAATGCAAATCATTTATCTTACAAAAAAGACTAAATATTCCATCTTTGACTGTAATGATTCAAACTTCAGTCTCTCTTTTTTTCTCACTATCAGTCTTTATTTTTCATTCAAACTTGGTCCATATATAGGCTCCTAACTGTGGATATGTCTATATTTTACTGCAGATTTGTTAAAATACACATATTGAATTTCAGTGTTTGCAACATTAATGTCTACGTACGTAGACATTTGATCGATTAAGATTTATAAATATCGTCATTAAAATGGAACAATTTATTAGGAATATCCTATAAAACCATATATTTTTTGTTTTTTGGTTTAAAATGTCTCTATAAAACCATATTAAGTACAGGTAACGTTACTTTTCACTTGATTTCGTGTGGATATTATAATTGGTTTTAGAACTTGGAACATGTAAGAAATTAATCAACGATCAAAACTTATTGTAGAACCTATGCATAATTAATAAACCAATCTAAAAGTAGGGAGATATTTATGTCTCAAGAGGTTATTAATTATTATACCATGTGTTATCAAAACAGGACCAACAACAAACATTCTCTTCGAGATTTGAGAGATTCATATCATTAAATGCACTTCTCAAAATACGGAGTATTACTAATTAAAACCTTATTTCAAGCTCTCTCAAACGTAACCCATAACAAGACCATGCAAAAATGGCCCCAGAGATAAGACTTTGATGAGTCTCCACGTCATTTTCTGTTTTCTGCTTTTGTTCCCTAATCTTTCGACAACATTCGTCTCGCACCCCGACACTTCCCGGGACCTCTGTCTCTCCCCCTCTCTTTCTCCTCTCCTCTCCCATTTCTCAAACTTTTTCTTATTCACCAAAATGACTTTTTATTTTAGTTTTCTTTTCTCCCATTTGTAACTCGTGGTCCTTCTTCATTTGAATTAATGCTCTGGAAATTTCAATCTTAAAACGTTATACAGCTATTTTTGTTTCTTTTATGGGTTCCTATACATATTCGTTTCATATATATAGTATTATGTACCAAAACAATTAGCTCCATAAAATATGTGTCAATACTTAACATGCATTGTTTCTTACATGATCTATGGATATCTTCAAACAAACAAAATAATCATGCTTTATCATCTTCTTGATCTTCCTAATTAAAATAAAAATAAATATGTTGCCACTGGGAATACATAATTAAAATAACTTTTATATAAAAAGAAAAAAGAGAACATTAAAAACATAATAAATAAAAGGAAAGAAGTGAAGGCAACAGCACATAATGAGAGGTTAGTATGGGCTCACAAACTCTTATGTTTCTTTTCTTTTCTTTCTTCCCTTTCCAATTATTAATATCTATTGTTTCTTACCAAACTAACCACATAAATATTTATATATTACCGTTATAAAATTAAAATAAAATTATGTGTATATGTCCCTCTCTATATATACACACTGAAACATATGTTCCCAATTCAAACATTGTTTTGTCTCAAACAAATTTCTCTGCACACACTCAACAACATATCCCAAAACAAAACCAAAAGCCAAAAGAAAAAAGAAATCAGCCATGGAAGAAGATAAACAAGAAGCTTCAATGCCACTAGTTCCCATAGACAGCTTCTCTTATAGTTGGTTAGTTAACTTTCCTTCTTTAGAAGCTTCCAGTGATGATCATCATCAAACCTACGAAGATTCATCTTCTTCTTCTTCCTTCATTGAGATGGATCCAAGATTGCCTCCTTCTAGAAGATTCTTCATCAAAACATCCCATGAAACTAGCTTCAAGTTCGATAACTTCGTTTCTTTCTCCGACGAAGATCACTCTTTAGTTCACGCCGACGAGCTCTTCCGTGATGGCTACGTCATGCCATACCGATTAAAAGCCACGTCAGCGGCTACCGAGGAAGAATCTGAGCCGTTGGACACAACAACAACGACGGGTAAGATTGATGGAGTTAAGAGCAAGTCTTCTCCTACTTCTTCAAGAAAGCTAAGGAGAGTGTCCAAATGGGTTTTGTTGAAGTATCTTGATTTCTTGACGCCATTGTGTAAGAGATTAAGGAGATGTAGATCCGCTGGACCAACGAGAAGTATCGGTATGGATTCGAGGATCCGTGTAACGACGTCGTGTAGGAGCAGAGTTTATTCTGATGAAATGACTTCGTCGCCAAGAATAAGTGTTGCTGATGATTATTATTGGAGAAGATCTTGTGACTCCGAGAGCTCTATTTACGAAGCCGTTCTTCATTGCAAGCAATCATTCGGTACGTTATAGATAATATATTTAACGTTTTTTGTTTAGTTTTATATAAATTTTGATGAGTATTTGTTAATTTGTTTTTGTTTTAATTTTAACAGAGAAATGAGAACAAAATCCATGGAAGAGGAGCAGTTAGAGAAGTAGAGATGGAGAATATTTAAGCTTGAGAGAATAAGCAAATTGCATTAACACGTTACACATGGAGTGGGAGAGAGAGAGAGAGCAACTTGTGATGTGTCTTTTTGTTGATTCTCTCTCTTGAATTAAAGAGATTGATGTGAATGATCCATGTGAATGTGTCATCTGATGTGGATCAAGAATGTTTTTGTTTTTTTACATGAGTGGGCACATTTATAGAAATATATATGGGGCTGCAAGCAGAATCAAGAAAATATTTTCAGATTTTCTTGGCTATTTTTTCTCCATATATATTCGGATCATGTAAGTTAAATAGTTTCTTTTTATATATGGGGTAAAAACTATAAGTGCCTACCCATGTTTACTTTTAAATATTTCTGGTCCAATTGTGTTTGAATATTCTTTCTTTTTGTGCAAATTTTGTCTTTTCTTGTCTTAGAGATCATATGGGGATGTCATCATGCATGATTGAACTCTTTTCTATCATAATTGTCAGTCAAATAATTAAATCGAGCTAAAAAGAAACAAACCACATATGATATTCCAAAAAAAAAAACTATCTGAACTATAAACTATATCAATTTAATTCATAACCCAAGCGAAGTTAGTCCCACTTAAGAGTGGTTTTAAAGGTTGAGGTGAATATGCATGTTCCAAGAAAAACGAATACTCTCTCCGTCGAATAGTTGTCGTTTTAACTATATGCACACAAATTAAGAAACTATTAATGTTGTTAGTTTTTTAATATAAAAATATCATTAATTATCTACCTAAACATAATTTAACCAATAGTAAATCAAGTTGTATAATAAAAATAAATATAAAAAATAAAAAAGTAATAAATTTTACATCGAAAATTGAAAACGACAACTAATTAAAAACAAAAAAATTTCTCTAAAACGATAACTATTCGAAAACGGAAGGAGTATGTGGTAGACGAATCTTTTATTTTGATTCTATGAAAAACGTTAGGCAAAAGTCAATGTAGGAGTTGACTGTTAGAAGCGCAAGTGTTTGCGTATGTCACATAAATTAGTTTTTTTTCTTTCTTTTTTTTTTGCTTAAAATTATGTTTTCCGATCCTATATATTAACCTTTTTTTTCCTCTATAAACATAATTTGAACTTTATGACTTTGGGGATTAGTCGGATCGTCTAGCTTTTGTATTTACGTTTTTCATGGCTGAGTTTAATGTTTTGCATATTTTATATGTATCAATATAAATAAACATGTCTATTTTGCACAATATTATATCAATAAATTAATTAGAATTACGTATTAAGATAATATATAATTTATAAATATACACAAGTATGATAAATAATTATATACGCAAACCAAAACATATAATTTCCTTGAACAAAAAGTAAAACTAAAACATTAATTAGTCTGAAAGTTTTTATACCAAAACTTATACCAATTTCAACAAATCTATGTCTTATGTGTTTTTTTATTTGATCTTTGTGAAATAATTTTTTAACATGTATTATGAGTGTCTGAATTCGGAATGTGACACAACGACGACATTAACACAAATCACTACATTACATGTTATGGTTCATATTTTTAAATATGTTGTATTCAAACACAGAACACATCTATTTTTTTGTAATTGTAGAGGTTGTTGTTGGGCCAATTTTGTTTTTCCAAAACCAGTAATTTAGCGATTATAATTCTGATTCACCATATCTATATATAGATAAACATATATATATACTTGTATAGCATTTTGGTACAAAAGATATTATAAGTAGGTGGATTTCATGATCTACATATTCTTTCGTTTTGTATGATTGTGTTTGTCATAAAGCTTCAGCATTTTCTGTAGGATTAGTTAAAATACCGACAATCTACAATCTATCACATGTGTAAATATACCATATGATATTACATATATATATATATATATATATATATATATATATATATGTGTATATCTATAATATAAAGTGAGAATATTTACTAAGAAATATAGGACATACAATTTTAAGCCTTCTAATTAGAAAAATTGGAGTTATCATTTACCATTGGTTTAAGTGCAAAAATGAAAGAATCCTGACGCTAAGATCTAAGGTTCAAAACTTAGTCTATCCAAACGTATTGCAAATTCAGGAGTGCATCACGGTTAAGTCTCGTATATTGCGGATTTAATCCAAATACCAAACGTAAATGTATTACAGAAGATTTTATCTTTGTGTATGAGTATAAACATCTTTGTATATATATGAAATCATATGAGCGTTTTACTAATAGTTTATAAATATTTCAAATCTTTAATTTCTATATCTGAATTTTAGATCGCCTACAACCATGGTTTATCCGTTCTAAAGTTTTAATAGTTACTTTCCATTAATATAAAATAAAATAGAAACCTAATGAGACATGTATCATTTTTTGCTGTCAACACATTTATCACCATCATAGTTTTGGTTGGCAACTATCGTTATATATCTATTGTCTATTAATCCATGTTTGATTGATAGAAGATCAAAGATTACACATTGCTTAATTCCGTGTTCCTTTTTTTCTTTTTTAAATAAACACACTTTATTAAAATTTGGTCAAGACGTGTTGGCAAACCAAAAACGTGTATATATAAGAAATTAACAAGACCCATACACCAACTTAAACTCCGAGAAATTCGGATTTGCATTTTCATTTTCATTATAAAATCATATATGTTAAGCTACTTATCTATTAAAGCTGCATAAATGAAGTCTACAATGCGGAAGGGGACAAACCTATGGTATTCATGTAAGCGAAATATAAGAAAGTACTTTAAGTTCGAATATATAGAGTTATAGACTAAGGACCGATTTAAAGTTATTTACTTTTAGAAAAACAAAATTGCCCATATCTTTGCAGCAACTTTGTAGCAGAAGATTTTCCATTTATATATAGAGGAATTTAATATTAATAGACCCTATAACATTAGAGACAAGATGGATTCCAAATAAAAAAATATATTTCTTAAAATATATTTTGATGCTTAAAATTATTGTAGCAAAGGACATATTCACCCAAAAAGACAGGCAAAAAGATTTGCCTAGGCATCATTTTTCTTCCTTTCTTAATTCTTCTGCAAATTTATAGGTCCAAGAAGATTTTGGGGGTACATGCACAGATAAATTTCATTGGTTACATTGCATCTAGATCCAAATCTTACAACCAAAATTTAATCAAAATATCAAAGTACTTAATTAATTTTTATTTGGCTTGTAAAGCGAGATATCTGGTTTGGAACGCTAGAAAAACACCTGCCAGAATTATTTACCTGTATGACCCTAATTTCTAAATTGAAAATTATCACTTGGAGCTACCAAATGGCTAAACAAAAAAGTCATTTTGTTCTCGAATAAATTTGTTCTCAACTAATTTATTAATCATCAAACATATGTACGTAGAAGAGTTAAGAACGAGTTCTTTCTTGAAAAAATGGCAAATTTTAAAACAAAAGAATGACAACTTTTAAAACAACAAATGACTCAAATGACTTGTGTTTAAAATAAGCATTTATCAGATGACTTAAAATAATTAATTTTATTGGTATTAGTTTTTGGTTTTTGCCATTTTTTGTTTTTAAGTCATTTGACAAATGCTTATTTTACACAAATCAGCTAGAAACATTAATTTGTTGAAACAAAAAAAAACTAGATTTGGAATTGTAAAGCTATATGTGAACAAGGGGAAACAAAAATATCTTTCTCGTCAATGTAAACCACACACTATAGTGGAGACAAATTCAAACTCAAGATGTTCTAAACATCACCTAGGATCTCTTATCACTGTACCGAATTATAACCGACAATGCAAATAGAGAAATTAGGCAACAAACCCAAAGCTTAATGCGGATAAGCCGCTTGAGTAGTGACACACAAAAAAGACTTTGAAAAATGAGAGAAAAATAATTGGGTAAACGAATAGGAAGAAACTCTAATCTCACGTGCTGGTGAGACAAAACAAGGAGACATATAGACAAGATATGTTCCGAGAAGATCCAAAGTTCCTCGTGACACTGTTCCTATCTCCTATCTTCATTTCTTTTTCATCTTCTTTCTTATTTCATCTTCGTCTTCTTCTTCTTGGGGGACCAAAAACACTTGAACATATATATGGTCATTTTTCTTTTGTCATAATCTATTGAGAGAGATATATATACTAGATTCATGTATCTATGTTTTCGGTATCCGTCGTCAATTTCAACTCTTGATTTGTTCATATAGAGAAGATGTATGTGGATTTTCTTTACGTGTGTATGGGATTATTGATTTGATTATCACTAATGATTTTAAGAAATATATACGATTTTTTCTAACTGTATTAGATAGTCATACACAAGAAAGAATACATCAATTGAATTATTTGCGTGCATGGAAGATCAATATAGTACTCTTTTTACAGATTTTTCTGGACCTTTTTTATCTTGGTATGACCATGAAATCATATACGATTCCTTGGAAATTTCATGGTATTATTAAATATTCGGTAAGAAACAATTCATGCACAATAAAATTTTAGATAATAAAGGTCTTGCTGATATCTACGTTAAGAGATAATTGCCAAAAAAAAAAAGGTCATAAACGATGATATACTGTACACCTAGAGAGATAACTCGTTGTTAATGAATATGAAGAAATCAATAATTCAATATATGAAAAGAGTTTAGTATTTTTAGCATACATTGGACTTGGATCGACAGATACCAGATCGTTAGATCACATTTTGACCGGTCATAAAATACTAATAGCTAAAAGATTTGATTGGTATATCGGGATAAATGGATTTCCTCCTAAAACTTTTTGAAAAAAAAGAGTTGGAACACTATTAGAAGAAAAAAACAAGTCACTAATATGATTTTTTTTTTTTCTAATAGTATTTTGCTCCTTTTTTATAAATTTCGAGGAGCAATTCATTTATCTCTTCAAACCATAAATCAGAAAACAAATATAATCTTTTTCGAACTCAGAACTTGATCTGACTCTTCCAAAGTCTGGCTCCGGGCTCAACCGATTTAGCTTCCAACTCGTCCAGTCGTCCTTAGTGACTGCTTAAGTTGCATTCGTGTCTCAATCGAAGTTGGACTATCCGATCCGATCCGAAAGATATATTTTTGCACGTAACGTATTTGTCTATCAGCCTTATGCCAACATGCATGATTCCTACACACCACTGCTAACTTTCATATTATACAATAAATAGTTGTCAGATGTTTCTTTTCGAAATGGAAGAAAACAAAATGATTGATGAACTAAAACCTTTTGATGATTCATAATAGAGAACTGAACCAGATTCGAAGCAGACGTTATTGGTCGTGGAATGGTACATTACGAGAAGGAACATCACAGCTAATCAAGTCCCAGACTACACCAATTAATATTATCTCAAACCAACATTTTTTTTTCTTGTAAAATTAAATCAGACAAAAAGTAACATCTATAATACTAGCCACACATCAATAACACTAGCCACACGTCGTCCGAATCATTAAGTATATAACTTTTCATACAATATACAGTAAATAAATAAACAGTCATAAGATTTTCTTAACTCGGATTATAGATCAAAACTAATCTAGAAACTCGTTGCCAATAAATAAATGTTATAGTCGTCAAGAATACATCTCATAAATTTTGACCGACGTTGAATTCTAGACTACAAGCACTTAAATCTTTAACATATCTTTGGACAGAACAACAACAACAAATCAATTTGAGAACTGAGAAGGAACCAAATTTATGTGTTGTTATAATTATATGGTGATAAATCCCGACAAGGAAACACTAGAACTAGCTAGATCATGATTAATCACGTCATTGTACTTGGAAAATTAATTAATTTCTGACCAAAAAAAATATTCTAATTTTGTTAAATATGAAATTGCCAAAGATATGATTTAAGGGTTATGTTGCTTACTGGTCAAGACGCGATTTACTAACATAATATTTGGCCGAGAAGATTGATTAGATTCACAAAATAAGCCAACGAAAACCATTATCTTAATTTCATGCCTTTTGTCGGGAGAGAATCAATTCGTTAACTTGTCATATTATTCGATTAATCAACTCATGTATATATACACATATGTATACAATTTTACGTGATTCATGAATTCAGCATATATATATATATATATATATATATATATGTTGGTTTATTGAGCAACAATATGTATGTAAATAAGTTAATAATTTTATTTTTAAATATATATAAGTTTATAATTTTATTATATGTTTAGAATTTATTATTAATGTGCAAAAAAAATGTAGACCAAGGGAATCGTTTGAAAAGAGATGTGGATAAGATATTAATTAGTTTTGGCATATATTCGCCATGACAAAATTACATAATTTCCCTCATTTTCTCCTGGCTTTTCTTGTAATCCGAGCATCATCTACACCATTTCTTCAACGAAACATAGATAAGGATGTGACACCAATATATTAACAAAAACGAGAGAAAAACAAACATGCAAGAGCTAAAGGTTGAGACAACATACATACCTACATAATTAATTGCTTGTATAATTGTATTGTGTATATATGTTCTTTATTCATTTTTTCACTATATATATATATATATATATTTATAAATGCAAATTTTGTATTATTATTGGGTTATAAAACCTAATTTTTCGATGACGCGCTCAAATTTTAGAATTTTTTTTTTCTTTGAGTTCTGATATAAACGGTATAAAATGTAAACTTAATTTGATTAAAACAAACGTTTGAAAATTCACTGGATGTCATTTTCATCTAAAAATAAATCACTATAAAATTTTATATAAAAATTTTTATTTTACTTTGAGTGTCGAATTTTTTTTAAGAGAATCGGATTCAAAGTTGTAATTTTAAGCAAATATTATATTTAATCAGTAGAAAATTTTCAAAACTAAAAGAACACAAATACGCATGACAATCTAGAAAAGAACCGTGATGGATTTTTATTTTATATAAAATATTCCCCAAGTTTTTTTTTTTCATTTCACAATTCGGAAATTCCTCATATTCAGCTAATTTCTTTGCCATCACCCAAGCCTTATAAAAACGAATTTTATTTGTGTAATCGATGAAGTCCCTAGCTTAAATGGATAAGAGTTTATTGGGCTTAATAAGGAAACCATAATTGGCCCATTTAACTCAAAATTCAAATTATAATTAATTATTTTCCACATTCCCCAAAAACCAAAACGCCGAGAAAGCGAGAGAGAGAACAGAGGAAGAAGACGAAGCGACGAGAGACGAAGACGAAGCGACGAGAGACAGAGACGAACCGTAGAACGGATAATCTACGAATACGTATACGCGTGCGTATTTCTCTACTCATCTCTCTCATCGTAACGTTAAAGAAAGTGATTCCCCTCCAAAAAAGAAACCCTCCGATTCCGGTAAACAACCATTTCTCCGTCGCGAACCTAATCGGTGGTGAGTGTTTCTTTTTTCCCCAGTTGATTTTCCCGGAAAAGCTTCCGTTTCTTGGTTGATTAATCAATTTTTAGGTTATTGTGGAATCTAGGTTTATTCTGTTTTTGTGTTTAGATTCTCGAAGAATTTGTGTTTTCTGGGTTATCTGTGTAATCGTTGAGATTATTGGTCCATTTTTTGTTTCCGTGGCTTATACAGAATCCATCTGATCATTAAATATTTTGATTTGATTTCATGGGGAACTAAAAATTGATTCTTTTCTTGCTTTATGAGGAAATACAGAAGATTTTAGAATCATTTATAATCGTCTTTTAAAAGTATGTGAGATTGTGATTTGAAGTGTTGAATCTAAAGTTTCTTTATATGTCATGTGAGTAAGGTGCATTTTCTTAAAGGTTACTGTTTGGGGATTTACTGAAATATATGATGATTGAACAAAAATGGTAATTTGGTTCCTTATGTGGAAGTTTTAGTTAACAATTTGTTGCTTTGTAGCATTTAAGGTCAATCTTAGTGTTGCATTCTCATCTATCTTGAGGATAAAGTTAGTGAAGTGCCAAGCTAATAGTCGATTTGGTAGGCTATAATATGATCTTGGTTCCATCACTTGGTGTTAGATTGTTCTGAAAATTCATCAGTAGGTGTTTTGTTCAGATAAGATAATGATTGAAGTTTGGGTTTGTGTAGTTTTCTGTTAAATAATGGTAACTATGAGCACATTGATGAAACTCAGAGAAAATACTTATGTTTTTGATTTTTTTGCTAGACGACTGTTGTTGATCAAGAAGAAGATTTTAAAGTTGAAAGATCATGGATATTCCAGAGAAGATGAACCAACTGAATCAAGGCTCGAGCTCATCTCTTACCAATAAGCGAAAGAGAGGTCGTCCTCGCAGAGACGAAAGCCAGACTCAGCTACCAGTGAACCCACTTGTTAGTACTACTATTGACGAGAATCTGATTGGTCAAGTTGTTTCTGGTGTGGTTGAAGGTTCTTTCGAGGCAGGCTATTTTCTCAATGTAAAGGTTGCTGACACAGAAAAGCAATTGAAAGGCGTTGTTTTCTTACCAGAGAAAGTCACTCCAGTTACCCCAGCAACTGATCTGTTTCCCCAAGCTAAGATGTATGCAAGAAACGATATCCCGATTCCCTCGTTAAACCAACAAACTCCACTTCAGGGAAAGAAAAACGCTGGGAGTCAAACTGATGACATCGGTTCTGAGCTTCAAACAGATGCCTTGATCGCTGATAAGAACCAATCTGCTACTTGCACCACATCGCTGCCCGATATTCATCCAATGAGTGATGCTGGTGTTGGTTCTGTGGCTATCGGTGAGAGGAATGATCCTATTGATACACTGATGAAAGATGTTGGTGGCTCTTCTGCAGAGGGGAAACTCATTGAACCTGAAAGCCAAACCCTCTCTCTCATGCCACAGTTTGGTAGTGATGGCGTACCAAAAGAAGATCATACTGTTCTGAGATCCGAAGCTTGTGCAGCAAGTAAGACAGCAGTTACAGTTACTACTACTTCACCTAAAGATTCAATTGCTAAAGGTTCTACTACTTTGGTTGATTTCTTTCCAGCACCTGAGGCGACGCGAAAGCAGGACACAGGATCCAGCTCTACACTGAACCTTGAACTCTTTCAGAATGAAACTAAACGATCAGGAACAGAGGATGAGAAATCTCCTGCAGATGCTGAACCTCGTGGAATGGAGGAAAAACCGGCTTCTACCGTTGAAGATGTGCCAGAGGAGCTTCAGCTAGAGCTTGGCAACAAGAAAATGAGTGCATCAGGCATTGCTACTGAAGCAAATCCTGATCAGTCTGCTTCATCAAAGAGCGGGTTCTTGGCGAATGCTTTTGAAGGAAAAGAAGAAACAGCAAAAGATCAAGAAGAATCTAATGCAGCTTCAGAGAGTGGCTTCCCAGAGGCAACAACACAAGTAGATGATAATGATTCTTGAGAAGTGAAATGCAACATCAAAGAAGCTGTTGGTATTATTGAGGAACTGAACAGTTTTTTGTTTTTCCCTCCTTTTGGTTAGAATAGTTAGTAGAAAACTCTTTAGTAGGCTCTTTTCTCTCTTTTGTGGCATTTTTGTTTTTGGTCTTGTGCCAAAAATAAAATAAGAACTCTTAGGCTTAAATCTTTTGCCTTTGGTTTTTCCTTTTTTTCCCTTCACGGTAATGCAACTTTGGTGGTTTTCTCTTTTTTTTTTTTTTTTTTTTTTCTTTTTTGGCCAAATGGTGGTTCTCTCTCACATTGCCATTTTCACGAAGAGAGGAAGATATATTGATGCCAAATAGGCAAATATGAAAGTATGAAGATGTTTTGGTGATATGGGCCTAAATGAGAAGCCCATATTAACTGGACTCCGAATGTGGGCCGAAATAATAAGTCCATATCAACTAGTAGAGACTAGAGAGCACATAAGTTTCGGGTATTTCGATGAATACATGAGAGTATGAGATAAAGTATTTTTGCCTTTTGGCTAATTAACCTTAATCTTCAGAAAATTAGTTAATATCATCAATTGTTGTATTGTTATTTCACAGGACTATATTTGTCTTCTCTCCTTGTTATGATTTAGATCTAAGATTCGTATCTTAATAATGTTTAAGTGGATCCCAATATTTGTGCTTTTTGTAAAGCATAACATAGAAATAAAACTGCTGAAAACAAAATAAGAGGAACCAATTAAATGATAGTAGGTCCAAAACCAGGTAATGTTGATGACTTGAGATTTGGACAAAGACAAAGACGTATCCAAAAAAAAGACATGAGATCTCAAAGTGTGAGTTCTCACTGGTTTGGCCCTTTCATGATATTCAAAGGTTAATGTTATGAAAAAAGTTTATTGTTCCTCAAAACGTAGTTTGGTATTCGTCTCATTCTTTCTTTGTCCCATCGCAACACAATATTTTTGGAAGTATTATACTTTTAAATTTACAATTAGGAAATCACTTGATAAATAGAAACAGAAAGTGTTGATCGTGTTCAGAAAAAATATTCACTGACATGCCAAAAATGTATATGTAAGACAGGAAGAGGAAAAAACATTGAGACCAAATAATTTAATCAAAGGATTTATCTAATTTATCTTAATCTTTTTTTATAATTTCTTAATCTTATGAATCATCAATCATACAAAGATTTAATGGAAATAAACAGATGGATCAACTTAGGGTTGAAGTTGAATATGATTTACCTACATTTTAAACATAGAGTGATATATTGATATATTGGTTTTCTAATTAATGTGTGGTTGACAAAAAAAAATACAGTTTTACATTTTACTGGTTTGAAAAACTTACGGTAGCAAACATATCATACACAATTAACACAACTAGAATAATCTTGATATAAGGATTAAAACTTTTCATTTGTCGGTTTCACATTTCCAAATTGGTTCAAGCCGGTTAATTTAATTACTTGGTTGACAAAAAATTTATATATATGCGACAAGATCATAAATTAAGAACTATAGTTAAATGCGTGATGTGTGATGTGTGAGTCTGTGACAGAGAATGGGTAAAGAGGTTGGAGAATCCATAAAACTGGCTTTCGTCTTCCACACTCTCGTTACTGCCTCAGTCTTCATTTTTATTGAATAAGTCTCTCGTTACCAATTAGTTTTCTAAGTTTATTATTTTATTCATGGATGTATAGAAAAATGGTTTTTGATAGATCACTCTTGATAGATTTCTTTAAAAATATTGGCAATCTTGGATTTTGACGGACGAAAGCCTTTAACAGAAATAAAATTAGGCTTAATATGGACAACTGCCAAAAAAGGAGATGATGGCCTAACTTCTTAGTGGATACAACAACAAAAACTCGTAGTGGCGACTATAGACGTCAATAACTATTATGAAGACTATTTTTTTCGTGCAATCCATATAAGTATCTAACTTTTATATTTTGATAACTAGAGTATTCCCGAAATTAATCCAAGCTATTTTTTGAGGTGTGATTTGCAATCGTAGAAGAAGAACTCGTATCATGGTTCTTTAACCCCATTAAAAAATCAACAATTAGAGACCACCATAAATTTGTTTAAAATTATTATGAATTTATTATAATTAATACTTCAACTTTTGCATATTTTTGGTATAGTTTTTTCATTATTTCATGTTAAAATAGAATCATTCTAATATTCAATGTCCCAGACATGCGGTATTCTAGGTGTTCTAAATGATATATAAATGTTTGGTGTTTAAAACAATCAACATCCCTAGAATTATGGTTGATCAAGTTAATAAGATTGCATGAG